>NC_134845.1:44409653-45009653 GCF_965363235.1 Mytilus galloprovincialis
AAATCACCTTTGTGAAATATTATTAAAAAATGGTGTCGTAATACATAATTTGGGTTGAAAGGGTATATTTACATTTCACGAGATTTTTTTCGCGGTATTAAGAAAATTATTCTTGCAGCTTTCTTAGCTATATACTTTCGTAAAATGAAGTACAATTAGTTGTTAAAATGTACATCACAGCTTTATGCCTCTTTGGACATTTGAAGGTTCACGCTACACTCATAGTGAGCTTGTACAAGAGAAAACAAAATTCTTTTATGTATATATATGCATTTGAAATTGAAACAGGATAACAAAAATTAAGTTTCCTTAATAACTTGCAAATATCGAACTGTTGCGCATTAAAAAATGGAAACACCAAATACATAGATTTCACAAGATGCTTACTAAATATTAGTCAGCACAAGTAACAACTGAATCCGCGTAATTGACATCCTTTCCTCGTGATTGATTGAAATTGTAAAAAAAATATTTGAATAGGAAATATATAAAGTAATAACGGGTTCTCTTGTATTGAATTTCTAAATAATTGTTACTCTTGATTTGTAGGCCTGTATATACCAATGTGAACTGGTAAGTTCATTTACAGCTATCACTATCATGACAGCGCTCGTGGTAATAGCAAAGCACTCTACTTCGAACTAAAGAAATCCAATGATAATTGGTTCTCTGAAGGATCTCTTGCATCATCCACTAATAAAACAGGTAGCCACGATATAACGGGTGCTGACAGAGGTGGTAAACTTCAACATTAAATGAAACCACTTGTTAATTATTTGTAATTTTTTGAACATTCTTGTTTCTTGGATTTTGACAAACATTTAATATTTATACATATATTTTACTCTCTCAATATACAGCTTAGATGTGTCTTCAATTCTACGTTCTAAAAGTCAGATTTTACTGAGAAGTGAAATTATCAATTCCCTTTACAGCAAATTTCCTAATGCATGTAGAACAAAAGTTTAGTTAGCTTGCTTGCTTTGTTTGTATATTGTACAATCATTAGGATAACACCCAATTAAATTGAAATATGATATATACAGGTTAAACTATGCCTATATAAATTGTTTAACAAAGCTCGTCTAAACAATTATACAAACAAAGCAAGCAAGCAAACCAAAGTTTTACTTTGCAAGCATTAGGAAAACAACTGTAACAAGTTTTACCTACTATGAAATAGGCTGTTTTTAGGTTCATTTTGACCAAAGCTCCCTATTAATTAATGTATCTAAAAAGCACTTGCTTTCACATATTTGGTTTAAGTGTTCCTGATTAAGGTAGGCCAATAATAGAGCTTCGGATAATATCAAATTTTACAGTTTCATAAACCATTCGTAAACACGTAAAAGTATGCGTCTTTTCCTATTGTTGTTCGCCTTTGTATTTCAATATACTGAATAGTAAGCGCAATATACATGTTAAGATGACTTATACAACTAATTTTCTCACAATGACTTTCATCTGATAAACAATCAGAAAACTTTTATTCTGGATATGTTTTGTTTTTATTAAACCCAGATCCAATGGCAGATATATGTAGCATTTGCCAATCATAGTATAAGATTAAATTAAACATTTTGAATTATATCCTATCAAGATTAAGTCAAATTAAAATGAAAACATAAACAATAAATATATACGAGTTTTCTTAATAACAATAATTTCATAACAATAAACATGATGTTTCATAATTCATCGTTAATTCGGTTCATCATTTATTCAGATCAGATCATTTGTATGTCTTGTGTTTTCAAAACAGAATTCTTACAAATTATTAGATATAGACTTTAATTTGCGTCAATCTATATACACATATTTTGCTTTTAAAATGTTTTTATATTCCTTTTTGTTCCAACGGTACAATTGTATGGTTTGCTGGAGTTTGCATTTGTCCCCATTTGTTTTTAATCATATCCTGACCTGGTGGTGAGTACGGTGGTGGCGGGATATTTTTGTCGTTACCAATTCTTGTCCGTTTTTTTATTTGCCTACAATAAAATTTGTATTATATTACTACAATGCTACACATTATTTACGAGTATGACAGACACATTTTTTAGGTACCATGTATTTGATTGATTATATAACAGTTTTGCATATATTTAAAGAAAACAAAAAGACTTCATTCATATTTACATATTTTAAACCTTATTCGACAACATGCAAGAGACATCCTGGTTTTTCAACAAAATAACTTAATAAAGAATACTAAGACCATTGATATAGGTGTTATCCAACATCTATTATTGTGAGTAATAAGAGAGTAGGAATTCAATTCATGTCTTCACAATCTTTGGAGTCGAACGTTCTTCTTTTAGTGTATTTAAATATTTTAGTAGGTTGACATGAACTGGATGCTTCTATTTGAAGATAATTTGGAATGCACAGTTGTTGTCTCAATGCAATTTCACAATGGTCTCTTTCAATAATTTATTAACTTATTATTAAAATACAATGTATATACAAATCTACGCGAATCTGGAAAAGGTCAACACTGATTGCGGAGATAGAATTCAAACGCATAAGCTGCATAATCCCTAATTTAACGCGATTCCTTATGGTATTTTATAAACTTTACCTACATTATAACTAAACTGATCAACACTGTAATCAGTATTCCGCCTAATACACCGACCAATATTTTCCAGATATCATCAGTTGTTTCTGAAAGAAATGTTAATGGAGATGAAAGAATGAATCCTGATCAAATGCACCGACTACTATAAATTAGAGCGATGATGAACATCCCCGATAAATATTGATAATATGTTAAAAAATGTTGATATAATCATTGTTTTTGTAATGTATTGAAATTTCATTATCAAATTGTGAATAACATCTCTCATTACACGTTATTTAGATTAACAGAAGTTAAATAAAGTTAAGAAAGGAAATGGGGAATATGTCAAAGCGACAACAACCCAACCTTAGAGAATACAGGAGCCGAAGGTTACCAATGGGTCTTCAAGGTAGGGAGAATTCCCGCACCCGTAGATGAATTGATGACATGGTAACAATGAATTAATGTATTATTTTTATGGTATATTTGTAGTTTAAAAATATACAGGTTATCAATACATCATTTGCGACTGTAATAAAAGTGAGATTAGCTAACTATAAAACCAATTTTAATCCATTTTTTTTTGGCATAATAAAAACATTTGGATTTATGTTGTTTGTTTTCTGTTGACAGTCAATGTAGTCAATATGTTCTATTTGTGAGCTAAGTTTGCACTTGAAACCATTTTTCAGTGATTGCAACTATACTTGATTAATGAATTGTCATGTGCAAAGAATTGATGGTCTGTGAATAGTTCTTTTTTCAAATTCTTAAAAGTTTCAAAACAGAAAAGCTTTAAGGAGATTTCATAGAAATAACTTTAATCAAATTCTTGATATATCATATTACCTGCAGTCTGTTTTGACGTAACATCATGTACTGGTAATGTTCCTATATTAGAAAAAATATAGCAATCGATCAATGATAGTACTGTTCCAAAATCAAATGTAAAGATCACCCTTGCAATTGAAATAATGCGATGCAAATAACTCAAATGTGAAAAGTTATCATACTGACGTATAATAACTTAGAATAATTTTGTGTTTCCACAAAACGATGTTAGAACAGTCGAACACCACCTTAATTATAATTGTAATATCATCAAGTAAAAGTTATATTAATCAAAATCAATGAGGCGTGAAAAATACATGTTTTTTTTTATCGTGAATATTAATTTCTATAACAAGCATATCACTATACCGGATTCGATTTGAATTCTTTAAGACATTATTGTAATGTTACGATCAAATGAATAAAGGTTATTAATGATTCAGAGATGTGCATCTGAGTCTTACGATTGGCATTTTCTCTCTATTACATAAAAATCGAAAATTTAAGCGTCTAAGGGTTAACAATCAAGTTGAAATGTAATGCTTAAAATCAAAGCTATCCTTAAATTCATAGGTCTACCTTTCTGTTCTTCTTTTACCGATTAATGTCACAATAAGTTAGAATAAGTGTATAATTCTCTTTAGATTATCACAATGAAGGTCGTTTGATGATTCAATAGAAAGCACCGTAAAGAAATGATAAATCAACTAAAAAATCATTACGAATTGAACATTTTTACTTAAAACGTTAAGTCTTGTTGATTTTAATTTCACGATAAAAAGCCAATTTGAAAAATAAACTTGTTCTGTTCAAATTTTAAAAAGACTTGTTCACATTAATAAGCAATACAAATTGTGCTTCGGAATTGGTAGTTTGTGTCGTTAACGTTTCTCCAAGAATACAGGTTGCAAATAAATGTCTCTTTACTTGTGATAAAAAAAAATCATTCAATTATTTTAATCATGTAACAATAAATTGCTAGTTCAACTTCTTCAGTTCTGTATATCTTTTACTGAATATTGATTTTGTGTTTGCATATGAAACGGAAAACTCAGAATATGTTTTATTTGAAAAAGTCATTTCTAAATTAGAAATTATCAAAGATTTTTTTATCATTTTTATCAGCTGAATGTTTTACATTAACTGCAATTAAAAGCAGTTGATAAAAAAGGACACTTTAAAACTCACATTTTGACAGGGCATGTACAATCGTTTATAAATAGATTATGAAATAACCAAATCAATCTGGTTATAATGTAGACCTTAGATGATTTGACTTCTATTTCAGGCACTTTGTGGTCTAATAGCTTTTCAAATGTTTTGTTTCTTATAAATCTTTGCTTTTTGAATATTGTGTTTTCAGCGTTCCTAATGCAGATATCAAGAAGGGCGCATTAGACGCATGAATTAGGTAAATAGTCATTTTTAAGCCATCTGATCAATTGAAATTACAGATCACAGACAATATGTAAAAAGTCCCATTGAATTACAAAAAGGAGAAGGAAATTTGAAGATTATTTCCATTAAATGTGTTACATATGTAAAAATATAATATGCTTTGCTGTGTAAACATGACTTGAAAAAATACGAAAACATATAGTTAATATAATGAATCACCATCAAAGTCGCATGTATTTGCTATACTCGAAACATTGCATTTGTGTCTTGTTTCATTTGAGATTTTACAGTTTTTATAAAGAATATGATGTTGTAAATTAATCATTGGTATCGTTTTCCTGTTTTATATTTATCAAGAACGTGTGAACTTAAAAGTTAAAAAAAAACATATTATACAGGTATGCAATAACTTAGAAATACTCACCAAAGCAATATCCTGAAAAACTTGTATTCAATTGACGAAGAAAATATACTCTATATGTTGTACAATTTTGTATCTGAATTGTAAATTTACGATCGCATGATCCATTCTCCATTGTCGTACACATATCACGCACGACTGTTTTTTCTTCTACTAGCGGCAATGATCCTAAAAATGATTTGCATTGCTAATGTACATAAATAGAAAAAGGAATTTCTCGGAACAGATCATCATTTAAAAAGAACAACATTTTCTTCTGCAATGAGACGGACAAAGTGACCGTAGCACCATTTACGCTTCGCCTTTTAGGTTATACATCAGGAGGAAAACTAATATGAAATGCACATTATAATGATAAAAATATGATTGTATGTTTAGAGTCATGTCGCACTGGTTTAGTAGTTGTTTTAATTAAAATATGTTTGCAATAACATATTCAAAATTGTTAGGAATGAGGATAAATATCAGGATAACTTTCGTAAATCTTAATATGAAAATATATGCCAATGACGTCTTTACAATAAATCCATTGGATGTTTGGTGCGTACTCAATAGTATTTTAGTCTAAGATGTATAATTGTTAATTAGTTGCTATTACCTATTTACTAGTAAGTGCGAGTACGCTCATGCCTGTTGTTTCACATCATTGACTTTCAAAAATTTCAAGTAAATCCAGTAAAGCACTTCCAAAGAAGGAAAATATAAACGTGCTGTTTTATCTTTTTTCTAACTTTTGTTTTTGTGCGAATGTTTCGTGTATTTGTTAAATGTATTTCTGCCTTTAATATATCTGGTGTGTTAAGCCTTTTCAACAGATTTGTATTGTTTGTTCTTATTTTTTACTGTTACACCATTGTCACAGGCTAATGGAGGGTTGTTGCCTTCAAGCTAGTTTAACCCTGCTACGTTTTGTACGTGCCAATATATATTTTTGTTCAGCACAAGACATATACATGAATTTTTTCATTTTATTTTAAAGACAATTTTCTCATGATTTAGATGTCTTTCCAGCTGTTGAAAAGCGTAGTTGCACTCTTATGCGGACTAATAAATAAACATTTTAGAACGATGGAATGACTTTTTAAAGAGGGAAGAAAGATACCAAAGGGACAGTCAAACTCATAAATCGAAAATAAACTGACAAAGCCATGGCTAAAAATGAAAAATACAAACAAACAATAGTACACATGACACAACATAGAAAACTAAGGAATAAGCAACACAAACCCGACCAAAAAACTATGGGTGATCTCAAGCACTAAACTAAAATAAACTGAGGTTCTCGTTCAATGACTTACATGTATCAGCAGATATGGAGTCAGGTATTACATGTTAGGTAACACTGTTTTAAAAAATTATCAACAGTAATACGGCACAATAATAAGTCATTTGATTGATTTGAACATTACCTTTTTGATAACGCTCTTGTAAATTCTGCAATTTGTCCAGTTAAGAACGTACTTGTAACTTTAAGATGAAGAACAGCTATAGAAGCTATATTTCCTCGTTTGTGTGTGTGTGTGGTTTTAGGTTTTTTATTGCTATGCATGTACTGATTTTATGCCATAGAGGGAAACCCCTTATCCGTTGTTTTAGTATCAAGTTTTTTTATATAGATAGATTCAAAGCGGTATATATTTTCACGAAAACATTTAAAAACATAAACTCTATTGTGTTTTTTTTACTTTAGCAGCAGAAAACGACAGGAATGATACAAAATGTATGTACAAATATGAACGAAAAACAAATATTCAACACGTAAACAAACGACAACTACTTAACTACAGGCCCCTGACTTGGGACAGGGACATACATACACAATGTGGTGGAATTAAACATGTAAGCGGGATTCCACCTGTCCCCTAACCTAAGACAGTGGTATAGCAGTTCATCATAAGAACATATATGTACCTTTCATCCAAACGGGGTATTTTGTTCCACATTGGTTCATTTTCTGTGGTGCTGACACGATATCGTTTCCGCTGGCACTATCAACTCTGTACCAAGCTTCATTTAGTATCGAATCGTCGTAAGGTATGTCATTTTGTTGCAAAGTGTAATTTGATGTTCTTTTGATCTCTCCGTTTAGCAGCCTATAGTTCATTTTATTGCAAGGATCAACTGTAATACACGTGTTCTCATTATTCAATGTTTCCTTGAATTCAAGTGCATTGTATGGACAATTGCAAATCTGCAATTGTTTTTGAGTAAATCGGTATTAAAAAAAGTAGTCATGTGACTGAGGGTCATTTGGTGGTTTGTCGGTCCTTATGCAAATTGTACCAAATTGTATAAAATTATAAACCGGTATTAAATTTCTACAGTTCTTAGTTACACGTTGTATGTTTTAAGGCTGAATGCTACATTCGCTCGGCGGTAATGACTTTTCTAATTGTTTTTCTCAAAAGTGTTGGCATAGTATTTACTGAACAGACTTAACTACATTTATTACATGAATTTTTAATAATATTTCACGAAAGACAGATCTTTAGCACTAAAATCAAGATTGCTTTGTTCAAAAGTGACGCCGAAGATACCAATTTGATATTCAAACTATCCGAGTTGGAGACAAACAGGTAATGCAATACAAAGAAAAAATGACGAAAAGTCATTCAGCTGTCTATACAACACAATATAGAAAACTAAATAGTGAACCATAAAGGTCTGGAGCCATTTTATGTACTTCTAACGCATTATTAGATCCTGCTCCACTGATGGTATTCTTCGGATCGGATATGTGATAAGAAATCTCAATAAAGTGAAATTCATGGCAAAAGAGATGAAATTGGTGTAAAACAGATAATTCAAAACGGTCAATAAACGTTATTAATATCAGTAAAGCCCCATCAAGAAATTTTTTATGTTTACAATATTCAGACAATCACAGAAGATGCATGTGTTGTCGTTTAACATAATGTAGTATTTGTGATTATGGAAAGGCACAATTATTAAAATTCTAAATAGCTAAAAACACAATTATTGATTGTGTTAAAATTTAAAATAGATAACGTAAGAATTAAAAAAAAAATCAAGGATTGCACTGGCCTTATACAAAAAAACAATTAAGTTATTGAATTATTTTTATATACAATACTTTTGCATCCTGGAGTATATCCAGTTTCTGAAGTTTCACCATTAGGGCATGGAATCTCTGACCCTACAAAAAAAAAATAAAACTGTTACACAATTTTTAACCAGACGACAGCTGAAAATTTGACATATAGTACTGATTTAATTATTTTAGTAATTTAAATTCAAATTCATTATTAATCTTCAATTGATAATTCACGTAAATTTTGTATCTTGTCGATTTAATAGAATATATGCCACATCGTCAGTTGCTACATCGAAAACAATTTATATACAACATGGGCTCCGTGCGTGACAAAGTTGGTCAGATAGATTTTCTTCTAGAAACGCATATCTTTATTCTTAAATGACGTTCTTTTTTTATGCTTTGTAAGTAAAGCAATATTATAATTTCAGTAAAACAATGGCTGCACGTGATTGGTGTCACACTTAAAATTGTAACGTCAGCTTTGTATACAGTAACACAAGATATCAAAACGGACATTAGTTTTCGTGTTGCTCGCTAGGAAATTAGATAAAATCATTATAATAGTGTATTATATGTCAGTTCCGAGGAATAAAATTGTTTTGGCTATTAGAATCGACATAATTCTATCATACCATGGTCAATTTAAACATGGGTAGGCATGATATCTGTCAACATTGTGCAGCTCGCTGACGCTAAGTACACATATATTGTCAAATATGATATGCCAAACTTTGTTAAAATGAGCATAGAGAACGGCATGATGGAAATGCTCGGTATAACTATATTGTCATATATATGTCAGAAAATTATAACGATATGCCTACCCATGTTCAAATGAGCATAGGAAATGGCATAAAAGTATTATATCTTTATTAATGTATCGACGCTTAATTAATCTGCAACAACCAATAACACCAATAATATTGATTTTATTTTTGACAAAATAACCGAAACTCGATAAAATAATGTGATCTAAAGATATCCCTATGTAAATTAATTTCCGAAAACAATTATATTTAATTTCTGACTTTAATCAAATTAATGTTGATAGATAGCTATATAAGTCCAATGCTTATAAAAATAAGGAGATATGGTATGACTAATGAAATAACTGTCCACCAAGGTTCAAATGAAGTGGATGTGAGCAACTAAAGGCAACCTTGAGAAAATCCCGTACCGAATGATAGGCTACGAAAGGCCCCGAATTGAAAAATAGGAAACAATTCTATTGAGAAAGTATTTTGCTGTATACAAAACAAAATTAGTTGATTAATGTGGTTATTTTTATTCAGAACTTTTAAAATAATATCTTTAAGTACCAAAGCAGTAAGCTTGTGAGCAGCCAAACGTTGGTGTCAAGTTGTAGATGTAGAATGTTGAGCAATTCTTTACTTGAATATTATATGAAATATTACAGCATCCGTTGTAGCTCGATGCACAGGCAGTAGCATTTACTATTTTACCATCACTTGGATACGAACCTGTAAAAATAAAAGTCATGACATAAAATCTCCACGCATACTTTCAAACACCAATAGAAATTAAAAACGCATAAAAACAATGTTCCGATTGTTGCCCGTCAACAGTAATCATAGCAAGGAAGCTGAGACATATGCCAAACTTTCAATTAACTGAAAATTTAAAACGAAGGCGAGTTCGTATTGGCAAAAATATATGATCCCGTTCGATCATGCTGTAACTTTATATTAAAGAATACAGATGCTGGGTGATATCAGCAAATTGTAAATTTCATTTACCAAATACATCTTACAAATACTGTTATAACGGATTCAGCATCAACACTGTTAAGTGCAAGCACAATTTCATAAAAATAAAAGGACATATCAAGACTTTGTAGTAATTTCCATATAAATAGGGCCAATACCATGGAGGGAATGCATATCAATTTCGAACAACAAAATGGCCGAATGCAGAAATGAAAAACACACGTAATACGAGTATTAGTAGTTGTTTAAAGAACAAATACACCATATATGTGGAAACAAAACAAAAAACCTATCAAGCACAGGGTGTTTTTCACTTCTATACGTATCCCCATGTATTATCGTTGATTGAAATGGATCTGATTCTACTATGCTTGTGATTTTTTAAAACATATTTCATTATATAATTAACACAGAACTTTGCTTCTATTCCGTCTAAAATAAAACGATGAACAAGACATTTAAACAAAAGAAAAATACGAAACTCAATACTGTTAGGAAAAGCTTTACAAGGTATAAGATACTAATATTGTTTGGTGCTTGCCTAAAGTATAGATAGTATGTCACACTGTCTGCACGAGTCATCGGATTTAACGTCTCAATTCTTTATGACATGGCCGCGTTTTTCCAAGTAAAAAATATGACAGTTGTTTTCCATTCGTAAGATGTGCTTCAGCCTTTGATTTAAACATTTTCTAAAAGATTTTCTGTTTTGAATCTCCTTGTAGTTCGGTATTTTTGCTTTTTTACTTTTTGGTATAACTTAATTTGTGTACCTTACTGTGTAGGGTTTAATCGGTTCCCTTTTCATAGACACGTTATTTTATAGACTTGTGTTTTTGGATAAACACATTAATGAGCTACTTTTGTTTTTCAGGTGCATTTATTAATAAACTGTCAATGATAGATACCCGTTATCCTTTCTTTTCTGTTACATACCATGTTAAAGAACAAGAACACAAACGTGCATTGACTAACATTTTTTATACTTATTAGTTACAGCTGAACAGGGATAAATCATGACAACAGAAATGTATAAGCCATGTTCGAAAAAATCAAAGAAATAAATGAAATAAATGAAATAAGATGAACAACAAAAAAATAAAAAATTCCTATGAATTACAAAATGATCACCGCGACAGGGTAAATGGCTCCTGCTATGCATGGATCTCCTGACATATAAGTATGCCAAGGTTTACAGGCTCAATGTTTGAGGATTTGAGCTTAGGTTGCATTTTGCTACACATTTTCTAGTTTGAATCGCAATATTTATAGACATTCTGAGGCTTGTACTCTAGAGATTGCGTGATACGACGGTAAATGACGGATGCCACTCTTGAATTTCTGCGACAAAATGTAAAAATATGAAATGTAACTTGCACATTCAATATTTTTCATAGAGTCATATTCTGATGTTCAGTATGTTTTTATCACAAAAAATGTCGCACAAACTTATTTTGTCGACATCTGTTATATATCGAAACAAAAAGAAGATGGCGATCATTGCTGACATGATTTAATATTTTTATCGACAAATGCAATTATTTGTTTCCGATACTAGCCGTTCTTGCATTTGTTCTTCTAAATCATAAACTATATATATATATTTTTTTGTTACCTTGCATCCAAATTGGTTTTGATGTGCCGCATTTGAATCCACCATTTAGACATTTTGTCGGCATCAGATTGCCGGCTTTACTAATCGGTCTGTACCAATCTGGTTTTAAATTAGAATCACAAATTCGCCCACCAGAGACACCGTTCTTAGTTGACCTTTCCCATTGATCTATTGTTTTGTGGTTTACAGGTAGACATTCCTCATCTAAATAAAAATAGTATGCTTATATATTAGATATTATTCAAATTGAGAAGCTCTTTCGTGTTCATCGTGCTTTTTATATCGGTATACTTTTTGTATCGGTATCACAACTCCCAAAACTTAAACGGCGATTTATCAGTACTAAGATTGAAATATATAGATAAGAACAGGGGTTTTGGTGACCATTCCCCCGATAATATAATATAAAATTTATCAGATTATCTGATGATTGTAAGAAGTCCATGTGTGTTTACCCGAATGTGATCTCTTATCATGGTTCATTGGATAATGTTTAGTTTTGTTGTTTTATGTTAAAAGAACATGTGGTATGATTACTAATGAGACTAACTTCCCAAAAGACCAAATGCCACAAAAATTAACAATTATAGGTCACTGTGCCATGGCTTTGTCTGTATTTTAGATACTATGAGCAACTAGATCAACAACATGTTTTGTATAGAATTATAGTAAAATTTTAAGGTATGCCTGATTAGTTTTGTTTGACCTAGATCTCATTTATTATTCAAGGTTACGTATTCGTTACTTTGTAAATGATACTAAAACGGGAGGTCAAGTATATTTGGTGTTTGTAATGATTGAATGATGCACGTGTTGTTTGGTGGGTCACATCTGACCGTGATCTCATTTGTATGGTTCATTGATCAATGTTTAGCTTTTATAATAAAATGTGTTTGTCAGATGTTATAATCAATAGGATTGCTAATTTATTGTCCTTTTCCGTCTGTCATGGTTCATCTACCATAACCTCATTGTATAATTGATAACGCATTTCATGCAAAATTCGTATTTATAACGTCATACTGAAGACTTTTAACATAAATTGAATCATTGCTAATAAAAGCAAGTGAGCTATTTGCGATTGTGCACTAATGTTGTGTTATGTTGCAAACTCATATTAAGTCTCATTGTATACCACATATTAGTATTTCAATTTATGTGAAAATATTCTGTTTTGTATCTTACTTTTGCACTCCCTTGATAAACATGACTTATACCATTTATGATACTTACATTTGCATCCAGGTGTAAATCCATTGCTTGAAGTATAACCCTTTTTACACGGAAGTTCAGTGCCTTTTATAATAAATAAAATACATTATAATACATTTTTTCAATGATAATGAAACTTTGTCATAGATGAAAGACGCATATGATTGTTGGTATTAATCAAATTATTATTTACATAATTGATTTGTTTAATTGTGTGTTGCAACAAACGACAGTTTGAATAAGCAGACCCTGTATTTGAATGATCTTTTATCTACATAGTTTATGTAGTTCTATTGAACGCATCTATATCGTATAATCGTCCAAAGAAAATCTTCTGACTGTCATGATGTAAAAATATGGCAGCTAATTTATGTTTTGGAGCCGTAGTTGACCAATTGTCACCTTTGCAAAAAAATCAACAAAGAAGCATGGATTCTATTCGGAGAGATTGCGCTACGATCTCAAAGCGACGTTATCACGACCTTACAACGACCATCACGTTCTCACCGCGACCCAACTACGCTTCCACTACGACTTTACCACGCTGTTCACGACCAAAGTACGATTCTAGCACGCCCTTGCCGTCCTCATCACGCTCTTCCCACGACCTTACTACGTTCACACTACGACCATCATTTTTATTGTCATTTTCACATAAAATATATAAAAAAATCCCTGGATTTTGTTTGTCTGAATGTATTTATCCATTTGCTCCAACGGCCCAACCATGCTTCTCGTTTTTATATAGATTCGACCGTTGGTTTTTCCCGTTTAAATGGTTGAAAATTAGTATTTTTTGGGCCCTTTATAGCGTGCTGTTCGGTGTGAGTCAAGGCTCCGTATTGAAGGCCGTACCTTGGCCTATAATGGTTTACTTTTATAGACTTTTACGTTGATGGAGAATTGTCTCATTAGCACTCATACCATATCTCCCTCTGCCTCTACATCAACCCTACCACCACGCCCACGTGTTCTAGTAGATTTTGTTGGCATGACTGTCTTGATTCCAAGAAATCTCCGTTTTGAATAGAAATAGAAGGAATGGAACTATATTGATATGAAACACGATATTGACGGTATTGCTGAGAACGTAGTAAGATCGCGGTATGAACGGTGTATGATCGTGGTAAGAACGTGCTATAATCGCAGTAAGATCGTGTTGCAATCGGATAACTCGTGGTATGGTCGTAGTGAGAACGTGAAGAGCATTAGAAAGATCTTTATAAGCGTAGTGAGGTCGCAGAATAAGTGCTGTGAGAACGTGGTTTAACCGTAGCGGGATCGTTGTAGAAGTGTAATTAGGACGTAGTAGCATCGTGAAAGCAACGAAAATTAACATTTTCATGCCGCTCATACCGCGACCTCACCACGATCTAAATTAATTTTAGATCGCGGTGAGCGTGGTGCGGTCGTGGTCTAGTGGGACTTGGGCTTTACTTTGAAGTTTCATGTTGGTTTAAGGAGATGCATACTTAAACTTATTTAAAAAAAGGTGAATTAATTCGCATAATAAAAACAAATTAATTCCTGTATAACAAACACATTAATATTATATAAACTGAACCTTTATATTGTGTCCATGACTATATTTTTTTTAATTTGAAGTTTCATATGACTTTAAGAAGATGAATTTTAAATTTATATGTAACTTGTTTTACATTTTCATCATTTAACAAAGCTACTAAGCCAAATTCCAACAGCTCCAGCAGTTGTTGTATAGTATCTGAGCTTGAATTTTCTGTCATGATTTTTTTCCATAGAGGTTTGCTGCTTTCAACGAAGCCACCTACCCAAGAGTTCTATCTAAACAGACTATCGATAACAATCCATATAAAATATTACAGATGCCATCACAGAGTTGGTTAACCGTTAATAAAATTGAGAATGGAAACGGGGAATGTGTCAAAGAGACAACAACCCGACCATAGAGCAGACAACAGCAGAAGGTCACCAACAGGTCTTAAATGCAACGAGAAATTCTCGCACCCGGAGGCGTCCTTCAGCTGGCCCCTAAACAAATATATATTAGAATGAATATCTTTTTTCTCAAATGTCGAGGGTATTGTTACAGCTGTCGTTACAACACCACCGTCTTTTCCCCCCGAATGTGACCTACCGTGTTAGACTAATCAGCGAATTCGTACTTACATACGCAGCACGACAGATACAACATTGTAAATAGTATATATTTACCTCCTGGAAGTCCCGAGCCCACCCAAGTTTTTTTTATGCTAAGCTTAATCTAAACGAAACAGATCACCCTCATTCTGCATGTTAAAACAAGTGGCCTATTGAATTGTGGTAGATAAACATGATGCAATAAACTTGATGCAATTGTCACAATTTAGCAGAATTTTGTTTGTTTAATCGGCTTAAAACATATATGTGTACTCTGTCAAAGTACCGTAATTATTATTGGTACTTTCTTTTTGTAACCTTAGTCTGTACACTATTAAAATTCGTAACTGCAAGGTATTGAGATAACTTTATGAGAAGGGACAATGATTTGAAACAAGTTAACTCTTTAAAACGTTTTCCTTCTTAAAGTACCGAAATAGTAAGCCTGTAAGTATAATACCGAAACAGTATGCTTGAGAGCATCCAAATGTTGTCGGTAGCCGATAGACATTAAATCCACCACAGTTCTTAACTTCGACCTCATATGATTTTTCACAGCAGCTTTCATAATTGGATACGCAGGCTGTAAGTGTCTTTGTCATTCCTTTAGTCGGATATGTCCCTTTAGATAAAAACAAAAATAGAGACACTTAACATACTCAAGATAAATCAATTAGCGAAAAATAAAATGACGGATATAAACCGACAACTGCCTCTCAATGTAAACTTCTGATTTTAGACATGTGTTATGTACAAGTTTATGTACATCGAATGCGGGTTGGTTAAACACGCAACCCATTTGTCTTTTTGGACTGATGGTGTAACAAGACATCTTAATAAAAATAGTAAAAAACAGGTGGAAAGAGCTTGCTTAATTAACTCGACATAAGATATCAATTAATTAACTATTGGAGAATAGTAACTGAAAGTTGGTTCAAGATCAATATGAAATAATAATAATTCTTTTGGTTCCATATTTCCAACGTAAAGTCACTGCAGCACATGTAAATTAGAGGAATAGTTTAGATTGGTAAGTATGCTAAGTAGACTGAGATTTAATTAAACCATATGTATGCTTTGGTCGGGAATCAAGACGAGAAGTAAGAAGACATAAATACTGTATAACGCAAGCGATTTAATGAATAGTTAACCGCCTTAAAATGATTAACAAATGATACCTGCACAACCAGAATTTATCAGCAAAAACAAAAAGCTTTAAATGTATGAATCGAATGTATTTCGAAAGTGTTAACTGTTGTATTTACCATTCAGCCAAATGGGTTTATTCGTTCCGCATCTAAATCCGCCTACAGGACAATCTGTCAGCATATCTGGTCCTGCTTTGCTAATACTTTTGTACCAGCCAGGTTTGAGATTGGAATCACAAATTCGTTTTGCTGTATCATCATTTGCTACGGATCTTCGCCATTCATTAAGTGTTGTAAAATTTGTACATGGATCGTCACCTGCAATATTTATTTTATACAAAATGAAATACGAGAATCACATTACCTCCGTTTTGATAAATTACCTCCGTTTTTATGGGATGAAGGCAAACTAAAATGAAGCAATGTTTTACTTCGGCATTCCTATGGGAACGAACTGTGCGCCTCTCCTTGCGACATCTTCTTATGTTCATATGATCGAAGTTCCTTCAGAAACTTGTCAAAAACAAGAAGATCAAAGAAGCCAGATTATTTAATTTCACTTTCAGATATATTGATGGTGTTCTTTCCATAAACAATCCGAACTTTTCTGATTGGGTTCCATTAATATATCCCCCAGAAGAAGAAATTAAGGAATCAACATCCAATGATTTCTTCCGCCTCATTTTTAGACTTATAGCTCGAATTTAACATACAGAGTCATATCACAACCAGGCAAACGAGGCAATTTTAATTTTGAAATTATAAATTTCCTCCTCCTTAGTAGCAATATACCAACTTTACCTGCTTATAGGATATCGTTTCACAACTAATTTGATGTTCAAGAGCTTGCAGCTCCTACTCAGACTTTTGTTAAAGGTCACCAGTGTCTGAACAGAAAGTTGATGAAGCAGGGCTATGTCAAAGATGGTCTCGTCCTTTTTCTAAACAAAAAGTTCATCGGACGGTACAAAGACATTGTTGATAAACACTCCGTATCAACTTCACAAATAATAGATTCTTCGTACTGACGATGTTTATCATCTTGACAACGTATTATATTGTTATTTCATTTGGTTTTTTTTCCATAAGTAATATCACTTTTACTGTTTGGATTGTTTTCTGTGATATTAGGGACTTTCTTTACTAACGGTACTCGTCTCTATTGATTTTAACTGATTAAGTACTAAGCCGCCTGTTGACACTTACCACCGAACGTTAAACTTAGTTTCGTATCTCTGATAAATGATGCGAGTAGTTTTTTGCGTATTTAACAGTTAACTGTAATTATTTAATTATTATAAGTTTTAAATATAAAATCTGTTTAATAGTCATTTACGATGACAAAAAATATAAGATTTTCAAAGAATGATGAATTATTAAAGTTAGACGTATCGTTTTGTAGAACATCACAGTTGTGTAAAATGGTTTACATATCAAACAAGATGGCGGCTACTCAAAGATCAATATTTAAAAAACGAGCCGAGAAATCTTTTGAAAAACAACATTTTGCAATGACAAAATGTATAAATTTTCATAAAAACGATTTGTTGTTGAACTTGAACATATAATTATGAAGAACACTGTGTAAATGTGGAAAGATTTGTTATAAAGTCACTAGACATCAGCTACGGCCAAAATCAGTCTCATAATTTATATAGACATCTGTATAAGTAATCAGTCCCGTTAGTATAGAAAGTCCCTGGTGATATCCATTTAACATGGTTCGGTACTTTTACATCCCGTCAATGTGTTTGAATTATCTTTCATTTTTGCTGGTGTGTTTTGTATATGCGACTTTTTGTGTTTCTTTAGTTCTTAAAACTTGACACTGTACTTGATCTTGTCTGTATGTTATTGTTTTATACTATGTCATTATGTTATATTTCTATTATAAATTAGAAAAATACGTTGAACTACAAACTTCAAAATTATATAATCGCGTAGTGGTATTAACCATTTGTGGATTCTTATAAATTCTTAAGAACTTCTAGACAATTTTGAATATCGGTCTATTTTTGAAATTAATTCTAGCATACTTTTGATGTTTTACCCTGTATGCCAATATTGCCCATGTGAAATTATAAAATTGTTTCGTAGAAACATTGAACGACAAAATTTCTTGTGTGACGTATACATTTTCTGACGTCAGACACGCGAAGCCCTGAACGTGTTTTTAATTTGATAGATCCTTCTGTGTTCGTTTGTAAAATTGTTTCTCTTAAAATTGTAACACGGTGATGACTGCTGTCCCCATATTTTGACTATTTCATTTGTTAAGACTGTTTAGTTCACGCATCATATGACATTTGTTGTCCATTTGTTTTTATGTGTTTTTTTCATTTCATTTTGTGATGTGATTAGAAACTTTCAGATTTAATTTTCATCGGATTTCAGTTTTTTGTGATTTTACTTTTTCTCACTGACTCATAAAAACATAATAACCCTCTTACTGTCGGAAAAACAAATATGTACGTATTTTTCATTCATGTAAGCACTGTATCTCGTTCAAATTAAACACCGACATCCAAACAGTGTATTATTTTTTATGTAGCCCCATCAAAGACATAAAAAAAAGTTAATAACTTTATTTGGGTATGAGGGCGTCACAGACTTTCAGTTGCGGTATTTCCTTACAACACAAATATACAGGTTGATACACAACTAATTATCTAGCTTTGTGTTGAGCTAGCGCATTTGTTTAAGAGAACAAACAAAGGATCTTGGGTATCTATCAGTGACAAAAAATCAAAACTTTGTTAAAATAAGGATTGATATTTTGCAAAAACGTAATAGTAACTTGTACATAATGTCAGACAACGAGAGAGAACATTTGTTTTTTCAGATTGGTCTGTGCTAGTGTTCGATGCCAACTCACGGGTTTCAATTTTCTCGTGTCTAGTCATTAAGCTTCCTCTGGATATCAAGGAAGCTTTAAAACTTATCCCATTTTCAAAGAAAAATATTGGTAGATTGAACAGCTTTGAACATACAAAATATTTGAACAATATTGAAAAAATACCATGTTGTGGTTAAATCCAAAAAGGTTACACGAGATGTTTAAAGTATAAAATATAAGCTCCATTAAGTACACTCAAAGGTTAAATTCAGAGCAAATTATTAACAAAGTTCAAGATAAAAAAAAAAATCAAAACCAAAAAGATATAAAAAGATAACATGTCTGATAATAATAAAGAGGCAAATTGATTTTTTTTTGTCTAAAGACGTGTTTAAAGACAAAAATAAAATCACTTCATAGTAACTTAAAAAGTCCAATTTGGTAAACATTCTAAAACACAAAATATTTTGTTCTTGGGTAGTTGTAATGACAATACTCTAGTATCTTTAACAGACGAACACAAATGTTATAAAAAAACCTGCTTTTTAGTCGCATAACTTATGTTCAATCCACCAACAATCAATTTCAAAAATTTGATGATATTAAGACTAAAAGTGTAAATGGAGAATAATATGTTTTTCAAATCCTTAAATTTCTGGGTTTTTTTTTTATAGTTTAATTGCAAACGAGACAAATCAACATCTCCCAGAGAGCAATGTTGCATTTTAATTTGTCGCATATTTGATTAAAATTTCAAAATATTGATTGATGTTTGCCGAACCTTATTATTAATTATTGGCAACGAAAATTCAATTGTAGCATATTTATTTTTAATGATCTTATTTATTTCAAAGGCAATTACATATTTCGTCCTTTAATTTTTTTGATACCCCCATTCTAGTTTGAAAGTTGTTATTTCCTTTCTAATTTTAATACTCTTGCCAAAATGTATCTCCATTCTGATTTTGAAGTGACAATCGGGACGAAGTGTTATTTATAAACACTTCTAGAAAATTAAAAAAAAATGCTTTTCAGGAAAATATGAACTCTCAAATGGTTTTTTTTTCATTTTTACATTTTAAAAATTGTTATAGTAACTAAACAAATTTCCCTGTTACATTTTTTTACAAAAATATATTCATTTGTTATGATAGGATAATTTCGAAATTTTATATATGACAGATTAAATATACCCCCTTCAAATTGAAGATAATACATGTATGTTATTATATCTTATTTCCTGTGAAAATATCGAAACTTTTCAAGATACAACCTATGATTGAGGAAAAGTATGCAAGTCATTTTTTAAATGTTCATACATTTATCAAATCGACAAAAACTCATCATGCATGTTTTTAATTACAAATAAAACAAGTTTAAGATGTTGTTTTAAATAAAAAAATTAATGGAAAAGTCATCCTTCTAACCTTAGACTGTAAATCGTTCAGTAATAAATTAGTTTTCATTTTACCTTTATCAAAACCTTTTTCAGACGCAAAAAACAATATCATAAAAATTGTTATTTTTTATTTAAATTACACTCTTTTTTCATATCATGTCATTATTATATAGTAATAATAAGTGATATTGATTAAAATGTGTGACTAATAACTATGAGCGTTTCATTTGATGTTGGTCGAGATTTTGAATACCATAATTTAAGATTCAAATGTCTTGTAAGAAATATATGCAAACTGATCTGGTTAAATGGTTAATAATACAAAACCATGCAAAGACCACAAAAGATTCCATTCAGATTGAATGAATAGAGAAAGTGACGAAAAAAACTAAACTTTGAAAACTTCTTAGAACCGCATTTATTCATAATCGTTTGTTTGTGCTCTCTAGTTTTTGTTACAAAATTTAACAAAATTTCAACATTGTAACCATTATTGGTTTTATTAAAAATCGTAGACATATTAAGTAATAACGTTTCCTTACCTTGAATAGTCACAATAGCACCTAAAAAAAGAATACATAAGGTTAAAATCCTCATCTTAATTTCATCTGGATTCGTTTAATATTCAATAAAACAGGTAAAGTCATAACCACATTCTGTTTTATTTCACGTTATGTAAATATCATCAGCGATATCAATATTGATTGGTTTCTTATCAGTAGTTGACCCTTATGGTATGATTTATCAAAACCATTATATCTTTTGAAGAAAATAGTCCACGTTTATGTTTTCTAATATTGTTTCTAAAGTAATTTTCTGTGAAAAGAAATCATAAAAAAAAATCAGTTTTGTTTATGCAAAAACATCCACTTTATAATATATACAGTTCAATTCTTAGCTGTCATGGACCATACTACTAGAATAATCATCGGGCGAAGAAATTCTATATTTTCAATATGTTCTATTTGATTCTCTTAAGACTCTTACATGTCAAGTATAATATTCAACAAAGGGGTTTGAAATTGAAAATAAAGTGTGTATAGTTGTTCTTTTGGTATCAAAATGGTTTCTTTTTTTTAATACTAAGTGTTTAAAAAAGACAGTCACACCAGTTCATCTATTATTGCCCAGTTATATTGTATTGTTCTGCTGTTATATATTCTTTTGAATTTAGTTTATTAGTAAAACATTTCCTGTGTGAAGTAATTTTATTAAGCAATGAGTATAATCATAATGGTTCCTATTATATGTTTCAGGTCTCTTTAAAGTTTTTTTTAACTGGTTTACTCAATTTTCTTCTCTCTTGGATAAATGTGCTGATGTGGTATAAAATCGAATCGGCAAAAGTCATTTATCATTCTTGAATGATAACATTTAACTACAGAAAATTGAGGATGTGTTTTAATCTCTCGAGGAAATTATCTGTCACCAATGGCTGTCATTCAGAATTTAAAATAGTGTCCAATAAAAACAACGAAGTAAGAAATACTTAATATAAAACCTCAAGTTCACAGAATAAGTAAACCGCTCCAAAATGGTAGATATACAACACAAACTGACTTTGATTGTTATATGTGCTACTTTTTCTGAATTGGTTTTCAAAATTAATGCAATAGGTAAGAATTTGTTTGTAAATAATAGTTTTGTTGCATTATATGATTTGTACTGATGACTCAACTGACTGTGGTCCATTTATAAAGCAATTTACTGTGATGACATTAAATTTAGATAATTAAATCATGATAAAATAACCAAAAATTGAAGATTGCATTCAATGCTAAATTCTTGACATCAACAGAACATCTTATAAATAACCTGGAAAATTTAAATTGTTGGCGTAGTTTCGTTTAATGCAATGGAGTAACTTCTTAGATACAATTTTGACAAAGATAAAGTCCTTACGTACAACACAAATGTAACAAGCGCGTTCGTTCTGATATAAGATTTATTTAATAACTACCTTCCAAGTCTTGCCAGAACAAGAACGTTCAAATCAACTCATTGTGTAGGAAATGTGCCATATTTTACACTTGCAACACCTCTTTCAGGGGTCCGTAGTATGTTTACATGATTTAATCCCTTTCCATGTACAGTCAAATCTCTCCCTGGTCTTCATCCTACCGACCAACTCTGAGTATTATCAATTTGTTCTTGCATTTGATATGCATGACATGTTTTTGACTAGACATAGGCATAAAACAACAAATCAATTTAACCTGTTGAAATAAAAATGTAAGCGCTTTTTCGCGATAATGCTATAATTAGGTCTGTATCAATAAAGTTTTGACAACGCTATGACCGTGTATAGTGAATAATACTTCCAAACCTCATAAGTCACTAACGATGCTCTTATTTTGCTTGTATTGATAAAAAATAAAAAAATAAGCACCATTTGTTTCTTATATTGGAAGATTAATTATTGCATTCTTAGCTTGTGGTTATTGTATAAGTTCTTATGGGATTACTCGATTGTTTTTTTTTTATCTTCGTTATAAGTTTATATACTACGCTTAAATTTGTAGCATATAGGCATAGAAATTTGTATTTTAATGTTTGTTATCAATCTTAAATACGTTTTTCAATGCCTTCTAAAATATAAAGCTTTATAATAAAATGTAGAAGGAAAAAAATCATTATATAGGCATTAAAAGGATATTGGGAGTGTTAATGACAAATAAATTTGCATCTAGAAATAACATGTTGACCATCTTTTTATTAATTATATAAAAAAGATGAAATCAGAAAAATACAGAACTCCAAGGAAAATTCAGAACGGAAAAGTCGAATTCAAAAGCTCAAACAATGAAATGAATTGATAATAACCGTCATATTCCTGATTTGGTACAAGCTGGTTCTTATGTATAGTATGCAGTTTTGCAGTAGCATGTACTGTTAAAGAAATTATTTTTGGAATTAATTTATTCAGTTTTACCAATACCACATAGCACGGTATAGTTTGACAAAACTACACTTCTTTTATTTTGTTTTGCTTTGCTTTGACGGAAACATTTCCACTGTAATATGTTTAAAGTTTTTAATGAAAATTTTCGAAATATTTCAGACGTTTGTCTTACGCCGAATGTTATAGAAGACTGGAAAAGATCTGTTGGAAACGATGATTCCTCGACGACAATCTGTGACGCCGCCATGATACATCAATGGTACAGAATAAAAAGTGAAGCAGGAGAAAGAATGCCTACCGAATGTCCTGAAAATGGTTACCGATGTGGGACATCTCAACCATTTTGGTTAACTAATAGTAATTATCATTTACAGTTATCATTGAAAAAGAGTTCATTTAAATTTGAATTGATCAAAATCATAAGTACCTTACACGTTTAATTTCAGACATTAAGGATAGCTAACAAAATATAATATATTGACAACCCAGAATTGAGGGGTACTCACTTGAAATTCCCCTAGGGTAATAGAAAGCCTCGGAATAATTACAGTAATCTCAATAATGTTCAAACCTAGATTCTAACTTTATATTCTAATAAATACCAAGTTTTACGCTCCTTCCTACAGATACCAAATTGCTTTGTATATAGATCCAGTTATATGTATTTCTGACTGTTGATACCCTATATAATTTAGATCACTGTCAATTAATATGTCCCGTATATGAGAAGCCTATTTTTACCATCATTCGCATCTTCAAGTAACAATTCATAAACATCAACAACAATTGGTGTTTTGTTAGTTAAAATATTCAACCATTATTTAGAAATTCTAAATTTTCTCAATAAGCTACATAGCAAAATAGCCATATTACCCTTTGAAAATAGACTAAAGGGAAATACAAATGAGATACAAATGATAAAAAAGGCAACAGTAGTATATTGCTGTTCAAAAGTAATAAATCAATTGAGAGAAGACAAATCCGGGCTACACATTTAAAACCATGGGAAGCACATCAACTATAAGAGGGAAACAACGAAATAACAGAACACAAAAGTGCAACAAAAAACAAACAACAAAAAGCATTCATAGAAACGAACTATCAGTTAAAAACTGCTATATTTCTGACTTAATACAGGACATTGAAAGAAATAAAGTTGAGTTGAACCTGGTTTTGTGGCTAGCCAAACCTCCTAGCTTTTTTTTCTGAATTGATATCAAGTCTTTCATAAGAATTTTAATCGTAAATCAACCTCAAAGAATAACATCAGCGTGAAACATTGCATACTTTTGCGTTTAAGTTTATTTTGATTGTATGTTGAATTTTACTTTTTCAGAAGGAAATAGTCATTGTTTAAGCAGTTGCTTAATGCACTTCATTTCATTGTAGTTAGTGTTCCAACCAACGAAGGCATATTTCCTAGGGTAAATCAAAGAGTGAAAAGGATAGCTTGCAGTTCTCATTTTTCCGGTGATTGCTGTCGGTATAATGTGACCATTGAAATAAAAAACTGTAAAGACTATTTCGTTTATCGTTTACCACCAACGCCTAGATGTCCATCAGGATATTGCTTCGGTAAACTATTGGTTTATTTAGTTTATATCATCGAAAAAGCATATATTCTATCGACATATTTTTAAAAAGCAATGTATTTCAAAACACTTTGTCGGTCTACTCATAAAATCGATTTGAATTGATTGCTTGTAAACTTTGAAACTCCTTATTTTGAATTTACTGTATATCGTCATCTTGAATCATACAATAGCAATACATACTCGGTCTAGATATTTGCCTAAATTTTCAAATTTTGAGACAGACTTTCAATTTATTTGTAAAACTGCTTATTTGTATTAAAACAAAAACTATTGATTCATTGCATTATCCAAAATGTTTAAACAAAGACAAATATTTATGTGTTTAGAATAAATTTTTCAACATGGAAGTTGAGATTCCTTTTATACTAAAATGCTATACTGGATTGATAGTGAAATTTTAGTTTTACTTGTAGCAATAAAACAGGTTCGACGACATTGTTATTTTTTCTTCTTAAAGTCATAAGAAACCTCAAGTGAAAAACAAATAATGCATACGTTTTTTTATAACTCAATGAATAGATTTCATTATAAAACTAATGTACATATACTTTATTCTGAAGAAAATTCTTTAATGTGTTTATACAATTTATTTATAACAAGTGTATTTTATTTTAATTGCTTCCTTCCAGGAAGCGATTCTCCGACATAGTTTCCGTATGCAAAGTGACCTCAGTGTGACCCATGTCGTAAATATCCGGTGATCGCAATACGCATGGATGTCCTTTAAATAAACTATTATCTGATTGGACATATTAAACACGTGCTTAATATTCATGTTTTTTTGTTAATTGTTGACAAACATGTGACAATCGGTAAACTTCGGCTTCAAAACACGAACTTTAATTACCTGCTATATTTTCAAAACAACGCTGACCGATTGAAAAATAAAATTGACGGTTATACGAAATTTCTGCTAAAAAAATGATAAAATCGTACACAGAAGACAAAGTTTATAATGTCTGTATGCATTGCTTCAAGAATTGGAATAACTTTATTTTTCACCGGTCACTCGTTTATTCTGACTTTAAAGCATATTGTAAAACCTAACTAAATTCTCATACTCTATTTCAAAATTGTATCTTAGAGATTTTTTTTTACTCATAAACAAGTAGGTTTTTCTCAAGTATACATAACTTGTTGCTTGAAAAATAGCACGTTGGCACATACTTTTTAATTTGAAATAAAACCATTGTAAAATCTTCATTCTGTCAAAGTATACAAAATTTCTATATTAGAAAATATAATGATCCACCTTTAGCTGACAATATGTATATCATTATATAACATTTAAGTTTAAATTTAATTCTGGTTTATAAGGCTTTAAGTTAGTTTTTAGGTAAATTGTTTTACATCCAAGTAAGATCATTACATGTTAACATAGTTAAAATGATCTCTGTTGAGCTTTATACCAACTTAAAGTCATAGGCCGGAATATCACTACCGATATGATGAATTTGCGATTATCGGAGAAACCTTTACACACTATCTTTAAAACCGGGTAATTGTATATCAAATTCTTGTTGATGTACGGCATGTCCTGTTTTGCATGTTTCACCTTAGCTCTTTGACCAGTCGACAGATAAACATAAAATGTTAATAACAGAAAAATGCAAAATGGACGAGCCGCTACTCTCACTTTATCAATGTTTCAGCAAATACTGCTATCACAATAAGAGTCTCATTGTAGTGTTATTGTATCGAAACACAACTGATCATCCATCAAACAATATAATTTATTTTAGGCAATGAAGTAAAATGTCCTCCTAATGAAAGTTCTGATAACGGATTTAGTCCTGGATGTGGTAGTAAGTATGATATGGATTTCAAAATATCTTTTTCAGTTTACCTTAGTTAAAAAAATGTAACAGTTTATTCAACGCCGTTTAATCTATATCTATTTATTTGATACAAAAAGTTGAAGAAATCGCTTTACTTAAACAGTTTACGTTAATTCATAAACAAATGTTTACCTTCTATATAATTGTTTAATTTTGTATTTTTATTTATATTTTGGGTATTTGGAATAAATAAAAAAAATATATATATAAAGCATCGTTTATGTCATTCTCAATACAATTTTGATATATTATCAATCTTACCTTTCCGTTAATGCAACTATATTTGATATTGCTTGCTTTTATTCTATATCTATACGAACCATCTTTTTTGCTTTATGTATACGTGTTATCAACAATAATTGCTCTGTTAATTACATACATTGCTGCATATATCTTTAAATTTAAATTATAGTTGGATACAATCCATGACGATGACCATATCATTTACTATGATCACAAATTTACTTATTGTTTCGACGGCTGGTTTTTTTTTTGGCAAATATATTGCAATATTACAGATTTGAATTTAAATAGAGAATAAAAATTAGATGTATTTGCTATTAAATTGGAATAAGACAAATACATTAATATTATTAAACGATTTCTGGTGTTTTAACTTTTTGTCAAATGTAATGCATGTATCCTGATTGTCATTACTTTTTAAAATAATAGTTAATCGTTACCTACTTTTTTAAATTATACATTTTGTAACCTAAACATTTTTAGTTTTAATTAATCGAGTCAATCAACCATTACGTCCATTTTGTAGGTACTTTATGATTATTGAGAATTTGGATACTCATTTTTTAATATCTATTTGTATAATTATTTTATTTAGATTATATTTTTAGGTAAAATGCTATCTTATTGTATTGCTCATGCTTTACCGTAGCAGACTTGTACACAATTTAAAACGAAGTAAAGAGCCTTTTGTCAATGCAACATTTTCAAACACCTATTTATTTATCTTATACTAATGTAAGTTGATTTAACACACTTTAAAGGGAAGAAGATGGCACCACTCTACAATCGATAAGTAAGCACAAGATTCTCGCAAAGAACTACAGAAGACCTTGATTAAGGTCGAGGTAAATGTAGATTCTTGTTGAAAATCTTCATTTCTCGCTATATCAAAAATATCAAATAGAAAACTAATTCCTCCGTTTATTCTGGTACGATAAAAAAAAATCTGACGGAGCATAAACTAATTAGATAATTGATAAATTTTTAATTAAGGAATTTCATTGCTCAGTTTCAAACACTAGAAGATATTGATAGGGGAGTAGTTGAGGAATCAAAAAAGCAAAAAAAGTATAGGGGTCAATGTGCTTGTTTTCGAGATGATAGCCATTGGAATTTTGGCGGGAACATGTTCTTTCTTGATTTTTCATAGTTTAACATTGACTAGTTAAATTTTTCAAAACTATTAAAATTAAATAAGATTTTATAAGACTTTTACAAATAGCTTCTAATTACACATGTAAAGATTTATAAAAAGAAAAATTGGGGTCCATTGGCAAATGTTACCTCCAAAACGTACAAATTTGGACAAAAATTTCACTGAAATTCAGTATCTATAATAGTAAAAAAAAATGTTTTAAATTGAGTACGAGATGACTCATGCTTCAATTTAAATGACGTCAAAACGTTTCTAAGATCAAAACAGGAGTCAAACTCCAGGATCCATTTTGGTAATTATTCCAAGGGTAAACTTTCAAATGAATTGTTTTAATCTAATATAATAACTGATTATTTATAATATAAGACTATAAAAAGCCTATTCAAATATGATGTGTAGATCATGCACAAATGAGTTATCGAACGTAAATTGATTCAAATACAAAAAGTCATTTAAAAGTCGAGTTATTTATTAACAAGATCTCGCTAGATTATGGCACATATTTGTGGCCTATTCCAGTATACTAAATAATAGGAAGTTAACCTCCCCCAGATAATATGTGGTATCTCCAATTTCGTGTTCCAGGCGATGTATGCGTTAAGCAAAGTCATCAAATTTTAATGTTTATTAGTTTGGTGGGAGTACATTATATACCAGAACATGAAGTAAAATCGATATTTATTCTTGTGAATGATGACTGCCTCTATTAATTATTATTTATTTATTTATAAAGTCGGTAAAAAGATAACATAGGGATTCCGTTGCAATATTGGTTTATCTAAACAAACAAAAATATTGGCAATAACAATGTTTTGGGATATTTATTATAGCGTAGATTTTGTTACATTATAATGAATCCCTTTTCGTAACCAGATATGTGTATTAAAGTGTACTTGTTTTTTTAAGCTGGGGTCACATATTCACAATTTTTACTGCCGTCCTTGACAGGACCATGCCCGATAAAAATTTGTCAAAAATCTGATCAAGATCCAATGAATCGGTGATGAAAATTCAAACTTAAATAAAATTTGTATAAAAAAACAACTATCTGATATTTTTCAGGAAGCGGCGATATTCAACCGTTTTCATGCGAATTTGTACCGATAATCCCGTTCTCAATCCGCTTCTAATCCGATTTGTATCTTTCGCATGGTAAATATCGACAGAGTCTGTCACGACTGTCTTCCGATTTTACCAAATGTAATCCGACAGAGATCAGACAGTGAACCGCCGCTGACGGAAGTTATACGTTCCAAAACAGTCGACATACTCGGGATGATCATGTACTGTCGGAACATAATCCTATCATGGTCCGCTCTATCGTATTGCAAACGGTCTCAGTCGAAATGTTTTCTGCAATTGTCGGCACTCTGACGTGAGTATCATTAACGAATTTCGTATCGATAACGAAACTGTACAGGAACGGTTTCGGCAAAGACGGTTCGCAATCGACAAGATCAGGATGCAATCAGGACTCAATCGGCAGAACACCAGTAATAAAAAATTTCTCCAGATCATTCCCGTTCCACAGGACACCGTCCAGAAAACACTGAACATTGTTAGGATTTTGATCCGATACATCAGAATCTGTCACGACATAGTCACACTTTTAATCCGACTAGACAAAATCGGTTGAGTTTCCCTGAATGTTACGGGACGCACCTAACTGACCGGATGCTTCTCCGAACTATCCGGACCATTTCCGACCCGTAGGAATCTGTTACGAACTTAAACGAATGCGTTAGGACAATGAGATGACATTCCAGATAATTGAGGATAGTATTCCGACTTTTTAACTTTTCGTGTCTTATCGCTGTCTGATATCAAACGGGAGCAATAATCAGCAATGGGTGAACCCCGCATTAGTAAGGTGATCATTATCAAAATACCAACTGTTTATATTCTGCATTTGTTTTATGGATTGTGAGATACAGATGCTCTTCATTTTTAAAATCAAATTTTAATGTAAAAAGAGATTCCGATCATTGGGCTATCCTTTATCAACTTATGCCAAATAAACGAATATACATTCCTTAAAGAAAAAATAAGATAGAACGTCACGTTTGTTTCACTTGATAATCTAGATTTCTAATCAGTGATATAATTGCATCTTAAATTTATTCATTATCCGGATTATCAAGTGAAATAAACGCCTTAATCATATTTCTAATTTTATTCGTTTATCTTTGTACAATGTCTGTTCTTTTGAATTTGAAATTAAAAATTAAGTCATGATATAGCCCAACTTTAATCACATATAAAAAAAAAGTGTTGCCAATGTAGAAAAAGATCGACTAGATGGCAAAAAAAGTAATTTGTTCATCAATAAAACAAGTACCTTGGCACTGAAACAATTTTCTTCAAAACACATGCATATAACATTTATGTCTGTCCACCATTAAAAAAAGTGTTGTGACTAAAGTTTAACCATTAGTATGTTTTGTTCTTTTACGGTGGTCTCTCATTCATCAAACCAAAGGATAATACTACCACTCATTATTATTTGAATTGTGCAGCCCAATGCATGCACCTTTTGCCATCCTGTTTTAAAACGTTTTTTTGCTGTATCATATATTTGTTTTATCTTTATTTATTTTAATCATGATTATAAAATTTAGAAAGCTGTTATGTTGTGTTTTTTGGATTTTTTGTCTATGTGATATTATTTACTTTTTCCACATTGGATTTTGAAATCGTTTTTTTTTAGAGCTTTTATTTTAAGAAAGATATGTTTTTTTTATACCTTAACTTATAGTAAATCAAATTTTATATTTGTTCCAAGATGTTAAAATTAGTTTAATTTAGTTTCATTTTTTTCATCATTTCACCATTTTTAGATAGTTTCAATATGAATCTATTTTGTATATTTTCAATACTGATATTTTTTAAAAAAGTGAGAAATTACTAGTAGTTTATTTTTAGATTATCCGAAAGAAATTCTTAGCCAAAAACCGACAGTAACAACTGGGTTACATCGCCAACAAACAAAAAAGATCATTATTCAGAGAGTTAAATTTCAATGCAATGCAAACATTGATGTCAAAAAGTATACTATTGATGTCCGTTGGTACATAAACAAGAAGGAAATAGAAAAGGCTTACTTTAAAGATATATCACCAGAGAATTTACATGATGCACTGCTTCATCAGGATCATTGGGACAAAACATATAAACCCGATATGAACGTATGTAGTTATTTAATACCAAATTTTGTATTGGCGAAACTTGTATCTTTGATTTCCAGAAAAATGTTAATTCTAAGTGCGTATGCCTTGTTACTATAAAAAAAAATTGAAATACCAGATCTATTATTTTCGAAAATACATTACAAATAATGTCTACAAAATTAACGTAAATTGTTCCTGCAGGTGTTTGAACCCTTAAGTCTTTTTCATTCATTTATATATCAACTTCATTGTATACAAAAGTAACTAAGCAGCACATATCCGCTCTCTCACAATTAATTCCTTCAAAAAAAAAACTCATTTTTTGCTTTGAAATTCATGTTTTGTTAGTTCATCAGTATTTTTATATGTATTTGTTACTTTGCTTTGATTTGTCAAAGTTTTGCTACATTAATTGCATTAATTTTTTATTCATTCATTTCTCAATATGATTTTAGTGAAATTTGACTTCGACGATTCCCTCTAAAAATGTTATTTTTTTCAATATACGTGTCTGGTTATATGCATTACTACTGCTATTTTGAAGTGTACGCTTCCATTCTATTTAAGGTGTCATGTTCTATTCAGTTACGGCAAATAAATTTTCCATCTCCAGGAAAACGACAATATTCAGATGATTTTTTTGCTGGAATAATTGTAAGTCATTTAATTTCATAAGTGCACATGCAGATGTAACATGCAATTTCTTTTGACTTTCAATTCCGAATGATTTGTCACCTCCTCCTGTTAAAAACGTCTCGGGAGAAGCAACATGGTTCCTTTGAATTGTGCGATTTAACAAATGGGTTCTCCCATTTTTCTTATCCAATTACAATGAACCATACGAGATACACATGCTGTCGAAATACTCACTAGATATATGATTATTGAAGTAACCTAGATATTATTTTATATGCATAAAATGTACAATAGAAATAAACAATAAAACTTGATCATCAATCTGTTTAAGAATGTAACCTGTTAAAAGCAAGTTATTAATATTTTTGTAATGGAAAAAGGTAGCTATTTTAGAAGACTCATCTCGGGACATTTGTTAGACAGTCTATACACTCCAAATATTTCCTGTTGTGGTATGTCGTCCCATTGTTGTTTACAAAAATGTATACCTTTGGTTAAAAATTCCATAATAAGATTTAATTTATATTTTCAAACATCCAAAACAACAATAGATCATGATTGATAAAAAATGAAAAACATATATATTTTGTAAATCTGTTTCACACAGATTGACTTCCGAGAAGAACACAAAATATTGGTTGAAGGAGAAAATCCAAAAAACATCAGCGCAAGACTAACAATACCTGTTGGATGTACTTATCCAAGTTCCGGGTAAGATTGCATAGGCAAATAGGAATTAAATTAATAAATTTATCAATATATGCTCTTTTTGTCAATGCATGTTTATGATACATTATCAAAAGCGTTTGGATGATTTTATGATACAACTAAGTATTACTTTCATGTAGATATGTTACCCATTCATAGCAAACGATAAGGTGTGTACTTGATCATACTTTCAAAAAACCGTTGCAAGCAACCGTGCAATGAACGGTTAATAATCAATATGTATCTCCTCTAAAATTGCACAGGTTTTTTTTTACAGTATAAAAAATTAAATAAACACGTCTGAGCAAGTCTTTAGGTACAATCCTTACATATAATAGGGTGTTTAACTAACTTGTTTCTCATATATAATTAGGAGAAATTCTTTGCATTCTATGATAGAACTTTATATTGTAGGTTATCTTAGTTGATCAAATTCATTTTCTATAATACAATTCATATATTTTTTGCACTTTGGTATAAATCGACAATCACACGTGTTAGAAATTTTGCCAAAGTACGAATACAGGATATATCAAAAGATTCACTAATAACACAACTTTCAGTACAATTGTACTTAAGTATAATTATATGACAATTAAAAAAGAGGGACGAAAGGTACAAAAGGGACAGTTAAATTCATAAATCTAAAATAAACTGACAACGCCATGGCTAAAAATGAAAAAGACAAACAGACAAACAATAGTACACATGAAACAACATAGAAAATTAAAGAATAAACAACACGAACCCAACCAAAAACTAGGGGTGATCTCAGGTGCTCCGGAAGGGTAAGCATATCCTGCTCCACATGTGGCACCCGTCGTGTTGCTTATGTAATAACAATTCCGGTAAATAGTCTTATTCGGTAGGTCACATTCATAATAGGGAAGGGGATTTTAGTTACGACGTAAGGAACATATCCGATATCATTTGTGAAACGGTTATTCCATAACGGTCAACCAACACTTGATGGCGTTCGTAAAATTTACGAAGGGATGATTTCAACTTCACCATTTGGAACTCTTGGTTTAATAGCTTCCTTGTGAGCAGCAACCCTCTATCAAGAAAATCATGATAGGAAATGCAAGCACGGAAATATCGTATCAATTGGGAGATATATACCCCGTATGCAGGTGCTGCTGGAATGTTGCTACTTAGAAATGTAAAGTTCACAATTGGAAAGCTGAAATAATCTCTTTTGTAGTCAAGTTTTGTTTTCAATCGACCCTCATTGTCAATTTCTAGATGAAAGTCAAGATATGAGGCCGACTTAACTGTATTTGTAGTATCTTTAATCTCTAGTTCGATGGGATAGATGCGTTCCAAATAGTCACTAAATTTTGAATTATTTAGTGAAAGAACATCATCTATATAGCGTAAAGTAAAGTTAAAGGATATTACTAACTTCTTATCTTTCTTCATAAGAAGTTCCTGCATAAAGTCAGCTTAGTCAATTAAATTCAATGAATCGAGATTTGTTTTGTTTTTTCTTCATTGGCATCCGAATAGTGAATACTAATTTTCAATATTTTGTAAACTTACTTTCTAGAATGCATTTCTGGAGAAAAAAATATTAAAGAATTCCCTTTTGTTACCCAATATGCAATCTCAGCTTCTTCATCCCTTAAAAAATAATTTTGTGCTTCAATGACCGTACTAAATTACTTGAATAATAAAAAAAAAAAAAATTAAAAATCATGCGAGAACTAATTATATTATGAAAACTTCGCAATGTTTACACGTAAACCAATATAACCAACACCAGTATCATGTGTTTAAGAAAGTAGTTTATATTTATTATTTTCATTATTCCAAAGTCTGTTAGAAAACAATCGTTTTTCCTCTATAAATAAACAAAAAAACATACCTATAACGAACGCAAATCTATATTAAGAATCTAAAGGCAGTGTCAACTCCGTCTTTTTATAAATGTCACGCTCTTGTGCATAACTTATTTATCCCACACAAAAAATTGTGTTCTAGAAACGTTGATCTATATTTCTTTTTGGTGATAAGCATTACAATTCTTCTCTTTTTATCATGATGAATAACAGAAATTCATGCATTTAATCAGTCGGAAACCAGGTTGAAATAGAACAAAAGAATCAAAGCTCTTTGTTAGAGAAGGCGATAAATGTTTACTGTATTGTTTACTATAGTGACAAAATTTTTAAAAGTTGATAGAAACAAACAAAATTGCAATTTTCTTCTCAATAACGAGGTGTTTTATTTAAAAAAAAAAACACCATTTGCATAAGTTTTCAATTTATTTAGAACATAGTTAAGCAGAACTATTATATATCAAGTCGACGACATGGGTATCTTTCAAGTTGGATGAAGAAAATGCATAACCTCCGAATTTTATGAAAAAACTACCACGGACGGAAAACATATCAATCTATTAGTTCAGTAATTGTCGTGTCTGCCCTTCCATTATGTGACTGAAGAAAAAATTCCAAAAAATGGGTAACAATTGTATCGAAAAGAGAAAATCGAGTGCACCTTTTTATGTTAGGGCGTGTTTGAGTTGAGTTTTTTGTCTTGATATCGTACAAAGTAAGAATATTTCATACATCGTCTCGCTTCAGATTCTATCATTTTCATATATTAAAGCTACAGGTTGACCTTATAACACAAAAAAATCACAGTACTAAAAGATGAAATATATGGGTCATGTGAAATACCTATCTAATGAGTCACAAAAACAGAGAAGGTGTAATCGAATAGCTATTTTTTTTACTGAAAGTACTTGACGACAGTCTTTCAAGTTTGATGATGAAAATGCATATCTTCGAAAAATTCTAATTTTTTGTGTGTGATTACTAGGGTTTATAGTCTTCATACACTATAGTAATCTAGTCTGCCCTTCCACGAAATATTTAATTACAAATTTTTTAAATGTTTATGAATTTTCGAAAATTCCACCTGACAACCGATCAGACAATAGTTTTAAGTTGAATCAATGCAGCCAAGATTATTAACTGATGCTCATTAGCTAGTTGATACATTTGTCTTTTAAAATACAACTGACATATAAGGATCGTAATGGTGCAATGTGGATAAATTTATCGGTTTCCAAGAGCAATATTGGTAGCGCGTCATCCCTACAATGGCTTCTATTTCTACGATTGTGAAAATGAACTGGCGTAAAGGGGAGATAATTTTGACGAAGTAGACTCCTGACTGTAATGATATCTCGAAAACAGCACTAACGGTTGTGTTACGTACCAACTGTACTTGATAATCTGAAAACCTCATGTTGGAGGGTAGATCTGTTTTTCCTGAAGTTTCTGTCTAATTCCAAGTTCTGAAAAAGGTACTGTTGATTTCATCGTAAAATGAATATCATGTTTGCAAATGTATTTTGTAGTGTTGTCAATTCGTTCAGTTTTGTCTAACCGGAATCATTTAAATCAGTTAAAGTTGATGATTGACGGTCTTATCTATTGCACCCTTCGAATGTACATTTTTATAATACGATATATTATAATAATGTCCTTTGGCTTAATAAGGCTGGTACGTGAGGATTCCTGGCGAAGTGTGACTTTTAATGATTCAATAATCCGTAGAAACTACTATGGCGTTTATAATATCTTCAAATTGAAAAATAGAAAAAAACTTTTTTCATATCGTCGAATTGAAGATGTCTTAAAACTGGAACCATCAAGTATACATTAATTGCATTCACGTTGATTTTCATCTCACAATTTTTTAGTTAAATGGCATTTCGTTTAAAATATGACAAAGCATTGCACGATTTAAAGGTTTCACATTCAGATGTACGTGTACACGATATAAGATCAAAAATAAAAGAAGAAAATTGTTGAATTTAATCTGGAATATGTCAACAAAAAGTACTACAGAGCTTATGTTTGTAATGTCAATGTTAACCGACTTAAAATGAAATTTTGTATGCTATTCTATATCGGATTACGGATTTCAAATAACTGTTAAAAAACATGTATACTTATCATGTGTACTTAAGATCATGCCCCGAGCTGATAGACAAGTTGTCCAAGTTCTAATTAATTTTATGTTTTTGCAATTACCAATTGCAATCAAGATAATTGATCTGTCAAATTAATTGCATTGACGATTATTCTTAAATAGAACAAAATTATTAATGATTTTAATACACATTTATAACAAATCTACTAACATTGAAGAAAACGCCCGGTTAACCGGTTAGCGTTTTTAGTATTCAGTATTCGGTCCTTCCAACGGTTAACCGATTAACCGTTGATAACACTCGTATTTCGTTTTTCTTGATACGGTAGTTCAGAAGTCATCCTGGAAAATTGCTAAATTACTTAAATAGATTATAACATGTAATGGAAAACAGTAAATGCATCGATTCCTTTCATCAAAAATGAGAATTGAAATGGGGAATATGTCAAAGAGACAACAACCCGGCCATAGAACAGGCAACAGCAGGTCACCAATGGGTCTTCAATGCACCGAGAAATGCCCGCATCCTTCAACTGGCCCCTTAACAAATATATGTACTAGGTCTAGTTCAGTGATAATGGACGTCATACTAAACTCTAAATTGTACACAAGAAACTAAAATAAAAAATAATGTAAGTATGTGAAATCTAGGATACTGATCGGTATATATGTGTCTTATTTAAAAACATCTTAGGTGTAGTAAACGATTCGTTTTTTTACTTTTAAGAAAGAACGTGTTAGGCGTTCAGAAGGATTGTCTAGTGAACCTTGTAGGAGCCGTACCAGTTTATCAAGAGAGTGGAACGTGTAATAATGATAAAGTCACTGGTTTAGAATATAGTTCAACAACATGTGGCATTAATTTCAACTTTACACACTGGAATGAACCCCAGGTGATAACGGTCAGAGGGAAGTCCGACAAGATAGTAAATGTACGACCTCGAATTATGAATTTGCGTATGTATGTTAATGCACGCATAGGTTCTGATGATGCAAACCTGGACTTTTGGCGTGGATATATGCTCCCTGATTTAAAGGTACGTTATCAAGCGAACCGCCTACTGCTCTGATATAATGGATTTGTGACATCGGCATTTTTAACAATTAATTTTATATGTATTTTAAATAAATCATTTTATCGCTTTATACATTTTATATATTTTTGGATATATTTAATTCATACTATAGTTTTAAAATTAGCATGAGATCAAATATGAGTATACTCATTGTCTATTGCTTTGTTTTCTAGTAGTTTTTATTCAGTCTTTAATTTTTAAATCTCGACAATCTGCTTGTGCTAAGTGAACAAATACGTCCGACTCTTGAAAAAAAAATGAATTGACTAGTTGTGTTAAGTCGACGAACTTAGCTTGATCGATATCGATCAGCGCAATTGGTGCAATAAATCTTAAGCATGCAGTATTTGCTAGCTAATGTTCTACATTGGAGGCCTATGTCTGATGAAAAGATGAAGACCATAAACAAATCCTTGAATCAGTTAAGTACATGTACTTACTTTGTGTCATTCAGAAAACATTTCATTGTATTCAACGTAAAATCTTCTCAAACTTATTATTCTTGAAATTAAGTGTGCCAGACGGGTGTTCCGTCTATAAAGACTCATAACCATCAAAAGTGCTCCAATCAATTTAAGTACGGAGTAAACAAACAAGTATACAGGTATCAATATGATAGTTTGAAGAAAGTTTCTTTTATATTTCAGTTTTCTATACTTGATACCGATTATAAAAATGTTGGAAAGCGATGCAGTTCCGATAACGATCCACATATGACAACTTTTGATAACAAGTAAGTCTAAAATGGTCTCTTGTGATTTTTTTTGTGTTACTATATACGGTAGTCAGTATTTTTAGTCCTCATTGCTCTTCAACGTCGTACTTTATTTGTTCTTTTCACATTCATTAAGCTTATAAAATTGTTTGGTATCGTTGTAAAAGATAGAAAAGCCACAATCCACAGCATTAAACTTAGAAAACAAACATTTTCCACTCATCTTTTGCTTCTCTCCATAACTTTTCTGATGCTATGTTGTTATGGTAATCTCCTAAATTGCAGAGCTGAAGCGGTTTAGCTAAAAACCAAAACAGTAACAAGAGTAACAACCTTCCTCTTTGAAATAAAGATTTGGTCCTTGCAGCATTTGTTTTTGTAGAAATGTGAATAACTCGTGGAAAAAGGAAAATGAAAATGTTATTACAATAATTATGCCAACATCTTGAAAAAACATATCAATTTATTCAAAGTTCAGAAAAAGGGACCTAGAAAAGTGATATTATAAGTCAATGGTAGATGAATTTGTCTATTGTGGTTACTAAATAGCATAGGTGTAATATTTTCACCTGAAAAATTTCTCATTTTTACTGCCTGAGGTTTCATTTTTCTCAAATTTGGTTACTTAGAATCTAAAAACTGAGGCGTGATAAAACGGTTGCCATGGTAACACCAATAAAGAGCCCAGCAAGAAAAACCTGTCATAAATAAAATAATATCCCAATATCAACATGCAATTGTAATTTTGTTTTGTATATTGATAGAAAACAATTTTTTTAAATTTGCAGTTTTAGAAATCTCCATTTTATAACCTTTTATCATGATAATATGGCAAAATACTCTTCAGTTATAGATGGCGCTATAAGTCTATAAATAGTAACATTTTCAAATTATGTTTTTTACATGATTTATTTTTATCTCATAATGACCCTTTGAACTAATTTTCATTAAAATCGGGAGATGTTGCCTGTGGCACCTCTCATTGACAGATTGCATGGTTCTATGGTGGATTTGGTGTTAAATTTGTTTTGATTCGAGCGTCACTGATGAGTCTAACGAAGACGAAACGCGCGTTTGGTGTAAACATAAAATTTTAATCCTGGTATCTATGATGACTTTATTTGATGGTCTCTGAATGTGAATATGTTTTACAGTATTATTTTATGGTTTAAGTTTTAGCTCATCAACTTCCTAATTACCAATTATTTATATATTCGTTCACATAATGCCATGTTCGGAATTCTCACACATTTTCCAAGTAAACTGCAATTAAGAAGTTTTTGAAATTTGTTGTCAAGTTTTATGTGAACGATCATCACCGTATGTTATAGTTTTTGAAAAAAAATCAACATCATTTATTGTTTCAAGTATTTGTTGCAAATTTTATGTGTTTATATTTCAAACCAAAACTGTTTCAATTATAATATCGGCAATTTGGTATATAACAAAATTGTTTGACCACATCAACCAAAACTCACCATATTTGTACTATATTATGAAAATTAAGATGCTGCATAATCAATTAGTAATTGTGTATATGTCTTGACGGACTGTATGTTACGAATGGCAGCAATAATAGAACGCAGTGACTACATAATTGAGTTCGCATCAATTAAGAATGCCAACATGTCCTCTTTTTTTATTCAAAATATTGACTCATAACAAAAGCTAGGTAGTTTTGAAACCTAAGGCTGGCTTATATAACAACATTATTTGACAGCATCAATCAAAACTGACCTTAATTTTCACTTTATTATGTAAATTTATATAGTCGCATAAAAAAAACAGTAATTTTGTATATTTCTGGGCGGATCTACCGGTTCGTGTTGTTTATTCTTTAGTTTTCTATGTTGTGTCATGTGTACTTTAGCCATGGCGTTGTCAGTTTATTTTAGATATTTGAGTTTGACTGTCCCTTTGGTATCTTTCGTCCCTCTTTTTAGGGAAGGATAAAGCCTACTTTTAGAGTACATACAATCTAACTCTCTTTCATCTTGTAACAGTATTAAAACATTTGACTTTTCTACTCTGTACACTAGTATTCCACATTCCAAACTAAAAGACAAATTGAAAGAGTTGGTATTGCTTTCCTTCGTAAAAAAGAATGGCCAACGTAGATACAAGTATCTTGTCTTAGGGAGGGATAAATCCTACTTTGTAAAGGATCACTCTGATTCGAACAAAAAATTCTCTGAAACTGATATTATCAAGATGCTTGATTTCTTTATTGACAACATATTTGTTACGTTCGGAGGACGTGTTTTTCAACAGACTGTCGGCATTCCAAGGGGAACAAACTGTGCCCCTCTACTTGCCGACTTGTTTCTTTATTATTATGAGGCTGACTTCATGCAGGAACTTCTTAGGAAGAAAGATAAGAAGTTAGCAATATCCTTTAACTCTACGTTTCGCTATATAGATGATGTTCTTTCACTAAATAATTCAAAATTTGGTGACTATGTGGAACGCATCTATCCCATCGAGCTAGAGATAAAGGATACTACAGATACAGTTAAGTCGGCCTCATATCTTGACTTACATCTAGAAACTGACAATGAGGGTCGGTTGAAAACAAAACTTTACGACAAAAGAGATGATTTCAGCTTTCCAATTGTGAACTTTCCATTTCTAAGTAGCAACATTCCAGCAGCACCTGCATACGGGGTATATATCTTCCAATTGATACGATATTCCCGTGCTTGCATTTCCTATCATGATTTTCTTGAAAGAGGGTTGCTGCTCACAAGAGAGCTATTAAACCAAGAGTTCCAAATGGTGAATTTGAAATCATCCCTTCGTAAATTTTACGGACGCCATCACGAGTTGGTTGACCGTTATGGAATAACCGTATCACAAATGATATCGGATATGTTCCTTACGTCGTAACTACAATCTCCTTCCCTTTCCTGAATGTGACCTACCGAATTAGACTATTTACCGGATATGTTATCACATAAGCAACACGACGGGTGCCGCATGTGGAGCAGGATCTGCTTACCCTTCCGGAGCACCTGAGATCACCCCTAGTTTTTGGTGGGGTTCGTGTTGTTTATTCTTTAGTTTTCTATGTTGTGTCATGTGTACTATTGTTTTTCTGTTTGTCTTTTTAATTTTAGCCATGGCGTTGTCAGTTTGTTTTAGATTTATGATTTTGACTGTCCCTTTTGGTATCTTTCGTCCCTCTTTTGTTAAGAATCAATCAAATGCTCTTAAACTGACATTATCAAGATGCTTGATATCTTGATTGATAACATATTTATTACGTTTGGATGACGTGTTTTTTAACACATTGTCGGCATTCTAATGGGAGACAATTGTTTCCCTCTTCTTGCTGGCTTGTTCTTTTGTTATAATGGGGCTAACTCCATAGAGTCTTACAAGATAAGAAGTTAGCAATACCATTGAACTTTACTTTTCGCTATATAGATGATGTTCTATCATTTGATAATTCAAAATTTGTTGAATATGCTCAAAGTATCTATACCAACGAACTAGAGATAAAGGATAGAACATATAAAATAAGGCTGTCTTATATCTTGGTTTACATTTAGAAATTGACAACTATAATTTAGGATAAAAGATATGCTTCGCAATTGTGAACTTTCTATTTCAATGTAGCAACATTCCAGCAGCGCCTGAATACGGAGTATATATCACTGAATTGAAACATAATTTCCAGGCTTGTTTTTCTTTTCATGATTCTCCTGATAGAGGGTTGCTGCTCACAAGGAAGCTTTTAAACTGTGAGTTTCAAACTGTGAAGTTAAAATCATTCCTTCGTAAATTTGACGGACGTCATCACGAGTTGGTTGACTGTTTTGGAATAACCGTTTCATTGATGATATTGGATATGTAGTAAATACAACCCCTTTCTTTTTCCACGAATTTGACCTACCGAATTTGACTATTTACATGATTTACCGGGTTAGTAATAACATGAGCAACACAACGGATGCCACATGCGGAGCCGGATATGCTCATTCTTCCGGAGCACATGAGATCTTTCGCCCCGTTTTCTATTTCACAAATGACAGCGACATTTGAGTACAATGAGTACAATATTGTGTCTGCATTAATTTAGAGTATCAGCATGTCCTCTTTAATTTGAAATGATGACACGTCACAAAACTCAATACTTTTTAAATATCTTAAGCTGGCTCGTATAACAAAATCATCTGACTGCATCATCCAACAATGACAACACTGATAAAATTTGTACATTATAATATAGGTATAAGAAAGTATCATCTAGGAATTGTATACAAGTATATACAGTCGTTTGATAATTCTGTTGGTAGCATAACGTTCAGGGGCAAATATTTCAATCTTATCAAATTTTTTGAGGGATGTATAAGTACCAAGCCACGTTCAACTAGTTTACTTTAGTCAATATTTATGATTATATCTTAACGGCCGTGTGTTTTAAACATCGCAGACTCTAATGTAACTACACTACCGTTGTCAAATCTGAAATGTTTACAAATTTAGACCGTTCAGTACTGTTTATTTGGAATTCTTATTGACGCAATCTTTCTTGTAACATCATATTTGGTGACACCGTTAAAGCTTTAGAATTGTGCTAGTTCATATCGCACATTATTATTTTTATTTAAAGCATATATTTAAACTCTCTGATGTATTTAGTCATATAATAAAATTAACGGTACCAATTTTCTTGCACCAGATGCGCATTTCGACAATACATCTATGTCGTGTTTAACAAATTTTTAGAATTGTGCAAGTGTCTTACCTGATGTTCGGTTTGACTTTTTTATTGTATAAATTTCAAGATTATAACAGCGTAATCTAAGTAGACTGATAATTGATTCATTCAACATTACAATCATATATACCGATGAAGGATATCTGTTATCCGAAATATTTATAAATAATTACATTTATAGTTCCTTTTTATATCATTGGTGTTGTTATGTACACTTTTTAGGCGTTTATATATATATATATATATATATGATTGGGGCATGTATTAGGATGATCAACAAGTTTGAAATTTTAAAGCAATCATTAAACAGGTCGGGAACACTACCTTATATAGATATGCATGAATTAGCATACTTATGTCCTCGCACATGTTATTGTTTATTTACGTGTGACGCAATTTATTGTTACCTGGATTTTTGACCATTTAAATAAATTAGTACCAATGCATGATGGTCTACTACGTGTTTACAATCAACAGAGAACACGTGTTATTTACTGAAATACAACACATTTTTACATGCATTGCGGGATAAACAATTTCGCTTAGTTTATCAACTTTTATAGTTCATGATATAAAGTATTTGTTCAATGCTCAGATTAGCGAAGAGCTGTTTCTATGCGAAGAAACAAGTCTTTGAATTAACCTACATATAGTCATTAATGTGTTTTATGAAGGCACGGAGATTTCATGTATTCGTCCACATCACGGCAACGAAACAACAATGTAAAACATAATTACCCATAAGACTATCTCATTAGTGTAAAGCGAGCCGTCGATAACGTTTTGGACATACTTTGCAAATATATTCTGACGTCAGGAAATCTAGAGTTCTCGACCTGTTAAAAAGGCCAATAGCTGTCAAAATCGTATTTACAGTTATTTACATGTATTAGAATGAGTTTTTGCGGATCGAAAGTGTCAATTAAGTAAGTTATTTTTTTCTCTCTTTAAATTTTGACATTACTTTCATTTTAATAGCGGAACTCGCTATTTTATGCGTAATCATCCCTAGGTAAATTCAAGGTCAAATGAATACGGATTCAATAAGATCGAATTATTGTAAGTGATTGATTCATCATCGATGTCTCTTAGCTTAATTTGACAAAAATGAACTATTTTCATTTCGGATCCTCTTATATCTGACTATGTGGTATGGCCGGCATGGGCTTTACTCATTTTTGAAGGCGATACGAGGAACTATATGTTGTCTCTTTGACACATTCCCCATTTCCATTCTCAATTTTTTATAATTGTTAATCTCTGTGTAATTTTGGTCTCTTGTTGAGAGTTGTCTCATTGGCAATCATACCACATCTTCTCTTTTTATATATACTTGCTACGAAAATCGAATTACTTTTTCACTTTATCCCTTTCATTTATTTTTTGAACTAAAAGTATCATATTTGTTTATACATCTCGTGGCTAGTGCCCCTTTAATGTACATTAGAATATAAAATGAAAAACAAAAAATTAAATATATATTATTAAAAAGATGACATTTATAACATATTAATGGTAGATTATTGAAAAAATCCTTCAATCACAAATAAAAAACTTGTTGTTTATTACCCAAATATCAAAACGTATACAAACAGATATCATTGATTACATATATGTATATCACTACAACATATAACAAACTCTGATTTTGGTTAGCCTATGAATTTTCAAGGCAGCATTTAATCAAAAGTCATTCAAACAACAACAACTGTTAAAAAAACAGTTAACAACAAAATTATTTGTCAGTCAAAACCAAATTTTGATGACTATTGAACTTATCATTGTATAACAACTGGCCGATGCAAAGCTGTGGAACTGAAGGGCGGTTCATTCAGCAATATGTCATAAGTAGCAGCTGGGATGATCATAGTCTTCAAAAAATCAAATAAATTACGTTCCTGTTGTGCCTAGTCTGTCAGTAGAATTATTTGCTTATTCAATAAACAAATCTAATTTAATCTAGTCAAATTCTTTTATATTTTAGACAATACAGTTTCCATAAAACTGAAGGGGAATATATTTTGTACAAACATTTAGGCCTTCCTGTTGAGGTAAGAAGACTTTTTTCAGAAATAATTCTTTAATGCTTTGCTTTATGTCTTACATTGTTTTGGTCAATATCGTAATACCGAGCGTTAGTTGGCGCTGTTAAATATTTCAAGTGTGACGTCAATAACATGCAGCCATAGTTTTCTTGGAATAAGGACATGGCTTTTTATCCAAAGGTAAGGAAGAACGTCATATTAGATTTCAGTATTGAATTTTAAGATATGAAAACAAATTGAATTTAAATAGTAAAAACAAAGGAGGAAGGACATAACTGCCAATGTTTCAGATACTGAGTTAGAATTTGATAACGTTATTTGGGTTTATCGGTAAACACATCAAATTAGTCTTCTTATATATCTTGCTTTTCGCTAAAAATTGTAGATTTTTTAATTACTTTAACGTTTGATGTTATCCATGTTGTTATTAGTTGTTTAAAAAAATCCCGATTTTTTGTAAGTTTATAAAAATTGAAACAACACGTTTAATAATTGTATGCGTTCGAAGCGCTTTTCTGGATTTACCTCCATCAGGAACACCCAAAGCCAAATATTTGAAGTTCAAAGATGTATAAGTAACGAAACCATTGAAGAGCTATAAGTCAAAAATACCTAAAATTAATAGCCAAATTCATCTGAAGTCAACTTTGACTGCGGGAGTTGAAATCTTAGTTTCTTAATAATTTTAAAATTTATAAACGGACAATTTTAGAAAAATTTGTTAAATCATGTTAGTGCCGAAGTACTGACTACTGAGATGATAATATCCTCGGGGACTATTAGTCCACCAGCAGAGGTATCGATCCAGTAGTGTAAAAAATTGAAAACAACACGTTTAATAATTATATGCGTCCAAAGCACTTTTCTGAATTTACCTTCATCAGGAACGATCATAGCCAAATATTTGAAATCCGAAGATGTATAAGCACCGAAATGAGTTTTACATTGGAAAAATTCTCTTACAAATCGTTATATCTTATCTTTTTCATAAATGATTTTTTCATATTATTTATTTTTGTTCATACCTTTTTACAAGCAATAGCTATTCATGCCCCATTTGATTTTTATTGTTTAAGTAGGTATATGTACGAATCATGTTTAATCACCTTCAGTATAGTTTGGGATAAAATAGTTCAATTGCAAGAAGAATTGTGTAAGTTGTTCTTAGAAATATTTTAAAAAGCATGAACAGACTGCAATATTAGTGCGTTTTAACATTACGTTTATTGGGAGAGAAATATATACAAAACTGACGCCTGTTTACACACCTAGATTGTGATAATAAATTGATAGCCAAACAATGTAGCAGAAGGATTAAAATATTCCTTCTTAATCCTGTTAAAATTCACCATACCAAAAAGAGTTAGTATTGCCCTTTATTCACCTATTAGTATCATATGCAATATCCTTTCAGATTCATTCCTATTATCAAAAGTGCGATTATTACTTGAAATCTAATGGTGGAGCTCTGTGTAACTGTGGAGCAGCAGTTCATAGTGGTGACAGTGTGTTCATTGCTAACTTCTGTAATATTGGAAACCGACAAAATAGATATGCTATCCAAAAAATATGTAATGAACAAGATATGCTTGTCGAAGGAGGGGGAAATAGCTACACAGTGAGTTCATTACTATGAAATTTCTTGCCATGATATTTTCAATCAATATCAACTTATATATCAATAAAGGCAATACGTTTATAATGTGAGGTTAAAATATTTGTCTGATTCGGATTGCTGAAATCGTTTTTTATCTAATGATAAACCTGTTTACCAAAATAACACGTTTTAAATAAAACTGTAATTGTTTGTATAACCAGTTAAAAGTATTTAGATTTTTTTAAATGATTGAGTGAAAAGCGACCCATTATAATCAGTTTATCAATAGCTGCATAAGTTTGTACACGTGGTGATTCGACGAACAGCGCATTAGTCTCTTCATCCATTGTTTTTTTTATCTTCAATCTTTTCATTTTTTAATTCAAAAATTCTCTGACGCATTCATAATAAAGGTGTACAAATAACATAAAAAAAATATTGGGCATTGTTACCTGTAAAAAAATGCGTGTGTTGCAAATTTCTTTTTCTTTTGAAAAAAAAGAAACAACATTCATAAATTTTATTGCAACACTCTATTCACGGTTTTTTCTCTCGGTTATTTGTTCGATTACGTAACGCTTATAGTTTTTTCCTCCATAGTTTAAGTTGTATATAATGTTTGTCGAAAATGATTCTTTTATCAAACATATTAACCTTCTGGAGATAAATTGGACCGTTTTACTTAACAGAAGATACTCTTTTACACCAGAGTAATTTTTCGGCCTTTTGCTGTTCGGTGTGAATCAAAGCTCCGTGTTTAAAGTCGTACTTTTACCTATAATTGATATCTTTTTATACCTTGCGCTTTGAATGAATAATGTTGTCTCATTGACACTCTTTTTTTCATTTCAAATTTATTGCAAATGCCAATCTTTTAAATGTATTATTTACATGATAAACTTACACACCTAGTTTTTGGTGGGGTTCGTGTTGCCTATTCTTTAGTTTTCTATGTTGTGTCATGTGTACTAGTGTTTGTCTATTGGTCTTTTTTTCATTTTTACCCATGGTGTTGTCAGTTTATTTTCGATTTATGAGTTTGACTGTCCCTCTGGTATCTTTCGTCCCTCATTTACAATTTGTTTACAAATCGCAATGTCTTTGAAATATCATGTATGCTAGAAATTGAAACGAAATTGATACATAGATTTTATTGAATTTCCTAAATTGATTTACCGTTTCAAAATTGATTGTTTGAGCACCAATCACGAAATGTCTGCTAAAATTTGTTTGCAAATCGCAATTTATTTAGAAATATTTTGTATTATATTATATATTTATGTATTTCTCTGTCAAGATTGTTCTTGTATTTATTTCTACTGTAATCCTGTCACGTGATGTTTCCATTTTGTGATATTTCTAACAATGCCATATAAACGGGAGGTTTTTCTAGCTAAAAAATAAACTTAAACCCAACAGTTTTTGCTTAAAATGGCATGTACCAAGTCAGGAATATGGATGTGCTATCAAATTGTTCATTTCTATGTATTTTATATTGGCGTGTGGTCTTGTTACACTGCAGTGTTTCTGATCCGTTGTTTTTCTCTAATTGTTGATGATTTCCCTCGTTTTTAGTTTGTAATCAGGATTTGTTTTCTCACAATCGATGTCTAACATTTGAAAAGCGTTTCCTTTATTTGTATGCTAGTATTTTAAAAAAATTGAGGCATAGATTTTATTTGATTTTTTTTCAAAATTTACAGTTTTGAACACCAATCACGAAATGGTCATTGAAATATATCGTGCTTGGTTTCGATCTAATTGCTAAATTGAGAACATAAATTGATGTTAACATTTACGAGGATCCATCGTTTTCTTTGCATCAGTACATCAATTTTTATTTAAAAACACCATGAGTACTACTTTGCATTTACAGATTCAAACGATGACAGGGGCTAAAGTATTTCTTGTTTTTGGTGAAGTCACACAACCAGGAGAGGATTTCTATGGTATACACACTTTTCAAATAATGGCTTCAAATCTTGATAGAAAATTAACGAAAGGGTTGTGTGGCTTATACAATGATAATCCTAGCGACGATATGATACCTCAGGGTGAAACAACAAATATTGGAGACCCAGAGAAATTTGCAGAGTCTTGGAGGTATTCAATTTTATTTTCAACAGAACAGCACATTGTATACTAATTAGAAATTATTAACATCACAGTGTCTCGAACATAATATTTAAATACATTCATTTGTGCTTATATGTAATGCATGATATAAATATACGGGATATAGTCATCATGTTTGCATTGATTCAACACGGATTATCTCGTTTCGTTAATCATTTGTGTTGACTAAACTATTAGGCCATTCATTAACGAGGACAATTTTCACCAAATTCATTCCTCGTCTTTGCTTGGTGTACAGTCCTTGATTTGTTTTCAATGGTTGGTTAAGTTTATAGATTGTTGTTTTGAACTGAGGAATATGTTTTGTGTTGATTTTTTAAAACTTTAACAATTAAAGAAACATTTTTTGTTTTTTTTTTTTTTGTTTTGTTATAATTGAAGTTTAAGAGTCTTATCAGTCTGTTTCGATAAGGATATGGATGAATCGGAATATAAACGAGAGGTCTAAATAAGGAAATAAATATCAGCAAGACCATGTAAGCATGACAGATGAAGTCTTTGTAATTGTCTTGCATGACTTTTTTTTTTACATAAAACATCATCTTTGTGATAATAACTAAAATGTACGACCCCTCGTGTAAAAAGTTAAACATAACAGGATTTTTTTTTAAATATGAATTCGCTATAAGTTTGTTCAAGCAAACAACTGCACCCCATGAACTAAACATGTCCAAAATTGATTTGTTATTTTTTTCTTTCTGTGAAATAAATATTTCAAAACGATTTGTATTTTTAAAACATATTCACATGCAGACTAATATTGAAAAGGCCAAGACAATACAACCGATGAAACAAAATGAAATAATGAAATAGGAAAATATTTCGGTTTGATAAATGACATACAAAATGAAATAGATATAACAGACAGTCACCACTGATATCGACTGACCCACATATTTTGGATGGACGCATACCAAATTTGGCAGGATCAATCATGTTTGTGAGGATTCAAACCCTCCTCGTACCATGGTCAATATCTAACAACACAACAAAAGACCAAACTGTAGATAAACCAATTGGAAATAAAATCAGAATGAAATAGAATACAACTAACATAACAATAGACACATAGTATTAATCTGAGAGTACTAAGAGTTATTGAAAGAAAGTGAATGTACTACCAAATGATTTAGGCCCATAACTTAACATATATTAAAAACATTACATAAACAGCTGTGATGAAAATATACCCTTTGATAATAAGTTCTAAAATGTATCGTACTCAAATGGGCGTTCTTTATAAAAAATATTATTATACAAAATACAAATTAAGATGTGCTGGATTTTGAAAACAAAATATGGGTATACATAAAGAATAAAGTAAAAGTTTTAAGTGATTTATGGTTAGGAAACCAATGACCTAATCATTTACTAGTTAATCATAGATTCCGTGCAATAACATATAAAAAATTACTACAGACCAGCTAAAAATAGAGACAGGAAAAGCATGCCCATTGTCAAAACGTATAATAAACATCTAGTTGCAGTAAGGAACACTAACGATGATGGAGATGAAATTTTTAGGCTTTTGTTTTTCTTCAAGTTCTTGAAACATAATACGTAGCTCTGAAAAATGCGACTGAAGGCTAAAATAATACTCTATGTTTAGAAATTGTTGCAAACGCTGAAAAGTTCAGCCTGCTTAACTCGTCATGACTGATCTCTGTAACAAAGACATGTTATCACTCCATATGTCAAATATACTTGATAAACTGCTTAAATCATCTGAAACAAGCTGACAACACAAAGTCTCAGCACACCACGACAACAAGCTATAAAGGGGTCATAAAATAACTAGGGAAACAATTCAAACAGGAACACAAATTGTCTTATCATTATTACACAACTTATGTATACTTAAAATTTGCAGATGGATAAATAATAAGCAACTAATAAGTAAAACTTAGTTTAAGATATTCATATGATCTAGGTCCGCACAAAATTGATTTCTTGTTTTCGGGATCTTACTGTAAAAAAAAACCGAGCAAGTCAATGTGTTATCTGGATTTTTGTTTCCAAAATTATTGTTTTTTCAGAGGTTCTAGTTTTAAAAACAAAATGAATAGAATAAATTATATTCAGGCGAGTGACATTGTTTCAAAATGTTCTTTGTTGTTTTTTATAAAGATTGTTTTTCTTCTCTAATGATTTTTTTTTCTTAATTTAAACCAGGCCATTATATATGTTTTTGTTAACATTATGTCGGTATGTGGAACAATCATTGATTCAACTCTAAAGGGGTGGGGGGGGGGGGGGGGTTATGCTTTTTTTTTATATTTCTAAATCACAAATTTTAATGGAAACAGATATTTAATAGTCAATTGTTAAATCATTATCATTTTGCAGAATTAAAAATCAAGCAGATAGTTTGATGAATATTGATGAAATCAAACCTTTAGAGAAGCATCCTACATCGTTTTGTACTTGCATAAAAAAGGCCGAAAAATTTCCATGGGGTCGTCCAGATTATGTATGTAATTTTACCAAGACTGTAGACGCATGCAGTAGATTAACAATGAAAAACAAGTTTTTCACAGCTCCGTGTAAACATGGGAACCTCCGTACAGAGAGAGATACCTCACACATTAGACGCCAAAGACGTGATGTTATTGATTTAGGTGATGACAATGCTCCTGTAATGTTTCCAATGGATGTTAAAGCAGGAAGAAGCATTCCTGTGAGTTACTAGTTTATTTAAGTTGCATTTTTTTGTGTATTATAAACATCAGCTAATCAAGGTATAACCGGCTATAGGTTATGTTAAATGCTGGTATTTTTTTCAAAGAAATTTGGAATATTTGCTGTCCACTTTGTTTTCATTGTCTTAATAAAAACTTCTCAAATTAGATTTATATCATACGAAAAACGTTAATCTGATTGACCTCAAAATCAAAAGATAATTAGCAATGCATGAACTCATTCTTACATTTTGTTTGTCGGCAGATATTCGGTTGAATCTAAACAAAAGAAAAATAGCTCCAAATTTAATGTAATAACACGATACTAAAAGATTTGATATATGGGTAGAGTAAAATGTCTTTCTAGTGAGTCATAGAAACACATTAGATGTGTTTTAAACGTTTTGTTGAAAAATAAACTTTCTTTAAATTGTTTAGCAAAAAATACGGAAAACTTATTTTATTTGTATATATCATTTCGAATTGTTTGTCAAACATACTAATGGATTTAAGGTTTTACTTGCTGGACAACGTATTTCTGTATGTATAGATGGAACTCTCTAGTAGCCTCTAACGAATGCTCAAATAGGGTTTGGTCATCACAACATTTCTTTCGAGCATTTCCTCAGTGACAATAATTGTAGAATGCACGTCTGGTTTGCGTTACAATAAAACATTTCACGACTAACATTGGTTGAAAATACTGAATTTTTTAATGTTAGTCGATGTATTTTTTTGTAACGCAGACCGCGTTTTTTTGGAATCATACCGTTTAAAACCTTTGTTAATTTATTGTATTAAATCATCCTGACTTGACTTCGTAAAGGATTTGACCAATGAGAAACATGGATTTAGAATAAATCATGTCATTTATATCTGGGTTTAAGAATTTTCAATTATAACTGTCATAATATGAGGAAGGTATGATTTTACTAACTTTGATATAAATTTTTTGTTCAAATTGTGTTAAATTCATTTATTTATTTAGTGATTTGAAATTCAATGTTTAGTTTATATTTGTAGTCAAATGTTTTTATGTTTTCTTAATAAGGTCGACTTAAGTTGGAAAAATGGTTGGACAGAACAAAAGGCAAGACAGCAGTGTATTGATGCTTTTCAATCATCAAGTTCTTTTTCGGTTTGTGATACTCATGTGCGTTCTGTGCCATCGGAAGATTATATCAAAAAATGTATTGCAGACATAAGGGTAATATTTGTTCATATAGTTAAGGCATACGTGTTATAGAACTAAATCAATGAGATAGTTCAATGATTATTTTTTTTAATAAAAATGCCTTTGTGTCTTTCCAAAAAAAGTACATCATTCAAATATTTATTTTCTGATTGATAATTCTCTCCACTTGGAAAATTAAAAAAAAATAATTATGATGATATGTATTAAAGCTTTGGTACACCTGTATGATCCTTCTCCAATGCCTAGAGAGAAATACTATCGAATATCATTATTTTTTATTATTATTACCCTTTAACAATAGACAGACAGATTGAATGATAACAAGAAACAAGAATTCAATAACATAAAGTCTGAATAGAAAAGCAACGACCCCCAAACAACAAATTAACTTCATCCACTTTTATTAGTTTTTGGTGACACTCAACTGTGTAAAAACTTCTTTACAGATAGTTTTCTATAATCTCCGTGTTTCTTATAGCTGTTATCGTTATATTAAAAGAAATGTGTTAGAATTGCTTATAATAAGGATTTAAAGTTCCAAATGGTGTATTAATAAATTCAAGGCTGATGATCGTTTTGTTATAGACTTATTTAAATCTGTTGTAGTTGACTGGCGATACTGGTTGGAAAGATATAACCATCAGTAACTTTGGATCAGCTTGTCTTCAAGAGGCTTCACGTTTAGAAAATTTAACTGAAACTAATGAGACAGATTCTTCCGGTGTTGAAATATCGATTTTTGATGCAATTCAAAGTTCGACATGTCCAAAGAACTGCACAGGAAGGGGACTGTGTGTTGAAGGTACAGATTAATTATAAGTTTCACTTTAATTTTGAATAACACTTGCATGTCTAGAATACAAAAGGAATTCAGATAAAACCTAATCAAATTTACATTCAGTTTGATGAAATGAGTCATCAATACTTAAAGGCAGCCTCAGCCGAAATAGTTACAAAACACTACAAAAAACATTCTTACAAACTAACGGAAATCTACACTATATCACTATATACATAATTGAAGGTCGTACAAAATGCATTTTATCAGAGGATGCGGTAGCTCATGTGCTAAAAAAGTTAAGCAGTCATAGATCTGTCATTAGCATACATCGTATTTCGTTTTCAACGAAAAGCAATCAAATAAACCTTAAGCTAAATAATTAGCCAAAAACTAAAGATTGTATTGAAGAAATTGAATAACAAGTTTTCAGTTTGCGACAAATACATGGACATAAACTAGTTCTTGGACTATATTTCCATCAGTTGCATAGATGAAAATTTAAAGAATGAAAATCAGTACAGGTAAAGTAATGAACTACATACAACAGATATGAATTAAATAAAGCATAAATACAAAAAAAGAACAACTTTGCAACCTATATTCAACAACAAGGTATTTTCTAACTTTTCAATTTGTTCTGATTCTTTTAATAAAATGTATTTGCTGTGCGAATACATATTTTTCATGGGATGAAATTTCCTATCAATTATATTGTAAGATAAATTGGAGTTTATACATGTGTATTGTTACTTTAGTTGACTTAATATATATAAAAGTCACTTAGAAAACGGGATTTTGGGCAAACGACCCTCGATTCGACATATTGCACGACGGTTTTTATTTGGGAGGAAAACAAAACAACTGTTTGAAGAAATTAGGATTAAAATCAGAAAACCTTTCCTTTGATTAAGTAATGCAGATCAACAGCTGTCTACGATTTCAAAGTGTCTTTAGTATTCTTCTTGAAAAAACATATATTTGTAGGGGACTGCCAATGCATTGATCCTTATTTTGGACCAACCTGTGAAGCAGAGAAATCCCAAGCACCAAAATTGTCCCCGAGAGCCTTCGACGGTTTATGCGATACAAGAGTAAAGCCGTGTCATAAGTATATGATAACTGGATTGAATTTCATGGAAGGAAGTCTTAAATGCAAGTACAGACATTTTACTGTAAGTGTTTATTTTAATTTAATACTCAATCGGAATTTGTCTGTTTCTTAAATACATATTTCCCTGATCGTTAAGCTGCTACCTCCTACTTAATCAAATTAATGTATTGTCAATATTGGACAGACATTCCATAAAGTTTTATCTTAGAAATTGCATGTAACGCATAATCGGTCGTCAATTCCTCAAACATTGACCAGATATGCGTCCTTTTTTGTCACAACATTTCTTACCATCGTAATCTCAGGTTTTCGAATGACAGGTTATAGATTTGTCTTACATCGAGGGCCAAAATTATTTAACAGAAAACCTTCCGAAAATTCATTGCATCTGTGTCGTACAGAAACTACAAAGGGACTTATTTAATTATGTGACATTGATTGGAATAAGCCACACGCCCAACAGATTAATGAAGGATTCTCAAAGAGATAGAATGTAAGAATTGGTAACTGTGTTTGGTTGTAGTCTTTCTTTTTCCGGGAATTTGCTAAATCGAAGTTTAATCCTTGTTAAGAATTGAATGCTCTTCGAAAATATAATGAGTCCCTGGTGCAAAATGTCTCACAGACTTTACAGCATATTGCTATGATCTAATGCAAGGTGGAAATACTCACAATACTTATTTATCAACAAAATATTAAAGGGAGATAACGAAAAGTATTGCGTGAATATGTCAATCTTTATCAATTACATATTTTTAGATTGAGAATACATGAACAATATTTGTATTCATAATTTAATGTACTTTCAATAATGTAATATAAGTTGTTCAGTAGTAATTGGATTAATTAACATGCGTAAAGTTAGAAACAAAACTGTTGTAACACAAATTTAATACATAAAATATGGACCATAAACAGTTTTTTTCATTGTTAATAGAATGTATTCTTTAATGTAATTGATTAAATAAAAAACTATGTAATCAGATTTTTTTTAATTTTTGATTTCTTGTAATCAATGACAGCTGATTGATTATAAGTACAATTGAATATTATGTATCTGACATGTCAGTAAATGTTAGTCATCCTTTGTTAATTTATGCATCGTTGTCATTTTGCTTGTTTCATCTATTACCTATTCTGATATCAAACTCGGACTTCTTTTAAACTGTTTTATTATGTGTACTGCTGTGTGTTAGTTTATTCTTTATTGTCTATATGTAAAGGTAGTATTGAGATTTCACAAAACAGGTTTATTAACCCCGCTGCATTCGTGTCTGTCCAAGGCCAGGAGCATATTGGATTTGTAAGCCCGGTAAAGTTTTTTTTTAATTTTTAGTTAATTTGTATGTTTTGGCGTTAAGTGTGAGGTCTATTTTTACAGATTTTTGAAAAGTGGTCAGCAGAACTCCACCTCCGGGTAAATAATTGTCTCGCTATACTGAAGCCCGATTTATTGACATGGGGTGTGGTCTACTCTGTTGGCGGGATGTTGTTTTTGACATTTTGTTAAAATTTTTAACACTTTGTATTACAAGACATGTAATAGAAAATATACCTTCTCGTGTTGTATCTTCATTAAAAGGGTATCTTTACAATTGGTTTTGACTTTTAAAATGGCTTTTATTTTTAGCTTATGGTATAATCACACAAACAAAATTTGAGTGAATTGTCTTCCGTACGGTTCTTAAATAGTTCAAACTTTGAAAATGTTCTTCAATTTCTAGATTCAGTACAATGAAACATCAGACACGGGAATCAGCGAAATAGAAGCTGGTATATATAATAGTCCTTTTGCAATGCAGTGTCCAGCACCAACATCTAGACGAAAAAGATCACTAAATGTTGATTCATCCGCTTTCGGCTACTTCATAAGTGTTTCAAATGATGGGAATAATTTTACAAAAGAACTTGCTGTTATTATATACGACTCGATGTGTTTTGAGTGCAGTACAACAAACTTGACCTGTCTGGAATTGGTACGTAGATTATTATTGAAAATGAATTTTACTTATAGAACCGTGTCATTAATAATTATTTAGATAAGGCTAGCACAACGATAAATGTGATTTTTTTTATACCATACACCATTACACCATTCATACTACATGATTATACCATCAATCAAACAAAATTTCATGATGTACCATTAACTATTCACTATACTCCGTTCCCTCTTCGACTTCGCGTTTGTATGATACGCAATATTGGACCGAATTAAATTTTCCATAATGTAAATCTTTATGGGTGTTGCAAATATATATAGATATGTATATGTATTTAAGTAAAGTACCTACACAATTTATCATGCATCTTTACAGTCAACCATTCACCATGTACAATGTATACACCGTAGACAATACGACCACAAACCATTACACCATTTACGTTTAATTGAGAAGTTGTACTTGACGAAATGAACTTGTTATAACGTGTAATAAATTTGATAGTCGGAGGCCAAGCTTTTGAATTTGCCTTGTACGGAAAAGCTGAGAAGCAAACATTAAACACCGTATTTATTAATACTTCTATATTTGTTGAGATGTGACCAACACTGACCTAAAGGAATAGCTAAATCTTATCTACTGTAGGGATTAAGAACATAAATTTCTTCCTAATATGGAAAATTTGTGTGTTTGGTTTTACATGCATGTCATATTTAACTTAAACTAATTAGTCTTATATGTCTTTGTGTTTCCTAACCCTTCAGATTTGTTCCCTTCAACATTCTGTCTTCCGTTCTTTCAGCTTTACAATGTATCTATAAATATAAGTACATTCTAAATTTTTATTGCAGGACACTTGTCCACAGTTGACTCCAGGTATGTTTTAGCTGATTGATTTATTCATTGTTATTTCGTAACACAATATTGTTTAAACAATTTCTGTTTGGGTTTGCATTTCTTTTGTTGGGCATAAAATTTATGTCAATACGTTGTATATAGAGATGAACATGTTACTTCAAATAAATTCGAGAGAAATATGTCAAAAGTTTAGGTACAAAAGTTAATATTGTAATATAATACTTATTACTATAAAAAAAAAACAATATGTCAACAAAGAAAAAAGCTGAGCATAAGTATAAGACCATTACATCCTTTATCACAAAATGTTTGAAAAGAAATTATGATAAGCGGCAGTAGAATTTGTGTCAGGGATAAGGGTTTTGAGCAAGTGGTTAGTCGACCAGTGAAGATTTTTTGATTGAATTTCTTTCCGTTCCATAGAATCAAAATTAAGTTATTTAGAAACTGGATCAATAAAAGATGTTAAAAGAGTATTAGCTAGGAAGCATATCTACAAAATCGAAACACAAAAATTCTACTTATTGTTAACGTTATCATAACTAATAGCGTATAAACTACATGTACAAACTTATTGAAACTATGTAACCAATAATCTAATCAATTATTTCAAAGTCAAACATGATCAAACTGCAGTAACTGGTAACAGCAAAGCAAACGCATTTTTAAAGTCATATGCAAAGAGTTTTTTTTTTAATTATTATGTTACGGAAATTCTTGAAACCTTGCATTGTATATACAAAATGTATCTTATTTGTACGATTGTTTACATTTACTCGTATAATCGAGACAATAATTTAATTCAGAAAAAAACTTCTCGTGCTAATAAAATTGCGAAATTAGCCGATAGTATTAACCTAAGTAACATATCGAATTGCAATTTTCCGCTTATCCGATGAGACCTAGTTTTTTTCCGGATTAAAAGCAAAGCAAAAGATAAAGATAACTTTCTGTAGACTTTGTCTTTGTAAAGTTTTACAATCTGGCTCATTCTATAGTTTTTGTATTAAGCGACGTTCATATGTATATCAAACCTACGTGTTCTCGTCCATCAGATTAATTTAGTTTGCAATACGAAGGTTATGTAGCAGGTCAATCTAGGCAGCCGGTGACAATTGAGTATTATGAGGAGGGGAAATAATTTTTAAATCACATTAATGGATGATTAAATTTATAAAATCGTTTGTCCTTTAATGCAAACTTAAGCACCATAGAAATACAAACTAACCACCAATTGATTTCCTGAATGCTTTCTCTCATTTGGCTGGCAGTGTAGAATTTAAATTGTTTTCTAATGACTATAAATTAGACAATAAATCTCTTAGGATGTTTTTTATGCTTTATTTTGATTCTTCTGTATGTTTAATTTTACTACCATCAAAGTAGGTCTGCTGGTGTGTCTTGTCATATAATTTACCCACAATGTTCCAAAGTTATATAGTTAATTTTTTTTCTAATTTGTTATAAACTTCCTCAAAGATATCATTGCTATTTTTTTAGTTGCTACTGATGACAATAAATCAAAAACTGGTGCTTATATAGGAGCAGGTGTAAGTGGTGGTTTGGTGGTTATAACTGTGTTGGTTGTTTTTACAATCATAAAAAAGAAGATATTAAAATCGTATGTATACTTTTCATATTAAGGTGTTTTTATCAATTAAATTACATATATAAAAACAACAATGAATCACGTTTCACAAATTGTTCTTGCGAAGGTTGGTTTAAAGTTACATTTCGCCTTTTTGCAATTTAAAACTTTCAATGTGTTCTGTGTTCTACGTTGTAAGCCTGGTGTCTTCAACAAGTCTAAATATACACTGAGGTCAGTCTTAAAAGTGTAAACAAACAAAGAACACCACAGAGATCTGTCAAAAACTAAAATATAGGCAAACATATCTATCAAACAAAGACAACTTTACATAGATGATTCCAGAAGCGGAATTGAATACACACATTAAGTGGAGTTTGGAATATTGCAATTGTACTTTAATTTTGTTTGCATCAAGGTCTGTCCGGTGGTCAATGAGTTCAGCATAGGACTGGTGTCCACAAATATGTTATTTTTTAACATCTATAAAAAAAAACAACACTTATGCAGATCTGCTATCGACAAAAATATAAGTATACAACAAAGTAAAACTATAAACTGTAACTTTGTAAAAGTGTTTCGGGTTCTTTATGAAATATCCATTTGTAATCGTTTTGTCCGTCAAGAAACCGAATAAATAGAATTCGCGTATCAATGGTTATTATTTCTTGTTCCTTTCAATAATGTGTATTGTATTATTTTGTGCAATTGATTTATATCGTTAATTTTGTTTTTAAAGGAGGTCATCTGTGAAAGATTCAACGGTCAGTCTGTCAGAAAAATGCCAGTCTTCAAGCAGAACTCCATTCGAACAACAATCCCATAAATCATAAAGATGTACGTTATGTTCCAACCAATTATTGAGTTTTTAATGTTGCCTGCACTACTTTATCTCACTTTTATAGTCAACGATGTACGTAGAAATGTAGCATATTGATTACCACTTATAATAATGACAATATCTATACTATGTGCGCAACTTTGGAATTCATTATATAAAGAATTGAAAATTGCAATTTTTTCCAAAGTTACATGTTTTTTTTTTTATAATTATGTGACAAATGAATATTTACATGAACTTCAGAGGTATAATAGTGAATAGCTGCAAGAAAAAATTCCTTTGTTATACTCTGTCAAATAAACTTTATGTTCTATTTTCCGTCCATTATTTTATATGATATTTATTATTTTATCTTTGTTATTATTTAACAATTTTTAATTGCATTGTGTGATTTAAGATTTAATTATTATATGAATAAATTGTAGAATTTGATATTATGTTTTCCTTTTATCCAAATAAATAATGACTTACGTAGATCTTGTTAAAGATGCATAACATATATACATAATAAGTACACATCAGTGAAACAGCAACTAAAGAAAATACATCATCAAATTAAATCTATGAATACTAAATTATATACTCTATTATGCTTTCTGGTCTGTGCGACCGTTTGTTCGTCTGTCCGTTCGTTTGTCCGTCCGTCTGTCCGTTCGCCCGTTTGTCCAGCTTCAGGTTAAAGTTTTTGATCGAGGTAGTTTTGATGAAGTTGAAGCCCAATCAATTTGAAACTTGGTACACATATTCCCTATGGTATGATATTTCTAATTCCATTCTTTGTTTTCTCATATTTTACCAAGAATGCGTTATTCGTCTTATCGTATCATTAATATTAAACCAAAATCCAAACTAAAAAGTTTCTTAAACGTGTCGGTATGCCCAGCAAAAATCCATTTAAAAAAATATATAATTTATACTCTGCAATGTTTTATAATTAATCCATTTACTTTGTTTCAAATTAAGACAAGACAATTGCCTACCACCACTGACCTGCTTTCCTGTTCAGATTATTATAAATAGTATAAACCAAATGTTTTCAAAGTGATTAATAAGTATTTGCGTAATCCATGTCAAGTACAACAAATCTAGAAGCTCATGACATTGAGGTCTTTAAGGTGGTATGGGAGTCTAAAATAAAAATGATAGAATTTGTTCATACTTGCCAAAACGTACTATCTATTGATACATGTTGAAAAATATAATGAAAATGATAGGTCACCGCGCATTTTCTCAAGCTACAGGACAGGTCAAAATGACACATTTTGTATGGATTATACAGGAAAAAACACCATTTTGTGATTAGAAACTAAACAAAATGATAGAATTGTTTAATACTTCAGGAAAAGATAGCTTTCAGACACTGCTTTGAGAATATCAAAAGAAAAGATAGGGTCACTGTACGTTTTTTTCCGGCTAAAATACAAAATAGGAAAATTTCATGTAGAATCCTTCAGAAAAAGCACTGTTTTAGAGTTACCTCCCCTTAAAATGCTCATTTAATTTTTTTTTTTAAACAACCAAAAATAATTAACATTTGCAAAAATATTAATATTTATAAGTTATATTCTTATAAATTGGTTCTTATAAATGAAAATTCACATTAAATATCTGCATTCCTGCATCAAATTTTGCTAACTTGATGGAAAATCTGGACCTTTGGTTCTCTGTTTTTTACAATCTAAGATGGAGGAAGACACCCATACCACCTTAACGTGCATTGTTCTTTATTTATTGAATGTTGATCAAAGCAGATAAGATAATTCAAGAATTGCTGTTTTCATCTTCGATATCTAAATATCCAAAACATATGTTATGTAATCTTGCATCTGTATTGGTCTCCTGAATCTGAAGATTCCATTTAATTTGTATATTTTATATAATCATCACACTTATTTAAAAAAAAAGTACTTATACAGTCATTTTAAAAGTGTAAAGCCATTCATTACGAACAGAAGTCAGTGCACTTGTAAAAATCGACAGAAAAGTACACCTGTAAATGGACAATTTTGATAAATGTTGATTTGGCAGATATGTAAACTATCAATGAGAGAAAACTCCACTGAAATTGCATTTAATTTTGAAATACTGGCTTTATGAAAAACAAAACTTGATAGTTTTGATAAAAATATGTTGTTTAAAGTCACCTGAAACGAGTGACAGGTGAACAATTATAATGTTTATCCAAAACTTGAACCAATGCATGTATATATCATAAACTTGGTCTTCTGTGCACAATTTTATAATTAATTTTTTTCTCGCAAATATATGGTATAATCGTTAATTTTTTTTCTCTCTGTCTGTTATGATTAAACAGATATGGCAGCTCATTAATTGCCGTGTTTTGACTCCGAAGTTTACCGATCGTCACTTCAAAGTAAATAATCAACAAAAAACATGGGTATTGAGCACGTGTTTAACATGTACAATCATATAATAGTTCAGTGACAGATCCATGCGTATTGCGATCACCGGAATTTTGACTAGGAAAAAACCGCAAAAGAAAATATCCATAACTGTTTTAACCGCCAAAGCGTTCGATAAATAAAAAAATTATTCGTTCTACGCAAGAGAAAAAGGGAGTTAAATGCGGAAGGATCGGCGAGGTTGAAAATCTGAAAGTTTCTTTGATGTCAAAATATTTATACAATTCTATCCTTTTGGCAATTTTTAAATTAGGTCTTGGCATGTATGTAAATGTTGGATTTCTGTAAGAGATTTATAAAATACAATACTTTGACATGCTTTGTTAAAAATGTATGACTGTTGCATATATATTTATGTCTGAGATTGTTTTGCAAAAAGTAGTTTTGTCGTTACATGATCTTGGCTAGCGCTACTACAATGTAAAGGTGTTTAGAAGATTTGATCTGACTGTTAAAGTCGCCTGTACACCTACGCTTGCTAATTAGGGAAAACATATCCGGAAGTCGAGTCCGGTCATTTCACCCGTACTTATGAAATGTTTTTTCCTTCCTAAAATGATACTTTTGAGCTTGCTAAGCATTTATAGTTATAGCACACTAAAAATATACAAGATGTTGAAAGACAGAAAAGGCATTTGAACTTTGGGAGTTAAAATCAATTTAAATTATAGAAGACTTAAATATTGACAAATGCAGTTTAACACTGTCAAATATGATATCAAATTTCAAATACAATATATTAATTATGTTTACATAATGGAAAAACAAACAAAAGCAGTAAAGAATTCATTGATTATTGTATTATAATAGTTCAAGTATAAGTAGTATATAACAATAACATTCTTTTCGGACCATGGTGACTTGGAACTTCCTCTTCCTGTTCGATTACTGATAATAAATCTAAAATGTATCTACAAAAAACTTATTATAAAAGGTTACCAATGCGACACTGTAAATAGATTTAAGTATTGTTTTCATCGGTGAAAATATAAATGTTGCTATCAGTGATAAAAATATAATTATTTGTGTAACACATATAAACATTCACTGTACTACTGAATTTGCATAAGTTCATTATTTGATCTGACTGTTAAAGTCGCCTTTACACTCAATCAATTGGATGTTGAATATATACTGATTAAAATTTTCTTTTTAGTCTGAGATACATGATTTTTGTTAGTTGTTATTGGCTTTGACCCAGCTGTCAATAACTGCGAGTAGGCCTTCTCTTAGATTTGTCCTTTGTGTCTATTTTGTTATTAGGAATATATAAATACCCTGTCAGTCCGGTCTGTGTTTCTGTAAGATGTTTTATGCTTTGTATCAATATTGATGAGTTAAGATTAAATTAAGAAGAACGAGAACACTAACTCAATGATTTATGTATAACATGGTGAACAAAAACAAATTTACAACAACAAACGACAACAACTAAATTACCGCTTCTCACTGGGACAGACAAATACAGAATGTTGCGGGGATGAACTAGTTTGAAGACGCCAAACCTCCCCTGACTGGAAACAGCGGTACAACAGTACAACGTACTAAGAACAAACTATAAAAGGCATTTGGAAAAGGCTACCGAACCCGGAAATAAAGATATTCTGTAATTACCTGTCCCAATTCAAGAGCCTGTAGTTCACTACTTGTCGTTGTCTGTCATATTTGATTTTTAGAAATTGTTTTGGTAACTTATAGATAAGGCTGTTAGTTTTTCTCAGTTGAATAGGTTTATATTTTACATATTGAGGTCTTTTATAGTCGATTATACGGTATGATATTTTCTCTTTGCTGAAGGTTGTATGGGTGCCTTTACTTGCTTATATCTACTTCGTTCAAACTTTGATCGACATTTGTCTCAAAAGCAATCTTATCACATCTTCCTATTTTATATATTGGTATTTTTCCTTTCAAACTACGACACTCACACACGGTGTTATCTTAATTTAGTTGGCTACTGCTAGAAATAAAGCACAGTGGAATTGTCTGAAGCACTTTCTTGGATTAATCTTCATTATGAAGCTCAACACCGAATATTTTAAAGCCAAGGATATATAAGAACCGAAACAGTTGATACAATGTTAGAAATAATCTTCCCAATGTACGTTCAGTGATTTCATCTGCTGACATAGATGGAAATAGCAAGAAGCCGTAAAGAAAAACAATAAACTTTCCATGGATTCATTTATTTTCGTTGATACCAATGTTCGTGGATAAAGAAAAACTTGCATATTCGTTGATCTTTGATTTCGTGGTTTAGCCGAAGTCTGCAAACAAGTTCACCTGTACCCATGGCTTCAACGGAAATTGGTGTCAAACGAATAAAAATGAATCCACAGTATATCAAATTAGAGAAATACGAACGTATATGACCGTTATATTGCCTGGCGTTCAGTAGGAAATAAGTGCATACTCAGTGAACCCCTCGATTATTATCATTTTTGTAAAGAAATGTATAAAATTCCCACCCATCAGATTATTATAAATCGACGGCATGAAACTTGCAGCTCCCACAGATTTTCTTTATACACATGTTCGTTATCTTCAAAACTAATTATCTGCGGCAAACCCCGTAGATTTTGACACATAAGCCGAATATTAAATATTTAAGAACAAAAAAAGAGGCGGCGCTAGGGTTTGAATTGCAATGACTTTTTTAAATGCATTCCTTATAGGGAATAGTTCGGGGGGATTCACTGTGGCTTATCATAATTGTGATATGTTCTCTTCTCGCCCCTTTATATTTTCATTTCTAAATCAGAACTTTCAAAAGGCGAATTAAAATAAGCTGCACGTTAAGATTAGCATTTTGAAAGTTTGATTAAATTCTAAACTATTAAATTTTATAAATTGAGTGTTTAAACATTAAGTGTAATCTTCAAAATTTTAAGCATTTTCATAAATTTTTAAAAATTTTGAATTGGTAAGAAATACACGGACCCACATAATCATTAAAATTGAGATTGTAAATGGGGAATGTGTCAAGGAGACAACGACTAAAGAGCAGTTAACAACCAAAGGACACCAATAGGTCTTAAATACAGCAAGAAAATATCTCAACCAGAGGCGTGCTCAGCTGGCCCCTGAACAAAAATGTGTTCTAGTTTAGTGATAATGGATGCCATACTAAACTCTGAAAAATAAAATTAAATAAAATTAAAAATCATACAAGACTAACAAAGGCTAATTTAGTTTAGAAGTCATTTAATTTTGTAGTAGGTGAATCGGTCTCACTTAATTCTTACAAGACATAGCTAAATTGTGTCACAATACCAATTGGACACGAAGAAAAAATAATATGGAACAATACAACGTTGTTACACCTACAACCCCCCCCCCCAAAACAAATAAAAAATAAAAGCAAACATTTACTCTCAAAACCACTTGTTTATACAAAAGCGTAGATGTTGATTTTTGATGAAAACTTTAAACGTTGTTTTAATGTGTTTTTTTCGGAACCTAATTTTATTCTTTCATTTAAGAGAAGGTGGTTTATTTACGATGAGAGCATAATCTGAAATATTGAGTCCTTTCATCGTTATTTACATGTAACTTCAAAGATTAACATAAATAAATATTGACAGGACCAACAAATAAAATATGATGTTAGTTATTGATTTATGGTGAAACAATTTTTTTTAAAAAGAGATGAATTATTAAATGACAAACGTAATTATGTATTGTGATCGTTTACTGATCCTTTAATCTTGAAGATTTACCTATTGCTGTGATAACCGAACTTACCAAATACTCTGTTTAAAAACACGGTCAGTATTCCAAGTGATTCTTTTATTTTTAGAATGATCCAGCATTAAAAAGAAGACAAAGAGATCAAGATTGTATTGATTTTTGGAAGAACTGATTGCAAAAAAGATACAACAATTTTGATTTTTAATCCTTCGTTTTAGCCCAAATTTCCATGATCTTTTATTGAGCTTTCATGATCTTTTTAATGTACAATAAACGGAATCTTATTTGTCATTGCTGAATAAGCTATCTTTAAAGGCTTCGGCAAAACAAAGTTCTAAAAAAAATGTAAGCATTTTCTTTTGGGCTGTGCATTAATATTTTTTCAGTTATGTGCAATGATTTGATAATGCTGTTGTACATCACCAGTCTTATTTTCGTTATTTTATTGACTAGTTTTTTAATGCCAAACGTTGGCCTACAAAATTTCGTTCACATTTAGTGGTATCTTGTAAAAAAATAAATCATTCGCAATCATGCCTCGTCTTGTTTTATATAATTTTATTTCTGGTATATTTCGAATAAATCAGAGACATCAATTTTCATGGTTTCGTAAAGAGTGTTCAGCATGGTAATTACATCTACTATTTTAAGCTCATAAAATTGACTACAGGAATCCATGCTAAAATGAAAATAAGTAGCATTACTATTTGTACTATTTCTTAAGGACGTTGACTGTTTTCAAGTAAAAAAAATGAAATAAAAACACTAATAATGATTTGTTTAAATCGTGTTGCAAACTAGTGAAAATCCGATTATCTTCGCTGTAGTACCCTAAGGCTTTAAATCCAGAGCCTTTGTTTTTTGTATTTGAGAAACAAGGTTTGAGAATCCCGAATAGATTTAATCCATGTTATTCCTGGGAGTGACAATATCTTATTTGATATAACCTAGAAACAATTATTCACTTATGCACACATTGTTTAACGTACTTTTCGGTTTTGTTGTACATGTATATTCAAGTTGTTTAACCTATTTTATATGTTTAGATTTACAATATTATTTATAGATATATATCATTCATAAAAAAAAATCAAAGCATGTGTTACTAAGGAATAAACAGTCTCCGGGACAAGTTTGCAATTCCAATAAGTGCAAGGGTTGTCACCTTAATTTTTGTTGTTAGGTCAAAATGAAGTTGATGATTTGTTAGGTATTGGTTCCTTAATATTTGGTACTATACAGATCTTACATTTTTGGGCTGAATTAAAAGAAATTCCAAGCAAGAAGAGATTGTTTTTCTCTCCTAATAACGACAACATACTATACATTAATGTAATTTTTCGATTTTAGGTTTGTTCAGGATAGAAAAAATAAGTAAACAAAAACAAAATTACAAAATTCATCCAAATCTTAGCAACATGACGACCAAAAATATTTTATCAGTATGATGTTTAACAGAGGTTTCATTTTTAAAGGTAAATCATTTGGGTCTTAACTTGAGCTGTCGTATTATGTCATTTATGACATTTATATTTTTCACTTAAACTTAACCTGTCATATGAAATTCAAAACAAAGGAAAATATTGGTTTGATCTTTAAAGCACACTTATTAGACTATCTGTTTTAGCGTCTCACTGTCCGCAAATGACGTCCTACAGGATTTAATAACAACTATGCAAACACTACCAGGCTTTTCATTGTTAAATCTTTCAAACGTATTTCTTTATCTTTTTGAAAAACAAACAATCTCTTGATTTTCACTTTTGAATTGATTCACATTTTGTCATTATATGGCCTTGTATAGTTTACTTTACTATATATGGGTGTCTACGCAATATTTAAGCCGTATGCTTGTTGACATAATCGTCCTTTGTTATCTGATGCATAGTTGTCTCATTGGCAATCATGCCACATCGTTTTATTTGTATATTCTTTGCTTATAACATTTTAAGGTTGTGACTTTGAACCCTTTTAAACATGCTTGAATGTGATGTCTTCTTTTCTAATTTGTATTTCCAATATGACTGTTATATTTTTCATATTTGATTGCCATCAATGCAATAAGACATGAACGAATACAACACACAAACTGTGGTTACCTTTTAGTTATTTTGTGTCTTAATATAAAATCAATACCTGCTGCTAATGTAAATCCTGGTACTTTTACTTTTACTTTTATTTTGTTTTATTTTATTTTTTAAGGGGCAGAGTTTTTTTTTTATTTTTTAATTGCCATACAGTGTGAAATGAGAGAAATGATAAAGGCATAACAATTTTAATAAAAAAAAATAGTTTACATTAATGAACTGCAAGCAGTCTTTGGCACGATATTGTTTATTATTTGCTCATATGTATTTTGAAATTTGCCACAGTGACAAAGTAAATAAATTCATCATAGAACCCAGGATTGAAATTCGGTATTTGTGTAGCTTAGTAAAATAGTCACAATGCCTAGCATATCGCTGACTTTGCTGTAAATCAGGTTGACAAATACGGAGCTTCGTTGTTTGCCATTAAAGAAGTAATTTAAATGTGTTGTAACAGTCACATTGACCATATAAATAGTTAGTTAGCGTGACTTTAGATTTGTTTTCAAATATTCTGCTTTGATGAAAGTAATTTCAGAACAAAATTCTTCGGATGCATCGAATTTATAAAGTGTTGTTTCCTTTTTAAACAGCTTCTTTTAACGGTAATGTGTCGATACCGCTACATGAAGCTAGCTAAAATAAAATAGTAGTTAAATGATTTGTTACAAATTTGCTTAAATAGTTCGTTTGAATTTTGATGCATTCATAAGAAAGTAAAGTGAGAACATCAATCGGTCAAACTTAACCTTAGATATATTTATATAATTAGCTATTACTTTTTTATCCATTTTGGTCATATAGCTCTCCAATAGTTCCTATTCTTATTAATCCTTTGCTTTTCAGTTTTGTTGGATCCTGATGTATATATGTTAATCTAGAAAAACAGAATGAACGCGTGTAATCTTTATTATAATGTGCTGTTGTTGTTCTTTAAATGTACATGTGTGACAATACATGTGTTAATATATAGGACGTTGATGATAATTTCACTATTTAAAATAGTCTTTTGAGATAAAAACTAAATTGTCCAAATGCATAGAACTTACATTAATGATATTCCTTTATAGCTATGATAATCAGACTGAATGCATTACTGGGTACATGGCGGCACAACTCCGTTTTTTTGTGGGCGAGAGATGGGCGCTCAATTTTTTTCCACGATTCAGGACATAACTTTAAGTGAAACGAGAAGCTGTAGAATAAATTCTGGAATGATATCTTCTTTTTCCTTTTATTTAATTATAAAACCTTTACAAAATGCATAAAAACAATTTTACATTAACCAATAATTGCTTGATTGAGTTAAAACATGATTTGCTCATAATTAAACAATAAGAGTAATACAGTATTGTCAAACTAATGCGGTTCGATTTATTATTCAACAATGATTCAGAAATCACATTTTTATAATTCATGTTATCAAATAAATATCTAATAAAGGTATCAAATAAATAATCAAATATTCCATATTGTTGAACTGATTAATCTTTTGGCTGAATGACTATACGTTTTAATACGAAAGAAGTGTATCTTTCAATTCAATATTGATATATCACACACACACATTGAGTGCAATCGGGACTGCTCTTTTCCGCCTGATGAAATGAATTTCAGTTCCATGGAAAATATTTTTTTTATAACCCTAACCCTTCTATCAAATTGCAATCACAAACATTGCTACAGAAAATCCTTTTATTTTGGGATTGACAGATGTGTGAATGAGTGGATTTATGTTTGACTAGTACTACCAGTGGCAAATATAAGGTGCATATCAGGATGAAAAAATGTTGATTTGATACAGTTTAGAAGACCGACAAGCTGAGCTGAATTATTGATTCATTTTCAAATAACAAGAAATAAAAGTCATAAATATTTCTCTAAAATCCGGGAGCTTAGCGGAAAAGCACCATAGGCCACATAATCAAGGCGAGAATAATTCAGTTGTAATATTTTGATACATATATTTTTTAAATTTTGCATGTTAGTCAATGTTCGAAATAAGATACGGTTGGTGCAAGCACAATACAGTATGTCGTATTATCATGGACAATAACATTGACAAAATAAAAACGACGAAAAGACAACCAATATCACACACTGAAACAAAAACTCACTTTTTCAGTACATGCTAAAAGTGGGCTTCTACATTTTTCGTACAGATTTAGCAAGATATTTTAAGAATATCACTAAGAAACGATCGTACAATCAGAAGAAAGGGTAAACTAGTGTAGTTTACTCTTTAATCGTCAAGAAGTTGACAATGCAAGGAATGTAAGTTTCTTTGAGTTGATGTTCTCTTAAACTATTTTAATGTGATCAACGCATTTAACAACAACTGGTTTCAACAAATACAGACGTGAATGATGACTGACAAGTTTAGGCAATCTGTGAAGTGTTCTGATGTTTATTATTGGTAATCTACACCATAAAAAACAAAACGTTGTATATGACACAACATATACTAAAAATGATAACTCTAATCTTACAGATCAATTCAAGTAAATTGTTAACCCTTCTTTTTTAAATTCTTAAACACGAAATGTCTGTCGTAATGGTAATGAGAAGATGAGAAGGACACAGCCGTTGGTATATGTCTGGTAAGATGACGACTAAATAGCAATCAAATTCTTCTTTATAAAGGTTTTATCCTTTTATGTGAGTCAATTTAAAAAAGAATGTGTACAATTCTTTCCTAAGACATTACATTACATCAACAGCGAGGATCTTTACACATAAGACATCTTAATCTAATTAGTGTTCTGTAAACTTATCTCATCATGAATTCAATTTGTTATTTAAATTCCTTTAGTCCTATGGATAAAATGACACTAGTCTTCAATTAATTAGAGAATACGTTAATCGGGGCTTTTATCCTCTTTCATATCATGGATGTTGCTGGGTGAAGGGGTATAATTTTGTTTCTCTTTTTAGACAAAGACATAGCTATTAACTATACATATACAGGATCAAAATTGTCGAGAAGAAAATTCTTTAACAAAACCAAATTTTCATTTGGAGTAATAACATAAATTGCCTGACAGATAAAGTTTACTTCATGTCAAATACTTTCTTCTTTGCAAAATTAAAAGATTACTATTATTCGGTCAACAACACTATATCTCTGACTTTTTAAGGATATATAATAGGAATATTGTATATTTTTATAAGCCTGGCACCTTTTTAATAACTATTTACACCACTGGTTCGATGCCACTGATGGTGGACGTTTCGTCCCATAGGGTATCACAAGCCCAGTAATCAGCTCTTCGGTGTTGTCATGAATATCAATTATATGGTCATTTTTATAAAAAAAAATATTTTCAAAGAATTATTAGTTATTCGAAATAGTATGGATTTTCTTATCCTAGACATAGATAACCTTATCCGTATTTGGCACAACTGTTTTGAATTTTGATCCTCAATGCTCTTTAACTTCATACTTGTTGTTTGGCGTTCTAACTACTTTGATCTAAGCGTCACTGATGAGTCTTATATAGACGAAAAGCACGTCTGACGTATCATATTAAAAGCCTGGTACCTTTGATAACTGTTTACACCACTGGTTCGATGCCACTGCTGGTGCACGATACGTCCCATAGGGTATTACAAGCCCAGTAGTCAGCACTTCAGTGTTGACATAAATATATCAATTATATGGTCATTTTTATAAATTTTCTATTTTCAAAGAATTATTATTTATTCGAAATAGTATGGATTTTCTTATCCCAGACATAGATAACCTTATCCGTATTTGGCACAACTTTTTGAAATTTTGACCCTCAATGCACTTCAACTTCATAATTGTTGTTTGGCGTTCTAACTACTTTCTAAGCGTCACTGATGAAAAAACACGTCTGACGTATCATATTATAAGCCTAGTACCTTTGATACCTATTTACACCTCTGGATCGATGTCACTGCTGGGTGGTGTTTCATCCCCGAGGGTATCACAAGCCAATTTATCAGCACTTAGTTGTCGACATGCATATCAATTATATGGCCATTTCTATAAATTCACTATTTGCAAAACTATTAGTTATTCGATAAACTAAGGATTTTCTTATCCAAGTAATAGATTACCTTAGATGTATTTGGCACAACTTTGAATTTTGATACTAAATGCTTTTCAACTCTATACTAGTTTTGGCTTTCTAATTATTTTGATCTGAGCGTCACTATTTAATGTATAGATTTCGAATTTCAGTGTTGCAGTTTATAAATTCTTTCAATTTTTACCCAGTCAGTGAAACAAATTTATGAGAAATTTGCCCTATTTCTATATTCATCAAACATTATAATTGAATGTGTCCCAACAGAAAACACGATTTAACATGCATAAAGGTCATAGTCGCTCGCTTCATACGTCGATACCATTATTTGGTACCAAGCTATATATATTTGAACACTATAACGTTCAATGCTGTTTACCTAAGCACGCACAAACAAAGAAGTCAAAATAAACTTGCCTGTATCATGCGCATGGAAATTCAGTGCACTGTCAGAATACACCTTAGCGAAAGGTGCATAAGGATATGATGAAATAATATAATTTTAGGTACCTCTGTCGGTTCTAATACTGAAGTGCAAATCTTAAGGTTTTATAGGCGTGTCTTTTTTTATTTCTATTAATACTTGTTTAAGATATTTAATGTGTTAAAAGAGGGAACTCTCCTAAGCTTAAATGTTAGAAAGGAAAATCATAAGAAAAGTTGCTGTATGCCAAGGTAATAAGCCTTTTTAGCCACTTAATCTGCATAATCTGAAATACAGTTCCTTCTTTTAAGGGAGTTCGCTTCTCAGTTTCAAAATAATTAACTTTTCAAAACACTAGTTTATATTGATAAGGGATTAAAGAAGGAATCCAAAGAGCAAACAAAAATGTAGGTCACCGTACTTTTTTTCAAAAGCTATTAAAAATAATTAAAATTTTATAAGACTTTTACAAATGGCTTATCATTAAACAAGTAAAATATTTACAAAAAAAAAATGGAGGTCACCGGGCAAATTTTTTTCAAGGCAATCAAATGGATAAAACAAGAGGATTCCGAAAATCTGACAAAAAATCCAAAATATGACAAGCCAGCTTCCTTTATGTTTACGTAAAAATACATCAATTGTCATTTAGTTTCTAATGAAGTGTTGAATCATTGGAAATTGAAATATATAACAAATAATTTTGCTGACTGCCTTTTAATGTACTGTTACTACTACAGGGTATTTTTATCCAAATTTAACATTTCTCCATTTCTAAATATTGACAAATTTAAACTAGCTACAATCTTAATGCACAATCTCTTTTTCCAATGAAGAATTGTCCCCAATTTTCTTTATATTTTCATATACTTAGTTGTTACCTGAGATTTGTTTGTTGAATAAATGTATGTTGTATTACCGCTTCCTTTTGAAGTGCAAGTCTCACAGAAAAAACAATAAAAATGGTCCAAAGTTCGTTTATCAAAATCAAATGAATTCTTTACTAGATAGTACAAATGGAAAGGTAAAATGAAAACACAAAATATTTTCTAAAATTTTATAAGAAACAAAAATATGAGGAGGGAAAACTTTACATGTCATTTTACATAAATTGCAAATAGCCAAAAAGTCACAATTTTCACTATTTTCGACCTTAAATATTTATTTACCAGTAATAATGATGCATTTTTTCTAATTGTTGTTTCCAGAAGAACTACATTGAATGATGCATACCAAAAAAATATTTTTTTATTATCTTGAACAACATTCTGTCAAAATAATTTCAAAATATCTATATAAAGGCACTTTGCTCAGAAAGCTAAAATGGCATAAAATAAAACGAGCGTATCTCCATAAAATAATGATCAAAATAAATCAAAATCAAAAGACTTTCTATAAACCTTAACCTAAGTCTTATAACAGATAAAAAATCAACCTACGGCAATTAATTATGAGATAAAGGAAAAATTTTCGAGATTTAGGTACATTTTCATCAAATTTGCATTATAAGCTGTAATATCTGTAAAATGCATATACTCCAAACATGTTATCCTTTTGAATTGCTGATATGTAAGATTCCTTGTTAAAAAGGGTGCTGTAGTTGGTTAAATAAAATTTTCTTGAAAATTTTAATGAAAGGAGAAGTGGCAATAAGGGCCATTTTTTGCCATTTTTAATTTAAAATAAGAAATTTTGAGTTCTTTAACTGTTTAAAATTTGAGGTAATGGAAATGAAAGAAAAAACAATAAGCTTTTTAACCATCAGGTCATAATTTAAGCAGTCATAATGTCAAAGAAACATTCTTGGCAGTTTTTGGCCAAATATGGCGGTTTTTTGTCATTTTTCCTTGTTTTTGGACATGCACATATAGAGCAGTCAGCACATGTGTGAATAAACTGCATAATTTAAGATCATGTTTGTTTTCATTAATAACACATTTCATATTATTATATTCTTGGTTTTTTTTTATATGAATAATGTTTCTGATTGAAATTATGTTGATTCATGTTATTTGAACACATTCTTTGAAAAATCATAATTTAAAAATAAATTAATTTTGCTAATTTTGACTTAAAAATTTTTGTAATTGGTCAAAATATTAAAAAGATATCATAGCTCACATTTTGGCCATACCTAACAATTATTCTCAGCAGAAATCAATTTAATTTGACACTACAAATCAGTAAACCAGAAATAGCCCCATGAGCATCCCACCTTTGATGCAAGTTTGAGTAAAAAAATATACAAAGAAAGGGAGAGTCTTGTCTTTTTTAAAATGTAAGACATCATATCAAAGCACTGAAATATCTGAAAGTCTTAAAAACAGGATAGTTTAATAAATAGGATCCTTTATATAATTCGTAAATCAAAGTAAGGGTATACTGATAACAGGTTTTACCCATAAGACATAAAAATTACAAACCATAGGCAGATCCAGGTGAGCATCCCCCCCCACCTTTTTCGTGGGAAAAAATTGGTTTATTATATAGGGAATCAATGAAGCATGAATGGAGAGGCCCCCCTTAGGTCAGTCAGCGCCCACCCCCTCCTTATGAAAAGTTCTGGATCTGCCACTGCAAACTTACTTTGTATGGGGTATTATGCGACATTGTATCGTACAGTTATTTTTCCATCATGACAGATCATAGGATCAACAATTATCCTTAATATTGAAATCAATCTAAGTGAAGAAATTAAAACTTTACAGCAGAATAAAAAATTCAAACCCTAAAGTTGATATTATATTAACTATTATAAAACTCCTTTTGATGATACAATAATTGACTATGTGACATTACATGTTTACAGCCGTGTAAAATTACTACCCATTGCAAAGAAGGTTTACATTGTATTATATGCATAGAGATTGTCAATGAGTACACGAGTGTATTTGAATTACACGTATGCAGTTTGTAAAATTTTATTAAAATATTTTGATTGCATTTTCGTAAGTGTACTATATTTCGACAAAGTGAAGCTAACATTAATCTCTAGTGGATAATTCTGAGAAAAATTTTACACAAACTTCCTGTTACAGCTTATCAATACATTTCTGATGAAATACCAGCGTTTAGTCATCACAGTGACAGAGGTGTATTTAAATACTAGTATCTTAAAAGACATTCAACGGCGTATTTTTCTGACACATTTGGATCAAACCGATGGTATACAATAGAGGCATGCAGAGAAGCTTAAACAAACATGTAAATTTTCACCATTTTATATAAATTAAAAAAAAAAGATCAAAATTATATATAAAAAAAAAAGAAGTTATGTTTCACATTTTACTAAAAGCCAAATACAATATGATACTAACGTAACTTATTCAAAATGCTAAATATGCCAAAATTGGAGTACTGCAGTCCCGCGATTTGTTCTCCTATTTAATTGCTTTCATTGTATCAATCCTGATCAAGTACAAAGTAATCACTGTCTGGCATATAAGTACACGTTTCTGAATTTTTTTCGTATATGACAACTAAATAATATTGCAACTCAGCGGGCTTGTTTTTTTTTATGAATAACTTTTCGATGCATTTATATATAATTGTATGCTTTTTCTTGGCAAGGAACAAGGAAATTGGGTTGTAAAAGAATTTCTATAATTTTTAACGGATTTTTATTAGAGTCGTTTATATTTTGCATTGGCAAAAACTTTCTTTAAAGAATGACTGTTATATTTTGCTATGAAGAAATAACATAAAAAAATTGGTGCACATTAAATAACGCGCGTAGCGGGTTATTTAACAGTGTGCACCACAGTTTTTGTGATATTTCGAATAGACAGAAAAAATATTACAGTCATTTCTTATTTAATTCTAAATTCCATTTTAAACCGTAGAAAACCATGAAAAAAAGTTGACGACGTCACGGTCACATGACTAAATTATGTCTATGGGCTGAGAACAAAAAAACGTCAGCCAATCAGAAGACGCTTTACATCCAAAATTAAATTATTAGATGATGGAGGTCAAAATACTGAATGGAAAGAAATACTCGTATTAGTTAGTTTAAAACAAATCTGTAAATCCCATTTGTTTTGTTGTTTCATACACAGATTCATCATAAAGTACGCATTTTAAAGAATGTTACATTACATGCAGAGCTATCTGTAATGAGTACACGAAGGTATTTGTACTACACTTATGTAATTTCTAAAACATAGTTAAAACATTACTTTTACATCTTGCGATAACTGTCATGGAAAATTTGGTTCGTTATCTATGTATGAAACTCCAGAATTATCTCATCGCTATAATTACCTGTTTGTTCTAAAAGAGAACACGTATATGCTGCAGATAATTCTGAGAAATTTCAAATAAATTCCCGATTACATCCTATAAATACATTTCTGATGAAATACCAGTGACTAGTCATCACAGTGACACAGGTGTGTTGAAACATATCAAAAGATATCCAACTACATATTTTTCTGAGAATTATCCGCAGGAGACATTTGGATTAAAACAGTTAATCTACCGTTTGTATACCATGTATACTACATACATTTGTAGGCATGCAGAGAAGAGCTAACAAACATGTCAATTTATACCATTTTGATATAAAGTAACATAGAGATTTATTAATTTGGTGATAAAAAGCTATAAAGATGCAAACAAAAACTCACAGAAAAAGAACCAGATGATATGTTTTTCCATTTTACTTAAAGCCCGACATTATAATATGACACAGAAGTGATTACTTCAAAATGCTTAAAATGCAATACAAGTTTTAGTGCCGTTTCTCCGCGATCTTAGTTTCGCTCACTATGAATGAATATTTAAGCTTACATAAAATTGAGAATGGAAATGGGGAATATGTCAAAGAGACAACAACCCGACCACAGAAAAAACAACAGCAGAAGGTCACCAACAGGTCTTCAATGTAGCGAGAAATTCCCGCTCCCGGAGTCGTCCTTCAGCTCGCCCCTAAACAAATATATACTAGTTCAGTGATAATGAACTCATACGAATTTCCAAATTGTACACAAGAAACTAAAATTAAAATAATACAAGACTAACAAAGGCCAGAGGCTCCTGACTTGGGACAGACGCAAAAATGCGGCGAGGTTAAACATGTTTATGAGATCTCAACCCTCCCCCTATACCTCTAGCCAATGTAGAAGAGTAAATGCATAACAATACGCACATTTAAAATACAATTCAAGAGAAGTCCGAGTTTTATAATTCATATAATTCCCCTGTGTTTGCCTATAGAAACTTATACAAAAATACAAAACATTCTCAAATAAAGCCGCTGTTCAAAGTCATACATCGATTTAAGTGAAACAAATCTGGATCACAAACAAAAACCGAGGGAAACACATCAACTACAGGAGTTAAACAATAGAACAATATAAAGAATGAACTGCTACACAAACTAACGCCAAAATACATAGAAACTGACTTTTTGATAACAACTGCCATATTCTAATTATTTTTATATATGTTCAGAAAATGACAAAACTGCGTTATAGGAATACAGTAAAATTAATTGTAGGAACACTCAGGACAGAGAAATACATACATAAATAATATAATAGTATATTGTAATATGTAAACCACAGAGTTATAACGAACACCTCAAATTAATTTTCGACAGTACACAATAATAGTGCAATAGAATTTACTGCGCGACATACGAATATACCAACGCCACAAACAGTGACGTCACAGGTAAATTTCTAAAATATAAATAAAATTGGGATTGAGTTTGTAATGCTGTTATTTTAATGTATGTTCTAATCATTACAAAATAATTAATATAGATTTGTGTTAGCAATGATGTCAATATTTGTATTTTCTAACCATGTTGGTATTTCCTCAAAATTTGAACTGTTTAAAAACAAATAAATCTTGTACATAGATAAAGGAAGATGTGGTGTGAGTGCCAATGAGACAACTCTCCATCCAAATAACAATTTATAAAAGTAAACCGTTATAGGTCAAAGTACAGTCTTCAACACGGAGTCTTGGCTCACACCGAACAACAAGTTATAAAGGGCCCCAAAATTGCTAGTGTAAAACCATTCAAATGGGAAAACCAACGGTCTAATCTATATACAAAACGAGAAACGAGAAACACGTATAAACTACATAAACAAACGACAACTACTTAGGACAGGTGCAAACATTTGCAGCGGGATAAAACGTTTTAATGGTACCAAACCTCATTCCTTTTTCTGAAACAATAGTATAACATACTACATAGAAAAACACACGATAAATATCAATTGGAAGGCTTAACTCAATCAAAAAAACGTAAATTAACACACTATGAACAAATAAATTTGATATGTGTTACCTGAATGCAAAAACATAGTTAATAAAATATTAGGGACAAACATTCAAGGCCTAAAAGCAAGTCCAAACACAGCTATGGCAAGACATCACCGCGAAATATTTAAAAACCCTTAGAAATTAATCATACATGTATGTTTTATTGAAACTAAAATTCACATAGATGAACAAGCTGATTAATTATCTTAACTTTTACATACATGTATATAATTGAAATAGAATTAAAACCACAAACAATTAGAAATAACACAAAAACCAACCAGACTTACAAATTAAACATCATTACAAAATATAGGAATGTTGGATGTATCATGTGTATAGAGACCTAAACAATGTTTGAATGATATTCTAAGCAGCATTGTAAATCGTCGATTCACAAATTATTCCTGCCTCTGCACGTAAAACAAGTTCACAAAGCAATATTATACTTTTTGTTTACACAAACCTGCTACAAATTGATCCAAATCGTCACAACGTGACAAATAAAAATATTTTATCAGTATGATGACTTATACAGCTTGCATTTTATCATGTTAAAAGATAAATGTTTGGGTGTTAATTTATGCTTTATCAATCGTATGATATTGTGCATGTCATTTTTTTAATATTTTAACTTAACTTGACAAATGAAATTTAAAAAAAATAATAAGATATGGTTTAAATCTTCAACGTGCACATATTAAAATATCCATCTTAACGTCTCATTGTCCTCGATGGAGGTCTTGTCGGGATTAATTACATCTAAGTAAACACAACAATGATATTCATTATTCATTATAAAATCCTTCAAAGATATTTTGATTTGGGATTTAGAATAAAAAATGTTTTGGTTTTTCCTTTTGAATTAATTCACATTAGTCATGAAATGGCCTTGTAGAGCTCACTATAGCAGAGCTTATTAATTATTGAAGCCGTATCATTGTTTAAGTCGTCAGATATGTGTATGGTTGATCATTGTCGCATTGGCAATCATACCACATCTCTTAATCTAAATATGTTTTGCTTATTACAATGAGATGGGTTGTGACTTTGAATCCTTAGCATTGTAAATCTTTCTTTCTATCATTAACACTAAATATTTTTTTTTGCGTTCTTTATAAAAACACTGGAGGAAGTATATATAGTGTTGCTGGAAATGAAAAATCAATTAAGATATGTTTTCAATATTTGGCTATGATCATCCCTGGTGAATGTAAATCCAGAATACAAGACTTCGGACGCCTGAAATTCATAAAGTGTCGTTTTTTATTTCTTTTTTTAAGCACTAGGTCGATACCACTGTTGGTACAATGTGTTAGTTACATGTTGTGTAACACATTTGCTGAAATTGTCCATTTACAAACTTTTAAATATTAAAGAAACTATAACATGTCTAGGTTTGAACTTCTTTATGCAAAGTTAACCTTAGATGTAATTTGGCCAATATGTTAAGGTCCATTTTTTCATGTAGCTCGTCAACTCTTCCGATTCGTATACATCCTTGGCTTTAAATATTCGGCTTTGTTGGATACTGATGAAGGTGAATCAAGAAAAGTGCATCAGACGCATGACATTTATAATGTACTATTTTTAAATGTACAATTGTGACTATAAATGTGTAAATAGCAATGATGATGTAGCTAATTTCCTATTTAAGATAGTTTGCAATAAGTAATACCACCATTGATTTTCCCCTATTAGTCTTTGTTAAATTTGCACTTTTCAAAAAAATGTGCAGAATTTATCTTATCTATCAAATAAAGAAATACTTGGCATGAGTAAAGTTTTATCCTGTCCAGTACTATAGAAAAAAATTCACATAACATTTCATTGCATATAAGAAAATAACTATCATTGGAAGTTAACCAATCAAATGTCTCCCCTTATTTTATCTGTATACAAGGTTTAGTCACCATGTAACCTCAAGATTACAAAATTTTCTATAGAAATCCCAAATAAAAAATAATGGTGTTTAGAAATATCCAAGACATATGTTTATGACACAGATATGTTTTTACTGCAATAAAATGTAGGATTAATTACCTACAACTGTCAAATTCAAGGGAATATTTTTTTAGACATACTTTCGTATACAACCGGATGTGATGTACCATGATTTGGTGGTATTACACCTAAAAAAGACATTATTGTTCAATAAACTGAATGTAACTTTTTTCCTTTGTTAGACTGGTTATTTCAAGCATTTTGTCAAGTTTTGACATAATCAGTTCAATAGTTTGAGAAAAATCTAGTAAAATGAAAGACGACATCTACAGCGATTCGAGCAAAATTTCTTCGACAAATCCAAACCAAGCCGCATCAAGATAGAATAAAGTGTGGACCAATAAATGATCAAATATCTATCTTATCTGCCTACAAACAGATAAATATGATACACAAGATGATTTTAGGAAGATAAATACCACTAATGGACCTCTTTGTCTTCTTTATAAGGTCTCTTTTGGTCTATTTATACCTCTTATTTTCTCAAATTTCAACTTTTCAGGCCAATAAATAAAATTAATGGGGTAACTTTCAGTCATTTATGGTAGAGATGTTATAAGAAATGAGTAATTGAAGCATTTAAGCAGAACAAACAATCCATATAAAAGTTTACTGTCTCCAAGGAGGTTTCAATAAGTCCTTACGTAAAAATTTTATTTACGCCGCGTTCCAGACAGCGACATAAAAGGCTTCTCTTTTAGTGAATAATTTGTCGTTACAGCATTAATAATAATTTCATGTACTTATAACTATATATTTATTTAAGTCTTTCCTAGGATAATGTTTTATCATAGCAGAATATAAGAAATAAGGAGAAAAAGCCCCCCCCCCCCCCCCCAACAAAAAAAATGACTATCAACTGAATATTCATGGTAGAGTCCTATTTCAAGACAATTTTCTCATAAAATGTGTTTTGGAGACTCCTCAGAATATTTAATTTTTTGTAATATTTCCCTTAAATAGCAAAAAATTTTAACACACGAGATTACTTACAAGGTCAAAGGTGCATGTACAGCTTCCCATATAAGGTGTTATACCACCATTGATTTTCCCCTATTAGTCTTTGTTAAATTTGCACTTTTCAAAAAAATGTGCAGAATTTATCTTTGTTTCAAATAAAGAAATACTTGGCATGAGTAAAGTTTTATCCTGTCCAGTACTATTGAAAAAAAATTCAAATAACATTTCATTGCATATAAGAAAATAACCATCATTGGAAGTTAACCAATCAAATGTCTCCCCTTATTTTATCTATATACAAGGTTTAGTCACCATGTAACCTCAAGATTACAAAATTTTCTATAGAAATCCCAAATAAAAAATAATGGTGTTTAGAAATATCCAAGACATATGTTTATGACACAGAAATGTTTTTACTGCAATAAAATGTAGGATTAATTACCTACAACTGTCAAATTCAAGGGAATATTTTTTTAGACATACTTTCGTATACAACCGGATGCGATGTACCATGATTTGGTGGTATTACACCTTAATACAAAATGTTTAAATTCATTGAACTTACTCATAAAAAAGATTTAAGCTTTGTTAAGAGTTATGATAATCAGAGTATACAATAATTGTGTAGCAAGCGGCACAACTCCGTCTTCCTGTGGGGAATTAAGAGTCGGACGAATGCAAATAAAAAAAAATATATTGTTTTCACGAAAAAAGGGAAAAAAAACATGAACCCGATGCCGTTCACTGGTCACCAAGTCATTTAAAAGTCATGTTAGATTTAAGGTGTAAATGGAGAATTATGTACAGCTACTATTTGAAGTTACCTTTTTGAGTCTTGACTATTATTGAATATTACTTGTGAATATGCTTTAAATTGTGTCGTGTCGAATATTCAAAGATATTATCCTATTATAATTCCCAGTTTCTGCAAACCGGATGACGAAAGCAAAATGCACAGATCTTTGTCATTTGAAAAGGGTATAATTAAATATAATTGAACGAAGTGGTGTGCATGACAGCTGGTCAGCACAGAATATACTATTTTCGAAATCGCATCATATTGCAAAGATTGAGATGCTATAAGGTTGAAATACTAAAAACAAAAAAGAATTAAAATTTGATTAATATACATTTCTACTAATTATTCTTTTTTGAAAATTTGAAATATAATATCGATATAAAATACAAATGTTTAAATATTTTCTAAAGGACATTTTATTCATCATATCAATCTTCAAGTCTAAGTTTTCTAAAAATTGAAACATGTTTATCTTCCGATCTACAAATAAACTTTGTTAAAATTTACAATAGAACGTGGTAGCCTATCCATAGTGAAAACTTCCAAGACGTTCATAGAATCTTGTTTCCGAACATATCCGAATGGCCCATAACAGCTACTAAAGCTCACAAACATACAGACGTGAACCAATGAAAGAGTCCACGACAAAAAATGATCTTAAAATGTTTCCATCATAAAGCAGGACATAGATTTAAGAACAGTGTCTAAATGCATAGAACCAATCTAAGTTAAATTAAAAATCGATTGTAACTCAACATATTGAATCAAATTGGTATGACGAAATCATAGAATCATACATTAACTAGCATAAAGTAGAGCGTACACATATTTACCTATAGGTAAGAGTCGTTTGTGACTTTAACAAGATGCACCACTTAAAATATTTCTATCAGTAGGTCAAAGATTCAAGTAAGACGAAAAATATTTTCCAAATGCATGGAACGTCATCGACCTTATATACTAGGTCGAAACTCAAGCTGCGTGTAGACCGAACGCAATTCGTTTGTACAGGTGCAGCACTCCCTCTATTTGTAGGAGAGACATGCGCCTGCAAATAACAAAAAAGAGATGCACTCAAAATGTTTCCATCATTCAGATGGACATAGCTTCAAGTAAAACACAGAATTGTAGTATTTGAAAAAGCTCATATATTTTTTGGGTTTGTATATTTTTTCTTATTTTTATTATATAAAAATAATTTTCAAGATAAATGAAAATCATCTAACATTAACAAATGATTTCTTGTTAAAATATCATTTTCTCATAATAATACATTCAAGTTTTAAAGTCTTCAAACTAATACGAGTGGCCTGGTGAAGTATATATTTCTTAATGTTGCGCATAGCTTTGAAAATAAAACCATCAATGAAGAGACATTGGATGTCAAAATGCACATCGTGGGTAGAAAATTTGGTACGTAATATTAGTCGAACAACCTTTTTTATCTTAACAAAACCAAAAGCCCAGCTTTATTTATTTATGACCACGAGTGTCACTTTTTTTAGAACATACTACAACTGGACATTTACAGTTTTTGTACAGATTTAGCAAAATGTTTTGAAAATAAAATTGGGCAACGATCGTACAATCGGGAGAAAGGATAGAATAGTGCAAGTCACATTTTAATCGTGTAAGTTGACAAAGCAAGGAATGTACGTTTTTTTTTAAGTTAATGCAATCTTAATTCTTTAAACTTGATCAACGCATTTGTAAACAACTGGTAACACTAAATACAGATGTTATTGTAGACTCGCAAGTTTAAGCCATCTGTAGTGTTCTAATGTTTGGGAATGGTAATCTGCACCATATAAAACAAAATGTGTTATATGAAAAAACACATACTAAGAATGACAACTCTAATCTTTCAGATTCATTAAATTAGATGTGAAATTTATCTCATGTTCCTAGCAGGAGGTCTAATTAATTCTGTTCCAATACAAATATACATGTCTTGTTAATTAGTGATCACTTGCGGCATTTGGCTTCCTTTGTCCTTTGTTTCTTGATACATTAATCTTGGTGTAGTTTTAACTCCTCTCACTCCGGAGGGGCGTATGACATTTGCGCCGATTTTGAAAATTTTCATTCTTTCATTTGCGCCGATTTCATTTTTTCATTTGCGCCGATTTTATTTTTTCTCCTAATTGGATTTACAGGTAAGTTACAGGTAAGTTAATACTTTTACATGGGCTGAGCACAGAGTATAAAGACAAATTAAGCATCATTGGTTGATGGCTATCCCATTTTTTCGGGTTACCATTCCTTCCCCCAAATGAAATTAATGACTGCTTCACGTTTGACAATATGTCTGACGCTCCTTTTGATAACAAATGTCTTACATTCTTAGTCTACAGACTAAGTACATATATATATGCACACTGTAACGCTATCCACCTCATTTCTGAGCAGCTGCACCCCAACTTATATGTTTTTACAGATTTTATCAAGAAAATCCAGGCCGTAACGTACGTTAAAATGCGAACTCTATAGAAATGCTCGCATCAGTACGTAAGACAACGAAAAGATGGACCCCGTTAGCGACAATTATAGGAATATATTAGATGTGTTGCCTATACACACTCGACACGAACAGATTTATGATTTGAATGTATTCCGTTTTAATGAGTAGTGAGCAGAGGACAACAGTTATATACATGTTATGATTGACAATTCATAACATTTGTACAACTGCCAACGGAAGAGGTTGATAAATGATAATGAAAGAGGGACGAAAGATTCCAGAGAGACAGTCAAAATCATAAATCGACAATTAACTGACAACGCCATGGCTAAAAATTAAAATGGCTAAAAATTAAAAGGACAAACAGACAAACAATATATAGTACACATAACACAACATAGAAAACTAAAGAATAAACAACTATAATATGACTGGGATAGAGAGTTGTCTCATTGGCACTCATACCGTATCTTCTGATATCTTTTCACCTGTAATTTACATGGAAAAAATCGGCGCAAATGAAAAAAAAAAATCGGCGCAAATGCAAAACGCCGCTCCGGAGTATTCCATTAAGAAGTTGTGTATTAAAAAACTGTGTATGCTGCCTTGAATATTGATTTATTCAAATCTAGATTACGCAGTTATAAGAATAATCTTGGCTCTAATAGTGTCTTAGCTAAAAACTTGCCTCCCACCGACCACTCCTTTCACCTTAAATATTGCCATGACAGGGGAATCAAACTCAGCACGGTTTATAGATTTCATTTATGAAATTTTATCACTGGTTGTTTCAAAAATTTCTCTCTTCCCCTAAGAATTTCTGGGGATAAACTGTCAAATTTCATACAAATTCATTCCAGCACCAATTCAACATCAACACAACTAGGCTTCCTGATAGCCTTCTTATATGCTTCCTCATTGTCTCATTATAGGCTTCCTAATAGCCTCTCGGACTGATAGCCTCTAGGAATGATAGCCTCATAGGCTTCCTGATAGCCTCATGCATTTATTTTGAACTATCGTTCCAATTGGATTGGTGTGATGTCAAGCTAAGGGTCTATACTTTGCTACTTTTCAGTATGCACATAGCTAGGCTCTTGGTTTTGGCATGGAGCAATAAATTAAAATGTTTAGCTGAGTAGTTTCCCCAAGGGCCAAATTATAATTGTGATGTATATATATAAAATAAAAGTTGTAATTAGATTATGATTTATGTTTATTTCAAACATGGATACCATTGGCATTGCTACAAAGTATTCCCCGGGAGTTTATTTACAAGATAGGTTTAGCAGGGAAAATTAGGTTGATAATAATGTGAACACTAAATCCTTAATTTTACATATCATGAGTTTAAATGGTGTGTTCTGAAAGAAATCAGGGGTAATTAAATTATTTAAATTACTATAAAATTACTATGAACTCATTATGTGTGACTTTGAGGATTTTGTTCACTGACACATTTATTAGCGAAATTGAAATAAAGGGCAGAAAGTTACATCAGGATGGTTCAATTGTCAGGTCAAAGAATTTGCAAGAAGATGTGAGATTGGATGTTTACTCAGGTGTTAACACACATTTCCCTATTACATAACAGATTACCAAAGAAAAGATACAGTATAAACAACAGACAATTAAAATAAGATTAGAACAGCATTACATCAAACAGAAATGAATTTAACACTAAAAATATTTACAAAGAATCAGAACACAATGCAAACATGGAACAAATGACAATTAAACATATTCAGGATCATTTCTGAGAATTTTTTATAAATATAAAAAAGTATGTGTTGAATGTTTTTTGATGAACTTGAACGACTACAAACTTCTCTGTACCTATGTTTTGAGAAATATAATAGCAAACACTTTTGTACAAAACTAAATGCTTGAATGAAGAATCTAAATAATTCGTTTTTGTTTCTCTCAATTAGTTAGCTGAGTTTTGTTTGTTGCATTTTTCATTACTGCTTCCTTAAATCAAATTAAAAAAAAAAATCCAAAAAAAGTCGGAATAAATAGTATATCAATGGTAGAGAGTCTGTCTCTTTGTAAACCATTACATCAATTTGTTAGCTAGCATGTTTAAATCAGACTAAGCGTAGGTAAAAGAGTATAAAAAAACAACTTCTTCTTTTAATTATTTATTTTGCAAATAAAATGATTGGATATATTTCGAGCTTTTTATTCTTCCCTAAGAATGAACATTATAAGACCAGTGTTTCTTGCTTTAAAATGAACTCTCAACTTTTAAGAAATAATTGTTTGTTATCCAAGTTTTCACTAATTACAACTTCTACCTCTGGTCTTATTTAATCCTTTAACTGTGAAGTAACAGTAACAGATCATTTCTTTTTGTTTTGTTTCGTTCATCAAAAATTTAAAAACCAAACTTTCAAAATGCGAAATAATCAAAACTGCCCGTTAAGTTAAGTAATTTAAAAGTTTGATCAAATATTTTAAGTATCAAATTTAAAAACAATATTTAGAAATTACAAATTTTGATTATTTGGTCAAAATTTTAAAATTTCAGAACTTTTCACAAATTCGGAATTTTGACATTTTAAAACTTTGAGCAAAATTGCAACAATCTAGAATTTCAAAACTTTCTAAAATTTAGTATTGATAAATGTTACACGGACTACTTTACAGTATCATCTGTATCCGGAAATTGACACTTTGTAATTTAAATAGTAACAGATTGGTTTATGGGTTTTTCACTCAAATAATATTAGCTTGTTTTCATATACAAATATTTTTGAAAACTATATTAAAAACTATATGAATTGTTGTACTTTTTATTGTGTTTTTCAATTTTTTAATAAAAAAAGAAGTCGAAGAGGAATGCTCTCACTGTATTTCAATTTCAATGGGGAAAATGTAGTTGATTCTGTATTGTGCAATTTTCAGAACAGTAACTACAGGTAAGATTAAACAGATTTTATTAGCTGTATTTGGCAACACTTTTCGGAATATTTGGTCCTTACTACTCTTTTACTTCATATTCTTTGACTTATTTTTACATTTCAAATCGAGCGTAACTGATGAGTCTTTTATAGACACAATACTGGCGGTTGTAAAGTATTTGAGTTAAATATTATAACCAAAGGTATGTGTAGCTTTTGTTGAAATCTGATTAGTATTTTCATAATTATGTTGAATGGTTTCCCTAATTAATTATAGCCTAAATAACCACTTTGAAAAAAAGGTTCGAATCGGTTAAAAAAAAGTCAATTTTAATACTATATACATGTATCATTAATTCAATCAAATATATAGATGTGTAGAATTTTATAATATATATTACAGATCCAATCTACCGAAGAAAGGCCAAATCAGCTTTACCTTAAGCCTCGGTCACACCTTACCGGATAGCTCGAACGAACGCCTAACGGATAACTTTTTTTTCAATCCGTTCATGTCCGTTAGACGTCCGTTCTTATCCGTTAGGCGTCCGTCCATATCTGTTGCATGTCCGTTAAGCGTCCGTTTTATCCGTTGACGTCCGTTCTGTCCGGTGGAAAATTTTGAGCATGTTCAAATCTTTAAACGGACGTCCAACGGATAAAATGTCCGTTGAACGTCCGTTAGGCGTCCGTTTTGTGCGGTACTCGTCCATTTTGTATCCGTTACGTGTCCGTTATGCATCCGTTGGAGATCCGGTAGACCAATTCACCAACGGACGTCTACCGGACGCCTAACGGACGACTAACGGATAAAACGGATGTGAAACGGACATTAATAGAAGGATAACGGATAAAAAGGATGCCTACCGGATGTAAAACGGACAAATGCCAATTGAAATTTCGCGTCAAAAATGCCAATAATTGGTATGTCAGATTTTCTTGAGTGTCATGAATATTTATTATTCGTGATGGATCTTGGAGTAAGAGCACGTCTTCGCTATTAAGCAGCTCTTATTCAGGCCAGACTCAATGTAAATGTAGTAAATATAAACCTTATAGCTGTCGAAAGGATAAGAAGGAGAAGACAAAGGAGATGGTGGACACGACCATGGCTTAGTCCTGAAAGACGACGCAGATTTGGTCTATATGACCAACTCATGACCGAATTCATGACCGAACATGGCCGAAGGCGGGAGGATCGGCAGTCCTTTGTACACTTCCTTCGAATGCCCACAGAGATGTTCGACGAGATATTGCAGGTTGGACCTCGCATAGCCAAGCAGAATACCTTTTACAGAAATCCACTGGAACCAGGACTTAAGTTAGCAATTACACTTAGACACCTTGCTTCTGGAGCAAAATATCGTAGCATGCAGTACGGATGGAGAGTTCAGCATAACACCATATCCGTTTTCATACCAAAGGTACATAATATAAACAAATTCAGAAAATCAACTTAAACTCTATAAGACTGAATTACCACACTGCTTCTACCTTGATTTTTTTTAATCAGAGTAGCTCTATATTTGCACACATATCACGCTAAACAAGACGCAATACAAAATAAAATCAACTAAACCAGTTAACAAAAGTGACCCTCGTGTGTAAAAACGTAAAAAAAATCGGATAAATTGTTCTATTTGTTTGGTACGTGTGACCTTGATACCTGTCCTACTGACCACACTTTCCCAGAAGCAAATATTATAACGTAAATACATGTACTAGATACAATCATTTTAAGGTCACGTGTATGTGGTTTATTGCCTTTAATTTTCAGATGGTTTATTGCCTTTAATTTTCAGATGGTTTATTGCTTTTAATTTTCAGATGGTTTATTGCCTTAAATTTTTAGATGGTTTATTGCCTTTAATTTTCAGATTATTTTGTTCATCCGTTTTATCCGTTACGCTTCCGTTAGGTGTCCGTTTTATCCGGTACTCGTCCGTTGGATGTACGTTCGACGTCCGTTCTGTCCGGTACGTATCCGTTTCACGTACGTTCAATGTCCGTTGTGTGTCCGTTAGGCATTCGTTACATGGCCGTTAGTACACCAACGGACTCCCAACGGATAAAAATTTTGTCAACGGATAACTTTTTTTTTATCCGTTAGGCGTGCGTTCGAGCTATCCGGTAAGGTGTGACCGAGGCTTTAACAATCTAAGAAAATAAAGTGAATATATATATGCTTAGGGCGAAACAAGCTACATATGATATGGATACCTAACCGTGCGCTAACAAAAAACAATATTTATTAGGGAGGCAAATATATAAAAGCATTTAACGGATTCACAGCGATACTTGGAAATTAGTTATATAAACTATATCACGGATGTCATTCGGTTTAACGAGAGAAATGATCGTGAAAGAATATCTAACGGTGGTAAAGTATTGCAAGAGGATCGTGAAAGCTCTGGTACCGGATCGTGAAAGAATTTTAATGTAAATTCTGGGTCAGAATCTGTGAAAAAATCGCTTAATTTTCATAACGCGAAACAAATCAGAAAAAAAAAATGCCTGTCAAAATGGTTAAATTTCCTCCACATTACTGAGCAATACAATAAAGAAAATATGCAGTACTTTACGAAAAAAACACTAAAGGCGCAATGCATGTCTATGGAAAAATATAGAAAAAACACGCCATTTGTACCTATAATGGTCATATTTCAATATATCATGATACATTTGAAATTTAATCTTCGGTGTATCTGATAGTACAGCAAAATAAAAGTATGTTCTTCCCTTAAAAGCGTTAATTTGTTTACGAAAACATTGAATTTTGTTGAATTTTCATCAAACTTCATCGTGAAAGATCAGGCAACGCATTATTTTGATCGTGAAAGATAATGCGTGACCAGACTTAATACTAGTGATCAATTATCAATATTTCTTTACCATTTTATATACATGTACCTGCAACTGGTTGAAACCTGTAACTATTTTGATAAGAATGAACATTAAAACTATTTTTTTTTAATTCAACATCGAAAGTTAAAAAGAATAAAACAACGTGTTAATTCAGTGTGACAAATTCAGCTCTGAGAATCGGTCTAGTAAAATTCAGGCAGACCGCCAGTATTTAGCCAATAATATGGGTATGCAAATTTTAAACCAAAGTATTAACCATCAACCAAAAAATTATAGCAAAAACAGCATCTTTCATGAATAATTTTAGATTGAACGATAACCAACATTTTGTGCAACAGTACTTTCTCAAGTTTAATGTGTCTTTATATACAACGTAGCAGATATGAATTGAATTCCAATGAGATAACTATATACTACAGACTAAAGAATACCAGAGCGCAAATGCTGAAATATTTTGTCTGCTTTACTTATGATAGTACATGTATATTTGTTCAACGTCTGTAATATTAAGGGTTTTACTAGAAGTGTCAAATACGCTCAAGATTGTCAATGATTCATAAAAAGAGGTCAAGGTCAGATGAACAATGCCATACAGATCGCTACAAACATCCCGAACACCAAATACAGGTGTTTCGATCCTCACAGTACCTCAGAAACTGACAAACGTAAAAAGTTAGGTTTGGTCAATTATTTGGAACATAAGGTCGAAAGTATATCAACCCTGACCGACAGTCAGACATAGACATCTTACTATCATTCAATATATCAAATACAATTGACGTCATATATGTTCACATTTTTTTATGTCACTGAAATGTCGGGAAGCAATCTTCCTTTTGTTGTTTTGTAAAAACTATATACTTTTAAAACTGGATTTTCTCACATACTGATCATAATGTTGAACCATTTTGACAGACAGTTTTATTTTGTTGTAAATTTGTCTGTGTAATTAATTAAATTAGATTATTGAATGACCTTTCATATGTCTTCTCTATTAAATATCTTTCACGATCCGGTACCAGAACTTTCACGATCGTCTCGCAATACTTGACCACCGTTAGATATTCTTTCACGATCATTTTTCTCGTTAAACCAAATGACACCCGTGTATATACTGAGAAGAATTCGTATCAATCTGATGTTATTTTACAAAAAACGTTATGTTTTGTTAACTCATTCCTTCTTCCGGGCTAAAAGTGCAAGTGAAAAAGCTAAAACATTTGACGCAATACATAACAGCAGTTTTCCTCAGTTATAACTTGGAATTGTTTCCGTTATATTATTTGGTGTCAAACACAGATCTTTTGGTTTCGTTTGTTTACAAATTTTTCTTTGGACCAATAAAGACATGTAAATGTTGATTAATGTCGATATCAGTTTTATTGTCCAAGAGTTCTTGAATGTTGGAAACATTCAAAAATTTTAAGCGCGGGATATCAATATTATTAAACTTAATGCGACTGTCGTACTAGTGAGAGGTTTAGCGCTATAAAACCAGGCTCAATCCACCATTTTCTACATTTGAAAATGCCTGTACCAACTCAGGAATATGACAGTTGTTGTCCAATCGTTTGATGTGTTTTATCCTTTGATTTCGCCATTTGATTAAGGACTTTCCGTTTTGAATTTTCCTCGGAGTTCAGTATTTTTGTAATCTTACTTTTTATTTTGATCTTTGACGTTTATAACCTCAATCAACAGTGGCAATACTACTTGTTTTTAAGAATGTTTGTACGTATGTTACACTTTGGTTTCCAGATACATATATTGAAAACTGTGCTTAATTAATTCAGATTTAAATGGAATGTCTTGGGCCGGTTAAGACAGCAAAGGTTCAACTTCAGTCGTTTCCCTTTAACCGGTCTAGGATGATGATGATGTTTGATTTGTTTTGTTGAACAAATCCAGCTTCACGGCTGTCATTTTGGTATATCGAGTTTCTGGATGATAAGTTCGTATTTTGTTGTAATCATTTTGGTCATTCCAAAGTTGTAATACTTGATTGATGGAAATACTCAAAATGTTGTGTTTTTTGTTGGTGATAAATCAAGATATTTTTTTTGAAATTTGTTTAAATATAAATGGAATATTTTATACCACAGGGGCCACATGCCACATAGCATATGGTCATTCTAATTCTGTAAATCAAAAAAAAAGACCAGGTTGTTGACGGAATTGAAAATCGAAATTTGTTTTCAATCTTTCCAGTCATAGTTTTAGCTAAATGAAAGGGAGAGATTTTATGTTGGATATTATTCTCGGAGCAATTGTTTTTGTCATAAGTTAAATTTACAACTATTTTATTTGTTTTGTCTTACAGCTAATTTTCTAATGCATGTAGGGTAAAACTTTGGTTGACTTCCTTGATGTATTTGTTAAAATGTTTATTCAAGCTTTGTAATTAAGATTGACATCTTCATATATAGGTATGTAAACCTGTATATATGATAATTCAACTGGACATTAACAAAAAAAATATACCAACAAAGCAAGCAACTAACTAAAGTGATGATCTACATACAGTATGAAATTAGCTGTAAGCTTCAGCAAGATCAGGCGAAATATTTATCATTTCTTCTTAAGACAAATTGAAATGAAACAAATGACAAACGACAATGACCCTTTGTCATAATTATAAGATTATGTCAAATAAGCAGTATAAATAAATTTTAACTTCATTGCAAGATCGACATTATTTTACGAGAATCATCCAGACATTAGTTACATGGATACGTTGTCAGTATGTCAAAACTTCTAGGAATAATTTTTTATCGGCCAGACCTTCTGAATACTCAATTTTTTTTAAATTTGAAAAATTGACATTAAAATTTGAAGGATCAAATCATAGTTAACATGTGTATTAAGTTTTAAGTTGAAAGGACTTCAACTTCATCAAAAACTACCTTGACCAAAAACTTAAACCTGAAGCAGGACAGACGGACGAACGAACGAACGGCCGCACAGACCAGAAAACATAAATTGGACATAAAAATAACTTTCACCTATCTAATAACCCCGGTAACCTGTACACAATCGGCAAAAATGAAAGACAAAATGAAAGAATAAAAAAAAATGAAATGCGTATTGGCGGAAATACAAGACAAAATTTACGCATGTGAAAGAATAAAAATAAAATGAAATGCAGATCGGCGCAAAAAAGTAGAGATCAAAATTTATATCTTATTGTTTTCATTAGAACAAAGGTTAAATATAGTGTAGTATCTTTTGTGTTCATTTGTGTTAAATTTCCACAAGATATCAGCTCGACGCTTAATTCCTCTTTACTTTGGAGACGTATTTTTAAGCGTACACCATTTTGGAATCCGTGAAAAACGCGAAATAGGACGTTATAATTTGACGTTTTTTCATTGCTAGAAACAACGTCATAGATCTTTAATGTCACTACCAAGTTGCGTTTATTTGATGCGCATAAACAATAAGCTGTTTGGTCTATGCAAACACTGCCAGGCTTTTCACTGTTAAATCTTTCAAACGTATTTCTTTATCTTTTTAAAAAACAAACAATCTCCTGATTTTCACTTTGGAATTAATTCACATTTTGTCATGATATGACCTTGTATAGCTTACTATACTATATATGGATGTCTACGCAATATTTAAGCCGTGTGCTTGTTTACATAATCGTCCTTTGTTATCTGGTGCATAATTGTCTCATTGGCTATAAAACCACATCGTTTTAATTGTATATTATTTGCTTATTACATTTCAAGGTTGTGACTTTGAACCCTTTTCAACATGCTTGAATGTGATGTCTTCTTTTCTAATTTGTATTTCCAATATGATTGTTATATTTTTCATATTTGCTTGCCATCATTGCAATGAAACATGAACGAATTCAACACACAAACTGTGGTTACCTTTAGGTATTTTGTGTCTTAATATAAAATCAATACCTGCTGATAAAGTAAATCCTGGAAATTTTACTTTCATTTTTATTTCATTTTATTTTATTTCTTAGGGGGGGGGGGGGGGAAGAGGTTTTTTAATTTTTTTAATTGCAGTGTGAAATGAGAGAAATGATAAAGGCATAACAATTAAATAAAAAATGAGTCCACTCTAATTAACAGTCTTTGGTACGATTTTTTTTTATTATTTGCTCAAATATATTTTGAATTTTGCCACAGTGACAAAGTAAATGCCCTCATCATAGAACATCATCATACCGCTGCATGTAGCAAGCTAAAATGATTTTGTAATAAAATATTTTTTTACAAATTTGCCTCAATAGTTCGTTTGAATTTTTATGCATTCATAAGAAAAGTTTGAACTTCTTCGGTCAAACTTAACTTTTGATGTATTTAGCTGTTGCTTTATCAATTTTGGTCATATAACTTTCCAGTAGTTCCTTTTCATTTAGTCTTTGCTTTCAAGTATTTAGTTTTATTGGATCCTGATGTATGATAATCTAGAAAAACGGAATTAAGCGTGCAATCTATAATGTGTTGTTTTTGTTATTTAAATGTACATGTGTGACAATACATGTGTTAACATATAGGACGTTGTTGACTATTTCACTACTAAATATTTAAAATAGTATTTTGAGACAAAACTAAATTGTCAAAATGCATAGAACTTACCCCTAATTAGATTGTGATTAGAGCTTCGTTAAAAACTATTATAATCAGACTGATTTCAATACGTGGGTACAAAGCGGCACAACTCCGTCATTTTATGGGCGAGAGATGGGCGCTTGCGAATAAAACAATATGCTCAAAAACTTTCCCCGATTCATGACATAACTTTAAGTGAAACGAACAGCTGGAGAATAAATTTGGAATGATATTTTCTTGATGAAATGAATTTCAATTCGAAGGAATAGATTTTTAAAATAAACCTAACCCTAACCCTGATATCAGATTGCAATCACAAACAGTGCTACAAAAACTTTTTTTATTTTTGGATTGAAAGATGTATGATTGAGTGGACTAATGTTTGACTAGTACTACCACATTTTGTACCAGTGGCAAATATAACCTGCATATCAGGATGGAAAAATTGTTGATTTGATGTGAAAAAAAAACATAAGTTTTTCTAGACCGACAAGCTGAGCTGAATTATTGATTCATTTTCAAATAACAAGAAATACCAGTCTTAAATATTTCTCTCAAAGTCCGACTGCTAAGCGGAAAAGCACCATAAGCCACTCACTCAAGGCGAGAGTACTTCTGTTGTAACATTTTGATATACATGTTTTTTTTTAATTTTTCATTTTAGTCAATTTGGTAAAGAGAGAAAGAAGAAACGGTTGGGGCAAGCAAAATACAGTATATCGTATTAGCATGGACAATAACAGTGACCAAAAAAAAAAATGACGAAAAGACAAGCAATATCCCCCAAACACAAAAAAGAAAAACTCAATGTGAAGCAACACGATCCCATTAATACTCGGTTGAGGAGACGAGTATTTTTTGTAAATTCCTTTCCTACTCCATTAATAGCACCAGCTGATATCCTCTTTGTAACTTTAAAAACTGCTCGCAGTCAACCCAATTACATTAAAATAACCAATTATCTGTCCCAGATACACATTTCTACAATTAATATCTGTCCATTGATGGTTCTATTTCAAAGATTAAGCGCAATCTGAAGAAATAAGTATTTTCACTAGGTTACATATTTGAGAAAAAATACGACTATGCGATAAACGATACCAAAAGCATATTTTCATTTTTTATGACTATTGTCGCTCTTTCTGAACATGCTAAAATTGAGCATCAATATTTGGCGGACAGATTAAGCAAGATCTTTTAAGAGGAAACGATCTACAATCAGAAGAAAGGGTATAATAGTGTACAGTTTACTATTTAATCGTGCAAGAAGTTGTCAATGCAAGGAATGTAAGTTTCTTTGAGTTGATGCTCTCTTGAACTATTGTAATGTGATCCACGCATTTGTAAACAACTGGTTTCACTAAATACAGATGTTAATGATGACTGACAAGTTTGGGCAATCTGTGAAGCGTTCTGATGTTTATTATTGGTAATCCACACCATAAAAAACAAAACATTGTACATGACACAACACATACTAAGAATGATAACTCTAATCTTTCAGATCAATTAAATCAAATTGTTAACACTTCTTTTTTAAAATTCTTAAACATATACGAAATGTCTGTCGTAATGGTAATGAGAAGACGAGGAGGACACAGCCTTTAGTATAATTATGTCCGGTAAGATGACGATCGAATTCTTCTATATAAAGGTTTTATCCTTTTATGTAAGTCAATGTAAGTCAATTTAAAAAAAGAATTTGAACCAATCTTTCCTAAGACATTACATTACCTCAACAGCGAGGATCCTTACACATGAGACATTTTAATCTAATTTGTGTTCTGTAAACTTATCTCATCATGAATTTTCTTTGTTTAGTAAATTCCTTTAGTGTTATGGATAAAATGACACTAGTCTTCAGTTCGTTAGAGAATACGTCAATCGGGGCTTTTATCCTCTTTCATATCATGGGTGTTGCTGGGAAGGGGTATAACTTTGTTTCTCTCTTTAGACAAACACATAGCTATTAATTATACATATACAGGATCAAAATTGCCGAGAAGAAAATTCTTTCACAAAACCAAAATTTCATTTGGATTAATTACATAAATTGCCTGACAGATAAAATTTTCTTCATGTCAAATACTTTCTTCTTTGCAAAATTAAAAGATTACTATTATTCCGTCAACAACACTATATTTCTGACTATTTAAAGATATATAATAGGAAACGGTATATGTTTATAAGCCTAGCACCTTTTATAACTATTTACACCACTGGTTCGATGCCACTGCTGGTGAACGTTTCGTCCCATAGGGTATCACAAGCCCAGTAGTCAGCTCTTCGGTGTTGACATGAATATCAATTATATGGTCATTTTTATAAACTTTCTATTTTCAAAGAATTATTAGTTATTCGAAATAATATGGATTTTCTTATCCCAGGCATAGATTACCTTATCCGTATTTGGCACAACTTTTTGGAATTTTGATCCTCAATGCTCTTCAACTTTATACTTGTTGTTTGGTTTTCTAATTATTCTGATCTAAGCGTCACTGATGAGTCTGATATAGACAAAAAGCACGTCTGGCGTATCATATTATAAGCCTGGTACCTTTGATAACTATTTACACCTCTGTATCGATGTCACTGCTGGGTGATGTTTCGTCCCCAAGGGTATCACAAGCCAAGTTGTCAGCACTTCGGTGTTGACATGTGTATCAATTATATGGTCATATAAATTCACTATTTGCAAAACTATTAAATCAAATGTATACGATAATAACTGTCCTTTCCTAGATTTAGACATTTCGGTTTTAAACGGGAAACTCAACACTAAAATGTACGACAAAAGGAACGATTTTTCGTTCCCTATTGTTAATTTTCCCATTTTAAATGGTGGTGCTCCTCTGGCACCATCTTACGGTGTTTATATTTCACAGCTCGTTCGCTATGCCCGTGTCTGTTGTGACGTTTTTTTATTTTAACGAACGCAATCTATGTATTACTGGTAAATTATTAAACCAGGGATATCGTTACCATAAATTACTTAAAACCTTTACTAAATTTTTTCATAGATCATAAGATTTGGGTTTGGTTGTACCTGTAGAAAACTTATTTCAAACGGGATAGCACATCCTCATTTTTACGGAAATGTTGTTCACCGTGCCCGGAAATTTAGAAATGATTCTTATAAACTTATCGCTCCTTTAAATAGACTTATTCTTAAAGGTTACCAATTCAACACTGTAATAAGATCATTGAATATTGTTTTTATTGGTATAAATATTGATTTTGTTATCAGTAAATTAAAAGCAAACTAAATATTACTAGTATGTTATATTTATATACACATTCATGGATCTACAATCTATCGATACCTGTAACTTGGCATTGCACAAGGTCATATTTTTCTCTGACTGTTTATGACGTGTTTACACTAAATCCATTGGATGTTGGATGTGTACGGATTGATAATTTAGTTTTAGATGCATGATTTTTTATTAGCTGTTAATGGCTTTGAACTAGCTGTCAGATAACTGCGAGTACTCAGATATGTTTCTAGTGTCTTTTTGTTGTTGGGATGTACAAGCACCCGGCCACGTCCACTTGTATGTTTGTCCATCTGATGGGTTAAGCCTATTTCAACTGATTTTTATTGTTCGTTCTTATGTTGTACTGTAATTCCACTGTCCAAGGTTAGGGGAAGAGTTGGGATCCCGCTAACATGTTTAACCCCTCCACATTATTTATGTATGTGCCTGTCCCAAGTCAGGAGCCTGTAATTCAGTGGTTGTCGTTTGTTTATGTGTTACATACTTGTTTTTCGCTCATTTTTCATATATAAGTAAGGCCGTTAGTTTTCTCGTTTGAATTGTTTTACATTGTCATATCGGGGCCTTTTATAGCTGACTATGCGGTATGGGCTTTGCTCATTGTTGAAGGCCGTACGGTGACCTATAGTTGTTAATTTCTGTGTTAGTTTGGTCTCTTGTGGACAGTTGTCTCATTGGCAATCATACCACACCTTCTTTTTTATATTAGTTATTCGATAAACTAAGTATTTTCTTATCCAAGTAATAGATTACCGTTAGCTGTATTTGGCACAACTTCTTGGAATTTTGATACTCAATACTTTTCAACTTTATACTAGTTTTGGCTTTCTAATTATTTTTATCTGAGCGTCATTGATGAGTCTTATATAGACAAAACGCGCGTCTGGTCCATGTCAAGTTATAAGCCTGGTACCTTTGATATAACTATTTAATATATAGATTTCGAATTTTAGTATTGCAGTTTATGAATTCTTTCAATTTTTACCAAGTCAGTGAAACAAAGTTATGAGAAAGGAGTAGGTCCAGTAAGACCCCTATTTGGCCCCAAAATATAGCAGTTTTACAAAATTGTTACAATGTAAACTTTTAGTTATTTATTGGACAGTAGAATGCTTCTGCTACATAAATATGGGCTGTTTTTGACAATACAACGCACATATATCGGGTACTAGCATCATTAAGTCATGCTAAATTACTGAAATCTTCACAATTCTAGCATTTTAGTTAAATTTTAGACGGTTTTCGTGTAAAACGAAAGTGGCCGCATTCGTGTTCATCCTTAATATTGAAATATGAGTTGTGTTTGATGATAATGCATAACATATATAAAGATTGAGGATGAACACGGATGCGGCCACTTTCATTTTTGACAAAAATCATATGAAAAGTGACATTTTTTGGCATATTTTGTAGATTTTTCATATTTGAGCTTCAATCGAATCGTTTTTAATGACTAAATCTGTTAAAATCTTTCACATGAACTAATTGATTCAAATGAAATAGACACTTAAGTGTTTAAAAAGTGGTCAAAATCTTTCGTCAGATGAAATTGAAATTTGAGGCCAAAATTTGCCTTTGCCCTATTTCTACATTATCAAACTTTATAATTGAATGTGTCCCAACAAAAAACACGATTTAACATGCCTAAAGGTCAACGTTGCTCGCTTCATACGTTTTTACCATTAATTGGTACCAAGCTATATGTATTTGAACAATATAACGTTCAATGCTGTTTACCTAAGCATGCACAAACAAAGGAATCAAAAGAAACTTGCCTTTCTCATGCGCATGGAAATTCAGTGCACTGTCAGAATATACCTTAGCGAAATTGATGCATAAGGATATGATGAAATGATATAATTTTTAGGTACCTCTGTCGGTTCTAATACTGAAGTACAAATCTCAAAGTTGTATAGGTTTGTCTTTTTAATTTTTATTAATACTTGTTTAAGATATTTAATGTGTTAAAAGAGGGACCTCTCCTTAGCTAAAAATGTTAGCAAGGAAAATCATAAGTAAAGTTGCTGTATGCCAAGGTATTTAGCCTTTTTAGCCACTTAATCTGCATAATCTGAAATACAGTTCCCTCTTTTAAGGGAGTTCGCTTCGCAGTTTCAAAATGATTAACTTTTCAAAACACTAGTTTATATTGATAGGGGATTAATGAAATCCAAAGAGCAAAAAAAAATATAGGTCACCGTGCTTTTTTTTAAAAGCTATTAAAAGATAATTAAAATTTCATATGACTTTTACAAATGGCTTATCATTATACATGTAAAAGTTTTACAAAAAGAAAAATGGGGGTCACTGGGCAAATTTTTTTAAGGCAATCAAATAGATAAAACAAGAGGATTCGGAAAACTGACAAAAAAATCCAAAACATGACAAGCCAGCTTTATGATTACGTAAATATACATCAATTGTCATTTAGTTTCTAATGAAGTGTTAACTCATTGGAAATTGAAATATATCACAAATAATTTTGCTGACTGCCTTTTAATGTACTGTAACAACTATACAGGTTACTTTTTATCCAAATTGAACATTTCTCCGTTTCTAAATATTGACAAATATAATCAAGCTACAATCTTAATACACAATCTTTTTTTCCAATGAAGAATCGTCCCCAATTTTCTTTATTTTTTCATATACTTAGTTGTTACCTGAGACTTGTTTCTTGAATAATTGTATGTTGCATTACCGCTTCCTTAAAGATAGGACATCAAATATCAATAAAAACAAATTCAGTACAACATACATACCATATCAGAATAATTAAGGGTAAATATTTATAAGAAAACAAGAAATCGGAGGAAAAATAGTATATCAATGGTAGAGTTTTTGTCTTTCTGTAAAGCAATACATTAGTGTGTTAGCTAGCAATTTATAATTTCAAAAAGAATAAATGAAATTGAAAATGGAAACTGGGAATGTTTGAAAGAGACAACAACCCGACAAAAGAAAAAAACAGCCAACGAAAAGGAACAAGAATATAAAATAAGACTCAAATGTAACAACTATCCATCAAAGAGACCGAAAGAATTTGGCAACTATGGATCACTGTAATAATAAAAATCAACATTAAAATGTTTTATCAATAATGGAGTCTTTTTAGTATTCATGTTTTAAATGAAACAATAAGTGTTAACAGCATACTACTGTGTGATTTTATGTTCGTTTCAAATAATCAATCATAATTGGCGTTAATTGCATTATCATCCCAATAACAGGTGCGCTAATAAGACCCAATAGATGTTTTAATGTATTATAATGTCATATAATGTAAATAATTTAATATGTTTGAAAAGTCTAACATAGTTAAAGCAGATCTTTGTTTTCGTATGATCTTTAAACCTGTCCAGAATTTTTTTATGTAAAACGTAGAATATAGAAAATACTTAACTCCGAGAAAAATTCGAAACGGAAATTTTCTCTTCAAGTGACAAAATCAGACGCTAAAATACATCAAATGAATGGATAACAATTTCAAATACGGTTAAGGTCATGATTTACTCTGATGTTGTGTAGAAATCCAATTCTTATTTTGCAATGAAACAGATTTTTTGTGATGACGGAGGCGGTGTAGAGCAAACATTTTTTTAAATCAATTCAATTCCTATTTACCCTTTCGCTTTTTCAAATTCACTCTGAACTCGGTTTAGGTGTTGACATGAATATCAATAATGTGGTCATTTTAATAAATTTCCTGTTACAAAACTTTGAATTTTTCGAAAAACTAAGGATTTTCTTATCCCAGGTATAGATTACCTTAGGCGTATTTGGCACAACTTTTTGGAATTTTAGATCCTCAATGCTCTTCAACTTTGTACTTGTTTGGCTTTATAAATATTTTGATATGAGCGTCACTGATGAGTCTTTTGTAGACGAAACGCGCGTCTGGCGTACTAAATTATAATCCTGGTACCTTTGATAACTATTAGTGCAAAAAGATGTGTTTTAAAAAAGATGTGTATTTTTGTTAGTTTTTTTTTTTTTTTTTTGGAATTAACGAAATTCAGTTATTTAATAAAAAAAAATCAGCAATTCATTTAAGCCGACTCTCGAATCATTGGGCATGCGAACTAAATATCACTGTTAACTTTAAAGAAACTTATAGTCTGTTATGACACATTATATACTCTCCAAAATGTTACGATTAAAATTGATCGTAAGTTCCACTGAAATGTGTATGACTTACGAGTATTTTTACTCTTAAGATTTTTTAAGAGGTGTTCAGGAGTCCATATTCGCAAGACAAACCAACCGCTTTAGGGAGTTATAGTAAAATTATAGGAGGAGACAATCGAAAGGGTATGCTTACAACGTTCTACAGCGATGAAAGGTAAATCGTCAAGTTATGGAAAAAACTGATGCTTTATCATTTTCAAAGATTTATGATGAATTCGTAAATTCTTTACCAAAAGAAACTCAAACAACCTTCGTCCACTATCATGCCTTCAGTTTTCTATAGAATAGATAAGATATTTTATAGATATAGATAAGTTTTATTACTTATCCGGAAAAAATGAGGAGAAAAAAATAACGAAATTAGTTTTAATATTATTTTTAAAATGTAAGATGTCCTAACTAAGGTTTTGGTTTCAATTGGGCACTTATAATTTCCTCCAAAAATATAAACTAACCGTCACGATAGAGCCTATATGCTGCTTAAAGTAGTGTCAAACATCAATATAAATGCAAGAAAAAGAATGACAGTAAAAACCCTGTTCATTTATACACGATTACTTCTAAGTAGTAAAGCAAATGCTCTTCACTGCCTTTTTTTTTTACCGCAAAAGAAAATATCCATAACTGTCTTAACCGCCAAAGCATTCGATAAATCAAAAAAAAAATATTCGTCCTAAGCAAGAGAAAAAGGGAGTTAAATGCGGAAGGATCGTCGAGGTTGAAAATCTGAAAATTTCTGTGATGTCAAAATATTTATACAATTCTATCCTTTTGGCAATTTTTAAATTAGGTCTTGGCATGTATGTAAATTTTGGATTTCTGTAAGAGATTTATAGAATACAATACTTTGACTGCTTGGTTATAAATGTGTGACTGTTGCATATATTTATGTCTGAGATTGTTTTGCAAAAAGTAGTTTTGTCGTTACATGATCTTGGCGAGCGCTATTACAATGTAAATGTGTTTAGAAGACCATTGTACACCTACGCTTGCTAATTAGGGAAAACATATACGGAAGTCGAGTCCGGTAATTTCACCCGTACTTATGAAATGTTTTGTCCTTCCTAAAATGATCCTTTTGAGCTTGCTTAACATTTATACTTATAGCACACTAAAAATATACAAGATGTTGAAAGACAGAAAAGGCATTTGAACTTTGGGAGTTAAAATCAATTTAAATTATAGACGACTTAAATATTGACAAATGCAGTTTAACTCTGTCAAATATGATATCAAATTTCAAATAAAATATATTAGTTATGTTTACATAAAGGGAAAACAAACAAAAGCAGTAGATAATTCATTGATTATTGTATTATAATAGTTCAAGGATAGGTAATAAATATCAATAACATTCTTTTCGGACCATGGTGACTTGGAACTTCCTCTTCCTGTTCGATTACTGATAATAAATCTAAAATGTACCTACAAAAAACTTATTATAAAAGGTTACCAATGCGACACTTTAAGTATTGTTTTCATCGGTGAAAATATAAATGTTGTTATCAGTGAATTAAAACCAAATATGAAAATATAATTATTTGTGTAACACATATAAACATTCACTGTACAACTGAATTTGCATAAGTTCATGATTTGATCTTACTGTTAAAGTCGCCTTTTCACTCAATCAAATGGATGTTTGATATATACTGATTAAAATTTTCCTTTTAGTCTGAGATACATGATTTTTGTGAGTTGTTATTGGCTTTGACCCAGCTGTCAATAACTGCGAGTAGGCCTTCTGTTAGATTTGTCCTTTGTGTCTATTTTGTTATTAGTAATATATAAATACCCTGTCAGTCCGGTCTGTGTTTCTGTAAGATGTTTAAATGTTTTGTATCAATATTGATGAGTTAAGATTAAATTAAGAAGAACGAAAACACTTACTCCATGATTTATGTATAACATGGTGAACAAAAACAAATTTACAACGACAAACGACAACAACTATATTACCGCTTCTCACTGGGACAGACAAATACAGAATGTTGCGGGGATGAACTAGTTTGAAGACGCCAAACCTCCCCTGACTGGAAACAGCGGTAAAACAGTACAACGTACTAAGAACAAACTATAAAAAGCATTGGAAAAGGCTACCGAACCCGGAAATAAAGATATTCTGTAATTGCCTGTCCCAATTCAAGAGCCTGTAGTTCACTAATTATCGTTGTCTGTCATATTTGATTTTTGGAAATTGTTTTGCTAATTTATAAATAAGGCTGTTAGTTTTTCTCAGTTGAATAGGTTTATATTTTACATATTGAGGTCTTTTATAGTCGAGTATACGGTATGCTATTTTCTCTTTGCTGAATGTCGTATGGGTGCCTTTACTTGCTTATATCTACTTCGTTTAAACTTTGATCGACAATTGTCTCATAAGCAATCTTATCACATCGTCCTATTTTATATTGGTATTTTTCTTTTCAAACTACGAAATTCACACACGGTGTTGTCTTAATTTAGTTGGCTACTGCTAGAAATAAAGCACAGTGGAATTGTCTGAAGCACTTTCTTGGATTAATCTTTATCATGAAAGCTCAACACCGAATATTTTAAAGCCAAGATTATATAAGAACCGAAACAGTTGATACACGGTTAAAGATAATCTTCCCAATGTACGTTCAGTGATTTCATCTGCTGACATAGATGGAAATAGCAAGAAGCCGTAAAGCAAAACAAAAAACTTTCCATGGATTCATTTATTTTCGTTGATACCAATGTTCGTGGATAAAGAAAAACTTGCATATTCGTTGATCTTTGATTTCGTGGTTTAGCCGAAGTCTGCAAACAAGTTCACCTGTATCCATGGCTTCAACGGAAATTGGTGTCAAACGAATAAAATGAATCCACAGTATATCAAATTAGAGAAATACAAACGTATATGACCGTTATATTGCCTGGCGTTCAGTAGGAAATAAGTGCATACTCAGTGAACCCCTCGATTATTATCATTTTTGTAAAGAAATGTATAATATTCCCACCCATCAGATTATTATAAATCGACGGCATGAAACTTGCAGCTCCCACAGATTTTCTTTATACACATGTTCGTTATCTGCAAAACTAATTATCTGCGGCAAACCCCGCAGAGTTTGACACATAAGCCGAATATTAAATATTTAAGAACAAAAAAAAAGGGGCGGCGCTGGGGTTTGAATTGTAATGACTTTTTTAAATGCATTTCTTATTGGGAATAGTTCGGGGGATTCACTGTGGCTTACCATAATTGTGATATGTTCTCTTCTCGCCCCTTTATATTTTCATTTCTAAATCAGAACTAAAAAAAATCAAACTTTCAAAAAGCGAATTAAAATAAGCTGCACGTTAAGATTAGTATTTTGAAAATTTTATTAAATTCTAAACTATTAAATATTATAAATTGAGTTTTTAAACATTAAGTGTAATCTTCAAAATTTTAAGCATTTTCATAAAATTTTTGAAATTTTGAATTGGTAAGAAATACACGGATCCAAAAAATCATTAAAATTGAGATTGGAAATGGGGAATGTGTCAAGGAGACAACGACCAAAGAGCAGATAACAAGCACAGGGCACAAATAGGTCTTTTATACAGCAAGACAATCTCTCAACCGGAGGCGTGCTCAGCTGGCCCCTGAACAAAAATGTGTTCTAGTTCACTGATAATGGATGCCATACTAAACTCTGAAATATATAAATGAACTAAAATTAAAAATCATATAAGACTAACAAAGACTCATTTATTTAATAGGTCATTTAATTTTGTAGTAGGTGAATCGGTCTCACTAAATGCATACAAGACATAGTTAAATTGTGTCTCAATACCAATTGGACACGAAGAAAAATTAAAATGGAACCATACAATGTCGTACATCTCCAACACGTCCCCCCCTCAAAATGAAACATTTACTCTCATGACCATTCACTTGACTGTATAAACAAAAGCGTAGACTTTTGATGAAAACTTTAAACGTTGTTTTATTTTATTTTCTCCGAAACCTAATTTTACTCTTTTGTTTAAAAGAAGGTGGTTTATTTTCGATAAGAGCATAATCTGAAGTATTAAGTTCTTTTCATCGTTATTTACCTTCAAAGATTAACATCAATATGTATTGACAGGACCACCAAATAAAATATGATGTTAGTTATTGATTAATGGTGAAAAAATTGTTGATGAATTATTAAATGACAAACGTAAATATGTATTATGTGCATTTATTCATCCTTTAATCTTGTAGATTTACCTATTACTGTGATTAGCGAACTTACCAAGTACTCTGTTTAAAAACACGGTCAGTGTACCAAGTGATTTTTTTATTCTTAAAATTATCCAGCATTAAAAAACGAAAAAGAGATTAAGATTGTATTGATTTTGGCAAAAAAGAAACAATTTTTTTTTATTTTTAATCCTTCGTTTTAGCCCAAATTTCCATGATCTCTTATTGAGCTTTCTTGATCTTTTTTTATGTACAATAAACGGAATATTATTTGTCATTGCTGAATAAGCTATCTTTAAAGGCTTCGGCAAAACAAAGTTCTAAACAAAATGTAAGGATTTTCTTTTGGGCCGTGCATTAATATTTTTTTCAGTTATGTGCAATGATGTGATAATGCTGTAGTACGTCACCAGTCTTTTTTCCGTTATTTTTATTGACTCATTTTTGAATGCCAAATGTTGGCCTACAAAATTTTGTTCACATTTAGTGGTATCTTGTGAAAAATTAAATCATTCGCAATCATGCCCCGTCTTCATTATATAATTTTATTTCTGGTTTATTTCGAATAAATCAGAGACATCAATTTTCATGGTTTCGTAAAGAGTGTTCAGCATGGTAATTACATCTACTGTTTTAAGCTCATAATATTAACGACAGGAATCCATGCTAAAATGAAAATAAGTAGCATTACTATTTGTAGTTTCTTAAGGACGTTGACTGTTTTCAATTAAAAAAAATGAAATAAAAACACTAATAATGAATTTGTTAAATCGTGTTGCAACTAGTGAAAATCCGATTATCTTCGCTGTAGTACTCTAAGGCTTTAAATCCAGGGATTTTTTTATTGCATTTTGGAGATAAAGTTGGAGAATCCCTAATAGATTTATCCATGGTATTCCAGGGAGTGATAATATCTTATTTAATACAACCTATAAAAAAAAATATTTACATATGCACACATTGCTTTACGTACTTTTCTGTTTTGTTGTACAAGTACATTGAATTTGGTTAACTTATTTTATGTATTTAGATTTACTATATAATTTATATAGGGTTACTAAGGAATATACAGTCTCCGGGACAAGTTTGCAATTCAAATGAGTGTAAATTAAAAAGAGTCGCCTTAATTTTTGGAGTTGATAATTTGGTTGGTATTGGTTCCCTTATATTTGGTAGTATTCAGAGCTAACATTGTTTGGCTAAATTAAAAGAAATTCCAATCAGGAACAGATTTTGTTCTCCCCTTATAACGAAACATTCTAATATACATTAATGTAATTTCTGAGCTGATTTTAGGTCTGTTTAGGATAGAAAAATAAATAAACAAAATTAATGAAAAAGTCACTTTAAAAAATTCATCCAAATCTTAGCAACATGGCGACCAAAAATATTTTGTCGGCATGATGTTCAACATAGCTCTCATTTTATCATGTTTAAAGGTAAATCATTTTTGTCTTAACTTGAGCTTTTAAAGTCGTATTATGTCATTTATGACATTTATATATTTAACTTAAACTTAACTTGTCATATGAAATTAAAAACAAAAGAAAATATTGTTTTGATCTTTTAAGCACACTTATAAGACTATCTGTTTTAGCATCCCACTGTCAGCAAATAAAACCTACAGGATTTAATAACAACTATGCAAACACCACTAGGCTTTTCACTGTTAAATCCTTCAAACGTATTTCTTTATCTTTTTGAAAAACAAACAATCTCTTGATTTTCACTTTTGAATTGATTCACATTTTATCATGATATGGCCTTGTATAGCTTACTATACTATATATGGGTGTCTACACAATATTTAAGCCGTATGCTTGTTTGCATTATTGTCCTTTTTATCTGGTGCATAGCTGTCTCATTTGCAATAATGCCACATCGTTTTATTTGTATATTCTTTGCTTATTACAATTTTTAAGGTTGTAACTATGAACCATAATAAACATGCTTAAATGTGATGTCTTTTTTTAATTTGTATTTCCAATATTTGCTTGCCATCAATGCAATGAGACATGAACAAATTCAACACACAAACTGTGGAAACCTTCAAGTTGAGGTATTTTGTGTCTTAATATAAAATCAATACCTACTGATAAAGTAAATCCTGTTAATTTTACTTTTTTTTTATTTCATTTTATTTTATTTTTTAGGTGGGAGAGTTTGGTTTTTTGGGGGTTTTTTTTAATTGCCATACAGTGTGAAATGAGAGAAATGATAAAGGCATTACAATTTAAATAAAAAATTAGTTTACTTTATCTGCGATCAGTCTTTGGTACGATATTGTTTATTATTTGCTAATATGTATTTTGAATTTTGCCACAGTGACAAAGTAAATGCACTCATCATAGAACCCAGGATTGAAATTTGGTATTTGCGGCAGACGCATGTTTCGTCTACGTAAGTCTCATCAGTGACGGTCGAATGAAAAAAAGTTAAAAAGACCAAATTAAGTACGAAGTTGAAGAGCATTGGGGATCAAACGTCCTTAAACTTTTGCCAAATACAGCTTATTAAAATAGTCACAATGCCTAGCATATCGATGACTATGCTGTAAATCAAGGGCCTGTTTATCGAAACTGTCCTAAGATCGGTCCTAAGAATTTCTTAGGACAGAAGTTAGGATAAAGTTAGGACCGACTTACGATACGTCTCAGCATGCACATCGAAGCTATCTTAGAAATATTTTAGCTAGGACGTCCTAACTGAATCCTTAGTATTGGCGGAAAGGAAAATACAAACTGAATATGAAAAAAATAAATTATGATATCATATTTTATCAATAATTTTATTTCAAATACGGTAAATTAGAAACTAATAACTAATAAGTAGTTTAAAATTAAAGATAATAAATATTTTTTGTAAAATAATTGTACATTTAAACAATGTATGAAACATAACATGAAACAAAAATAAAAATTTAACAACTAACTGTAAACAAGATACATAATACGTAAAAATCATAACATGTTTTTGAGTGAGTTGAATTTGAAGTGTCACATTTTAATTCTTTAACAGTTCAAATGCAAATCTCGTGCATTATTCATATCAATACGGAGAATTTCAACTACATTTGTATTTTTACTACTGATTTAAAATTAAAATACGCGTGAAAATGAACAAAAGACGAAATTATAATGTATCCTAAAGTTAGGACCATCCTAAGACCATCTTAAGACACCTAAATTGTTATCCTAAAGTTAGGACAATTCCTATGATTTTCCTAAGTTGTGACATGTTTGATAAACCAATTTAGGACTAATATGTGTCCTAAGTTGGTCTTAGGACACGTCCTAATCTTAAGAGAGCTTCGATAAATAGGCCCCAGGTTGACAAAATATGTATAGTCAATTGACCATACGGAGCTTCGTTTTTGGCCAGTAAAGAAGTAATTTAAATGTGTTGTTACAGGTGTAATACTACCATTGATTTTCTCCTATTAGTCTTTGTTAAATTTGCACTTTTCAAAAAAATCTGTAGAATTTATCTTTGTTTCAAATTAAGAAATACTTGGCATGAGTAAAGTTTTATCCTGTCAAGTACTATAGAAAAAAAATCACATAACATGTCATTGCATAAAGAAAATAACCATCACTGGTAGTTAACTAATCAAATTACTCCCGTTATTTTATCTGTGTTATAAGGTTTAGTCACCATCTAACCTCAAGATTACAAAATATTCTATAGAAATCCCAAATAAAAAAATAATGGTGCTTTGAAATACCCAAAACATATGTTTATGACACAGAAATCTTTTACTGCAATAAAATGTAGGATTAATTACCTACAACTGTCAAATTCAAGGGAATATTTTTTTTAACCTATTTTCGTATACAACCGGATGTGACGTACCATGATTTGGTGGTACTACACCTACAGTCACATTGATTATATAAATAGCTAGTTAGGGTGTCTTATTAACGTGACAATGCAAAAGCTTAATCTATGTGACTATTTTACCCATTTATGATAAATGTTCAGTGGATAATATCAAATTCAGTCGTTTCTGGATTTTCTTAGTATGAATGACAGCAACCAACAACTCTATTTTTTATTCAGTTTGAAAATTGTCATTAAAATATTTATTTCTATAGTTGACACACAATTAGTAAAAAAGAATCTGTATGAAATATATTGAGGTAGTAGACTAATTTAAAGGGTTACTGGAATTGAAAAAAATTACTTTAGATTTGTTTTCAAATATTCTGCTTTGATGAAAGTAATTTCAGAATAAAAGTCTTCAGACTCATAGAATTTATAAAGTGTTGTTTCCTTTTTTTAACAGCAATGTGTCGATACCGCTACATGTAGCTAGATAAAATAATGTTGTAATAAAATGATTTTTTACAAATTTGCATAAATATTTTGTATAAATTTTCATGCATTCATAAGAAACTAAAGTTTGAACTTCTTCGGTCAAACTTAACTTTAGCTGTATTTAGCTGTTACTTTTTTTTCCATTTTAGCTCTCCAGTAGTTCCTATTCTTATTCATACTTTTCTTTCAAGTATTTTGTTGGATCCTGATGTATGTTAATCTAGAAAAATGGAATGAACGCGTGCAATCTATAATGTGCTGATTTTGTTCTTTAAATGTACATGTGTGACAAAATAAAATAGTATTTTGAGATAAAAACTAAATTGTCCAAAGGCATAGAACTTACCCCTAATGAGATTGAGATTCAAGCTTCGTTTATTGCTTTGATAATCAGACTCAATGCAATTCGTGGGTACAAAGCGGCACAACTCCGTCTTTTGTGGGCGAGAGATGGACTCTTGCGAATAAAACAATATGCCCAAAATTTTACCACGATTCCGGACATAACTTCAAGTAAAAGCAAGAGCTGTAAAATAAATTTGGAATGATATCTTCTTGATGAAATAAATTTCAGTTCGAGGGAATAGAAAATAACCCTAACCCAGCTATCAAATTGCAATCACAAACATTGCTACAAAAACTCCTTTTATTCTTGGATTGAAAGATGTATGATTGAGTGGATAAATGTTTGACTAGTACTACCAGTGTATATATAACCTGAAATATAACCTGCATATCAGGATGATAAAAGTGTTGATTTGATGTGAAAAAGAACCATATATTTTTTCTAGACCGACAAGCTGAGCTGAATTATTGATTCATTTTTAAAAAACAAAAAATACAAGTCTTAAATATTTCTCTTTAAGTACGACTGCTTAGCGGAGAAGCACAATAAGCCACTAACTCAAGACGAGAGTACTTCTGTTGTAATATTTTGATAGACATTTTTTTAATTTTGCAGTTTGAAAAAAGAAGATACGGTTGGGGCAAGCACAATACAGTATGTCGTATGATCATGGACAATAACAGTGACAAACAAAATGACGAAAAGACAAGCAATATCCACAAAAACACTAAAAAGAAAACTCAAATGTTTCTCAAATGTGTCAACACGATCCCATTAAAACTCAAGTGTGGAGACGCAGTCAACCCAATAACATTAACGGTACCAATTATCTGTCCCAGATACACATTTCAACAATTAATATCTGTCCATTGATGGTTCTATTTCAAAGATTAAGCGCAATCTGAAGAAATAAGTATATTCACTAGGTTGAATAGTTGAGAAAGAAAATACGACTATACGATAAACGATACCAAAAGCATATTTTCATTTTTGTATGACTATTGTCACTCTTTTGGAACATGCTAATATTAAGCATCAATATTTGGCGTACAGATTAAGCAAGATTTTTTAAGAGTAACACTGGGAAACGATGCACAATCAGAAGAAAGGATATAAAAGTGTACTGTGTGTAACAGTTTACTATTTAATAGTGCAAGAAGTTGACAATGCAAGGAATGTTAGTTTCTTTGAGTTGAATATGCTCTCTTAAACTATTTTAATGTGATCAACGCATTATTAAACAACTGGTTTTACTAAATATAGATGTTAATGATGACTGACAAGTTTGGGCAATCTGTGAAGTGTTCTGATGTTTATTATTGGTAAATCTACACCATAAAAAACAAAACATTGTATATGACACAACACATACTAAGAATGATAACTCTAATCTTTCAGATCAATTAAATCAAATTGTTAACCATTCTTTTTTTAAATTCTTAAACACATACGAAATGTCTGTCGTAATGGCAATGAGGAGACGAGAAGGACACAGCCTTTAGTATATGTCCGGTAAGATGACGACTAAATAGCGATCGAATTCTTCTATATAAAGGTTTTATCCTTTTATGTTTATGAATGTGAACCAATCTTTCCTAAGACATTACATTACCTCAACAGCGAGGATCCTTACCACGGTGGGTATGGTTGTCCTGCGAGAGAACGTTCTGTGCTGGTGATTTGGTCCTGTCAGGTACTGGTGGGTCCTGATTCTGTGCTGGTGGGTTTGTTTACATTGTATCAGAACGGCAATAAAACGACTGTGTTGTTGCTTAATTTTTCTCTGATGCGTCATAAGTACCATGCAAAGTATATTACAACAATATTATATTGCAAAAGTCGTGCAATTTCGTTAAACGGAATTGTCCTGACGCTGTGCTGGTGATAAGAAAAACGGTCCTGGTTCTGTGCTCCTATGTCCTGGTTCTGTGCCTTTATATTTAAGTTAAAAGTGGCATATATTCAAGATCATTGATGGTGTACTGTTATTGACTAATTAACTGTTGTCTGCTTTCTTGAAATTGACATTGCTGTGAATCTGTTTACTGTTATTATGAGAGAAAAGATACCCCTATTTTTTTTATTTTTTTTTTAAATTAACTGAAATCTTATTTATTGGCCTGTTAATGGAACCCTTCTTGCTCCCATTTAAGATAAGAACATATGTTTACGATTTTCGGGATTACGATCATTTTGCAAGATCACCAAAATACGTTGTAATTTTTACAATACTTATATAAAGTAGATGATGTGTATGTTTGTTGTCAATGGACAAATTTCCATAAGAAACCAAAGGAAGTATATGTTAACAACCATACGTCATCGTACGACATTCAACAATAACCCATAAAATAAAAATGTAAAAGGTTTTGCATAAAAATGGAGAGCAAAAATATATAATTTTTTTTATTTTTTTTTTTTACATAAATAAGGCCGTTAGTTTTCTCGTTTGAATTGTTTTAGTGTCTTATCGGGGCCTTTTATAGCTGACTATGCGGTATGGGCTTTGCTCATTGTTGAAGGCCGTACGGTGACCTATAGTTGTTAATGTCTGTGTCATTATGGTCTTTTGTGGATAGTTGTCTCATTTGCAATCATACCACTTCTTCTTTTTTTATAAAACAATACAAATCTACACACACAAAAAAACTGGCTTAATTTCAACTGGTTATCAACCCGAATCGCTATAAGATCATATATAAGCTCACCTGTGTCGAGGGGTCGTGTGAGGTTCATGTATTGTCTTGGCGTCCGCAATTACAAAAAAGATCTTTCTACTTGACCAAATGTTACCAAATGATTTTTTCAAGAGTGAATCTAGGAAAAACAATATTCATCAACAAACATGACCACTGTCTGTTAAAATGTATTCGAGTTTTTAGTTACAGCCGATTCCATTGAGTATGTAGGCACAGGTAATATCTTTGGTTAGCTTGCTTGTTAGCTAAACCGTGAAGTCATTGTTAGGTAAGGTATACTACCCTCCTTTCGAAGTAGCCTGGTCCTACAGACAGAAAGATGTGTCATTTGTCGGACTAGTCTACTCTTAAAGTAGGGTAGTTTACGTAACCTAACAATGACTTTTCTGTTCAGCAAGCAAGATAACCAAAGATATTCCCTTTGTCTACACACTCATTGAAATCGGCTTTAGTATTGCAAAAGTTCAAGCAATTAGGGCAAAACTTACCGAGTAAAAAAAATAAGAAGGCTAATGTCTATCTACCTTGCACATTTCAGAAAATTCAGATCAGATAACGAAACTGGGTCCAGCAACATTTATAAGCAATTTAAGATTTTGACCCCACAGTTTCCATTCACCACAAATATTCTCGTTACAACGAATCATTTTAAATATAAAAAAAATACCAGTTGCAGCATTTTGTTTATCTATTAATCTATGTATACGTATAAAGTTATGAAAGGCAGCAGGGTCACCAGGGTGGGGAGTCCATGTCATCTGAAATAAATGCTAAGCATAGATCTAGAAAGCGACAGATAATCATGACATTAAAAAAACTCTCATCTTTTCGACTTTTTCGAACAAATTGATACATAAAATGAATTATATAGTATTGTGGAATTTTTAACTTGTGTTTAATTCATTGGTTACATCTTTTACTAGGATAACAATCCTGTCAAGTATGAGCTGGGTAAAAAATTTCAGAAAAGAAGATGGAAATGTGAAAGTTTCCGTGCGTCAGGTGCAACAGCATACGAACAGCTAACATGCCTCGTCAGGGTGGAAGCTAAAAAGTCCACGAAAATTTGATTTAAAACCTTTATTCGTTCCAACAAAGTTATTGAGATTTTGTTGAGGATTTAACCATCTACGACAACAAGAATTTTTTTTTTAGAATTTACAGCTCTTCTATAAATATATGCAAAGCAAACTATTGATCAAATTGCGTGCTATGATTGTTTGGATGTTTGTAAACGACAGGTACAATGTAAGTAGTCTGTTTACTATATACTAGAATTTGTTTGGACAATTAACATTAACTTCAATTCCTGTCAGTTTGTATTTGTCCAATCAAATCCCAGTATGTATTGAAACTCCGCCTACCTATTGTTTGAAAACATCCAAGCAAACATAGCAAGCACGTCAATCAAAGTTTTTTTTTTTTTTGCATGCTTTTATAGAAGAGCTGTACTATATATGCAAAGAAGCGTTAAAGTCTTTCGCCAAAAAGTACTATCAATTTCTTTTTGTCCTATGTAAACTTCCGTACCATTTCCTTCCATTCATGCTCATTAAATTGAACTGTAAAATATTTCTTCGTACCTTCTTAATTCCTTTATATGTCTTATGTAAATATAATTATGAAAATAACTGTTGTGAGCACAAGATTCACTGCACACTTTTAAAGTTCTGCTTCATCAAACATTAAAATGTGAACTTAAGTTTTGAGACTTTTTTAATCGACACGATTGGGATTTTTGTATATGAGAACATGGTTTATTTATTAGTTGAAAATGCGGCTTTGAACTAGCTTTCAGTACCTGCGAGCATTCGTTGTTCAATAATGTGTGTCTTTGTGTTATTATTTTATGTGATAAATTGTTGTGTTGGTACACCACTGTAACAATGAAGGAGGAAATGAGGAGGGTTGGTTGGGTGGAAGTGGGGAGGGGTATGCGGAGCGCTAACAAACATGCTTATGCGGCATGGGCTTTGATCATTGTTGAAGCATCAATGTACGGGGCATATAATATCTTAATAAAACTATTCTTATTTTAGATACTATATATTGTTATCTTATATTGGACGAAAGATGTTGCCCTTTTATGTAATTATGTAATACAAGTTACGATCATTTGAAAACACATATTAAACAGCCAAATGGATGCACAAGAGCTAAAATAGGAGTCATAGATCCTATTGACAACAATTATCTGCCCAATTTTATTGATTTTGTAACATTTGTTTCAAATATGACCAACTTCTTATCCAAAATCACCAGCACCGTATCAGGACCCACCAGCACAGTATCAGGACATGAATAAATTGAGAAAATGCTAAATTTTAATAAATTGCCATGTGTTTTCACAAAATAGTTTTGTCGTGTGGATTGCGGTATAGAAAGCGGACTCTGTGAGCATTTTTGTTTTATTTTTTCAGTTCTAGATTTTCTGAAAATGAGAATTTTTGTGTTACGCTTACTGAAACAGTTTAGAGGGTCAACTTTTTAATGGTATATATATAAACCCATAAGAAACAAAATTGAAAAATCTCAACTGTTTTCTTCCATTTTTTATAAGTGAAAACGTCAAAAATCATCATTTTCATCTTTGTTTACATGTTTTCATTGATCACATGCACCCGTCAGGACCGAATCACCAGCACAGAACGTTCTCTCGCAGGACAACCATACCCACCGTGCTTACACATAAGACATTTTAATCTAATTAGTGTTCTGTAAACTTATCTCATCATGAATTCTCTTTGTTAAGTAAATTCCTTTAGTCCTATGGATAAAATGACACTAGTCTTCAATTAGGTAGAGAATACGTCAATCGGTGCTTTTATCCTCTTTCATATCATGGATGTTGCTGGGAAGGGGTATAACTTTGTTTCTCTCTTTAGACAAACACATAGCTATTAATTATACATAAAATTATACAGGATCAAAATTACCGAGAAGAAAATTCTTTAACAAAACCAAAATTTCATTTGGATTAATTACATAAATTGCCTGACAGATAAAATTTACTTCATGTCAAATACTTTCTTCTTTGCAAAATTAAAAGATTACTATTATTCCGTCAACAACACTATTTCTCTGACTATTTAAAGATAAATAACACTGTATAATAGGAATTTTGTATATCTTTATAAGCCTAGCACCTTTCATAACTATTTACACTATTTTTGGTTCGATGCCACGTACTGCTGGTGGACGTTTCGTCCCATAGGGTATGACAAGCCCAGTAGTCAGCTCTTCGGTGTTGACTTTAATATCAATTATATGGTCATTTTTTTTAAACTTTATATATTCCAGGCAGATTACCGTATTTGGCACAACTTTTTGGAATTTTGATCCTCAATGCTCTTCAACTTTATACTTGTTGTTTGGTTTTCTAACTATTTGATCTAAGCGTCACTGATGAGTCTTATATAGACGAAACGCGCGTCTGGCGTATAAAATTATAATCCTGGTACTTTTGATACTATTTACACCACTGGGTCGATGCCACTGCTGGTGGACGTTTCGTCCCCGAGGGTATCACCAGCCCAGTAGTCAGCACTTCGGTGTTGACATGAATATCAATTATATGGTCATTTTTATAAATTTTCTGCTTACAAAACTTTGAATTATTAAAAAAACTAAGGATTTTCTTACCCCAGGAGTAGATTACCTTAGCCGTATTTGGCACAACTTTTTGGAATTTTGGGTCCTCAATGCTCTTCAACTTTGTATTTGTTTGGCTTTTTAACTATTTTGATCTGAGCGTCACTGATGAGTCTTATGTAGACGAAACGCGCGTCTGGCGTATAAAATTATAATCCTGGTACTTTTGATACTATATATAGACGAAAAGCACGTCTGGCGTATCATATTATAATCCTGGTACCTTTGATAACTATGTACACCGTTGTATCGATGTCACTGTTGGGTGATGTTTCGTCCCCTAGGGTATCACAAGCCAAGTTGTCAGCACTTCGGTGTAGACATGCATATCAATTATATGGTCATATAAATTCACTATTTGCAAAACTATTCAATCAAATGTATACGATCATAACTGTCCTTTCCTGGATTTAGACATTTCAGTTTTAAGCGGGAAACTCAACACTAAAATTTAAGACAAACGGGACGATTTTTCGTTCCCTATTGTTAATTTTCCCATTTTAAATGGTGGTGTTGCTTTGGCACCATCTTACGGTGTTTATATTTCACAGCTCGTTCGCTATGCCCGTGTCTGTTGTGACGTTTTTTTTTATTTTAACGAACGCAATCTATGTATTACTGGTACATTATTAAACCAGTGATATCATTACCATAAATTACTTAAAACCTTTACTTAATTTTTCCATAGATCAAAAGATTTGGTTTTGAAGTTTGGTTGTACCGGAAATTTAGAAATGATCCTTATAAACTAATCGTTCCTTTAAATAAACTTATTCTTAAAGGTTACCAATTCAACACTGTAATCATTGAATATAGTTTTTATTGGTATACATATTGATTTTGTTATCAGTAAATTAAAAGCAAACTAAATATTACTAGACTAAGTATGTTATATTCATATACACATTCATGGATCTACAATCTGTCGATACTTGTAACTTGGCATTGCACAAGGTCATGTTTTTCTCTTACTGTTTATGACGTTTTTACACGAAATCCATTGGATGTTGGATGTGTACGGATTGATAATTTAGTTTTAGATGCATGATTTTTTTATTAGTTGTTAATGGCTTTGAACTAGCTGTCAGATAACTGCGAGTACTCTCAGATTTGTTTCTAGTGTCTTTTTGTTGTCGGGATGTACAAATACCTGGCCACGTCCACTTTTATTTTTGTCCATCTGATGGGTTAAGCCTTTTTCGATTGATTTTTATTGTTCGTTCTTATGTTGTACTGTAATACCTCTGTCCCAGGTTAGGGGAGGGTTGGGATCCCGCTAACATGTTTAACCCCGCCACATTATTTATGTATGTGCCTGTCCCAAGTCAGGAGCCTGTAATTCAGTGGTTGTCGCTTGTTTATGTGTTACATAATTGTTTTTCGTTCATTTGTTTTTATATAAGTAAGGCCGATAGTTTTTTCTTTTGAATTGTTTTACATTGTCATATCGGGGCCTTTTATAGCTGACTATGCGGTATGGGCTTTGCTCATTGTTGAAGTTCGTACGGTGACCTATAGTTGTTAATTTCTGTGTTTTTTTTGTCTCTTGTGGACAGTTGTCTCATTGGCAATCATACCGCATCTTCTTTTTTATATTAGTTATTCGATAAACTAAGGATTTTCTTATCCAAGTAATAGATTACCGTTAGCTGTATTTGACACAACTTCTTTGAATTTTGATACTCAATGCTTCAACTTTATACTAGTTTTGGCTCTAATTATTTTTATCTGAGCGTCACTGATGAGTCTTATATAGACAAAACGCGCGTCTAGCGAATGTCAAGTTATAAGCCTGGTACCTTTGATATAACTATTTAATATATAGATTTCGAATTTTAGTATTACAGTTATGAATTCTTTCAATTTTTACCCAGTCAGTGAAACAAAGTTATGAGAAATTTGCCCTATTTCTATATTATCAAACTTTATAATTGAATGTGTCCCAACAGAAAACACGATTTAACATGCCTAAAGGTCATCGTTGCTCTCTTCATACGTTTTTACCATTAATTGGTACCAAGCTATATGTATTTAAACAATATAACGTTCAATGCTGTTTACCTAAGCATGCACAAACAAAGGAATCAAAAGAAACTTGCCTCTCTCATGCGCATGGAAATTCAGTGCACTGTCAGAATATACCTTAGCGAAATTGATGAAAAAGGATAAGATGAAATGATATAATTGTAGGTACCTCTTTCGGTTCGAATACTGAAGTACAAATCTCAAAGTTTTATAGGCTTGTCTTTTTAACTTTTATTAATAATAATACTTGTTTAAGATATTTAATGTGTTAAAAGAGGGAACTCTCCTTAGCTAAAATGTTAGCAAGGAAAATCATAAGTAAAGATGCTGTATGCCAAGGTATTTAGCCTTTTTAGCCACTTAATCTGAAATACAGTTCCCTCTTTTAAGGGAGTTCGCTTCGCAGTTTCAAAATGATTAACTTTTCAAAACACTAGTTCATATCGATAGGGGATTAATGAAGGAATCCAAAGAGCAAAAAAAAAATATAGGTCACCGTGCTTTTTTTCAAAAGCTATTAAAAGATAATTAAAATTTCATATGACTTTTACAAATAGCTTATCATTATACATGTAAAAGATTTACAAAAAGAAAAATGGGGGTAAGGCAATCAAATGAATAAAACAAGAGGATTCCGAAAATCTGACAAAAAATCCAAAACATGACAAGCCAGCTTTATGTTTACGTAAATATACATCAATTGTCATTTAGTTTCTAATGAAGTGTTGACTCATTGGAAATTGAAATATATAACAAATAATTTTGCTGGCTGCCTTTTAATGTACTGTAACTACTATACAGGTTACTTTTTATCCAAATTGAACATTTCTCCGTTTCTAAATATTGACAAATATAATCTAGCTACAATCTTAATACACAATCTTTTTTTCCAATGAAGAATCGTCCCCAATTTTCTTTATTTTTTCATATACTTAGTTATTACCTTAGATTTGTTTCTTGAATAAGTGTATGTTGCATTACCGCTTCCTTAAAGATAGGACATCAAATACCAATAAAAACAAATTCAGTACAACATACATACCATCTTCGAATAATTAAGAGCAAATATTTATAAGAAAAAAAGAAATCGGAGGAAAAATAGTATATTAATGGTAGAGTGTTTGTCTTTCTGTAAAGCAATACATTAGTGTGTTACATGTAGCTGGCAAGTTATAATTTAAAAAATAATAAATGAAATTGAAAATGGAAACTGGGAATGTCTGAAAAAGACAACAACCCGACAAAAGGAAAATACAGCCAACGAAAAGGAACAAGAATATAAAATAAGACTCAAATGTAACAACTATCCATCATAGAGACCGAAAGAATTTGGCAACTATGGATCACTGTACGACAAAATAAACAAAATAATTATCACATAGTGAACTCTTAGAGGCCCCGACAATACAACGTGGAAGGCTGGTATTCGAAAGAGAAATTCAAGAGCCTGATTGAATAACAAAACAATAGACGAAAACAAATAATAGACAGCTACCAATAACAATTTCCGGCATTCAGTCTTTTGACTTTGGTTATGCACATACAGATCTCGTAGGGTTTCAACAAGTCTATTGACAATAACCTCATACGCCAACCTCAGACAGGGGTGTTACAGCAAAATAAAAGCATTAATTATTGAAAAAGTTGAACAGAAACACTAAAAATAAGCGTCATTTTAACGAGAAATAAAGATTATGTATTCAATATAATTAAACTTCGTGATTCTCTTGAACTATTGTCTAGATACTTACACGCCTGGTAAACCAACTAATCCCAACCAAATGGTTGAGACGGAAAAAAGTATTCTGGCACTTCCTTTTGAGCTTTTCTGGTTCAAAATATTCAAAATAAACACAGGGTAGGTCGAATGTTCGTCGATTTACTGAAAATCGAAGAATGTCATGGCATAGATAAATAATAATTGTAACTTATATGTCTCTTCTGGGTTTAAAATATTTTAAATTGAAGTCACAATCACTTTTCTCCTACGGATTAAGGTGCTCGCAGTTACGTCGAATTGAAGTTGGTCACATAGGTATATGTGCATTTGCTGCTATGTTTATTGTACGTACAGGCGTTTGAGGTATTAGCCGGGGGAAAAGAAACGATGCGAAAGAGAAACAATGTTATATGTCATGTGTTTATATATTGTTTCAATCGAAGAAATATTTACAATAAAGTAAAATAAAATATTGTATCGCAAAAGAAAATAATATGTTACTGCGAGCAACTAATCCTATATCTGTGTTTGTCTTGTTTATAGCCTATTTAGGGATTAAATGCTTTAAATTCGGACGAGCAGGGCGAGGGAGAATTTAATAATGTTTACATTTTTTAAATCCGATAGAACTGCTATGATATTAATGACTTAGCAAGAAAATATGTCAATTATTTGTGTTTATTTTTAGGCTTTACGATAACCACGTCTGTAAATAGCACAAATATTTGTTTGTCAAGCCTACTCTGAGCAGAAAAATAAAAAAATATAAATGGTTGAGATATAAAGGTAGTGGTTGAGTCTTTCTGTCACAATGTTGAGACTTTCTGGTTGCGTTGTACTATTCGAGTTTACCTTTTATTACGGTTAACCTGATTCATGTTTTCTGTCTGTGGTAACATAAAATCTAAATACAGATACAATTTTAAGCATTGCCGATAAAAAAATGCATGCCTTACAAATATAAATAAGATTATTTTACAATGGTTATTTATTAATATGACTTGGATGAATTCGATTCCTAAGACATTATTATTTAATGCCGAAAATGCGTACATTTATGATCATTTATAAAGAAATAAAATAGTTAAAAACTAAACAATCGAACGGGACCCCTTTTCTAGGTTTATTTTTTCGTACACATCATTTCAGGTGGTGATCATTTAAATGTGAGTAAAAGATGTCATTTTTGTCATTATAATACTTACCACAAAAAAAAATATGATTCGATTTTAAAATTGCTTTGTAAGTATTATAAGTGACGTTCAACTTGGTGTAATCACAGGTGTTGTATTGAAATAATTAAAACTTAAATGTTTGTTCACAACTGCATTCAGGGCACATCCTTAATATTTGGTAGTATTCAGCAACATTTATATTATAACCCGGGCCCCGTCACACTAGGCCGTGATCGCACTACGATCTCTAAAAAAATAATGCTATTGACGATCGTAGTGCAGTATGGTCGTGTTACGGTCTTGATGAGGTCTTGGTGATCGTGTTGAGAGTAGCAAACTTTAAACATGTTCAAAACAATCGTGATGCGTTCGTGGCGAAATTAGGTCGCAGTTCTGTTCTAGTCGTAGATTTTTTTAGCCGTGGAACTGTCAGGATCAGTTCCAGGTTGAAGTGTGTAAATCAGTTCTAGGTAGAACTTACCAATGACCAAATCAGTTCCTAGTTAGAACTGTTCTAGCTAGAACTGTCTTAAAAGTGTCAGGAGATAGTTCCACATTTGTCCGCTAGAATAGTTCTCCTTCAGATTATGACAGTTAGAGGTAATCTCCATTGTATGTAGGCTGTATATCTCCTTTGCAATTATCTATTTCAAATGAAAATAACTTTTGATGAAATGAATGAATTTAATGATTATCCATTTCTGAATATTAAATTCAGTTTACTTTTTAAATATTTTAAAACTGGATTCGACGTAGCTAAATTGTGGGAGATAGTTAGTTTGAACTCTAGCCTGGTCAACTTAAATTATAAAAAAAAATGTGTGTGTCTATGCTAAGCATGCGATATCTGCTAAAAACTGTGGTCACACCTTACCAGATAGCTCGAACGAACGCCGAAAGGATAAACAAAAGTTTTTCATTTACAAAATTTGCATCCGTTAGGAGTCCGCGATATAATGACAAAAAAAAACGGACGTGTAATATGCCGAAAAATGGGATGGAAGAGGAATAAGAAAAAAAATGTCAGAATAAAAAGCCTATAATTTTGCCTGATTATGATTAAGAAGTTGAGCCAAAAATATTCATGATACTAAAGAAAACTAACATACCAATAATTGCTTTTTCTTACGCGATTTGTTTTCAATTTGTCTATGTATCCGTGTTATTATCAATGTTCTTTCTGTGGTACGATTGCCAATGATACAACTCTCCACAAGAGACCAAAATTACACATAAAGTAACAACTAGAGGTCGCCGTACGGCCTTAAAATATAAGCAAAGCCCATACTGCATAGACAGCTATAAAAGGCCCCGAAATGACAATGTAAAACAATTGTAACGAGAAAACTAACGGCCTTATTTATATAAAAAAAAATGAACGAAAAACAAATATGTTACACATAAATAAATAAATAAATTCTAGACCTGGAGATGTCAATTACAACATTATTGACGTTAAAGTTTCTGTGCAAAACTGCATCTCAAGCGCTAGACTTAATCCCCAGCGTTAGAACTTTAATACTAGTACTTAAAAAAACACAGCTATTTACTATTTAGAACACTGTGCGGGACAAATTTGCCATTCCGGTATCGGCAAATCTGACTTTGTCGGTTTACAAGATATCAAAAAAAAAATTTGCCCAGTGATAGATTATTGAAAAATAAAAAAAATGCCATATGTCCCAACTTGTCACTGTTGTCACTATTGTCACTGCAGCTGATTAAAAGTACATTTCCCATGGGAAATTTGATAATTCCCATGGGAATATTAGAATTTCCCATGGGAACATTGAAAGTTCCCATGGGAAAAATTACTTTTCCCATGGGAAGTTTAGAGTTCCCATGGGAACATAAGTAAATTGTTTGTTCCCATGGGAAGTTCTAAATTTCCCAAGGGAAACTTTAAATTTCCCAAGGGAACTCCTTTTCTTCCCATGGGAAAATACTTTTCCCATGGGAACAATATTTTTCCCCATGGGAACAATAATTTTTCCCTTGGAACAATATGTTTTCCCATGGGAACAATAATTGTTCACATGGGAAGTGATATAACTAAAAAGAAAACATAAAAAAATCCTCTAATTGCATGAGTGAAGCAATTTCACAAAACGGACTAAGTTATTATGGGTACAAGTATTTCTTTGAATCTTAATTGTAGAAATATATAATTGTAAGTTCTACGATTTTTGTCTTGGCATGCTTAATTGAAAGTAAATCACTATGGGTCAAAAATTTAACTACTATAAATTCAGAAATTATTGCTGTTTTTATTATTGTGAAAATAGTGACAGGGTTATAATCACAATAATATACACTTGCATATTGAAATTTTTTATGAACTAAACAGGATTATTCTAAATTTTGCACACAAAAAAATGATGAAATTGAGAAAAATCGCACTTACAATTGCTAGCAATAATTTCTGAATTTTCAGTATATAGTTTTGCATATATATATTGCTTTCACACCATTGCACACAGTGTCTTATGTTTATCAATTTGAATGTTTTTGTGTTTTTTTCATGCAGACATTTAAATGTTGATAGGTCTTGCTCATTGTTGACGGCTGTTCAGTCACTGGCTGAAAATACCTTTATCTCTGGTTTTTAGTTGTCTCATTGGCAATCACATACCATATCCTTACTTAATTTCAACACTTCTTAATTTAAGTTATGTACATTTGAGAATATCATTTTCAAAAAGACAAAACATTACAATTGGTATAACAAATAAGCCACTTGTGTTTTAATATTTCATCTTTCACTGAGATAACACCATCAAGTAAAATGTGTGAAACAAAAACAGAAAATTAAACAAACAGCAATAAAATAACTTAAGCAAGTGTCAATAAACCTGCACAAATAACATGAATAATATTATCTAAGGTCATAAGCAAGTGACAATAAACATACAGCAATAATATATCTAAGGTCATAAGCATAAACATGCAGCAATATTATACATTGTATATCTAAGGTCATAAGCAAAAGACAATCAACATACAGCAATAGTATATCTAAGGTCATAAGCATAAACATGCAGCAATAATATATCTAAGGTCATAAGCAAGTGACAATCAACATACAGCAATAATGTATCTAAGGTCATAAGCATTTAAAAAAAACATGCAGCAATAATATATCTAAGGTCATAAGCAAGTGACAATCAACATACAGCAATAATGTATCTAAGGTCGAAAGTATAAACATGCAGCAATAATATATCTAATTTCATAAGCATAAACATACAGCAATAATATATCTAAGGTCATAAGCATAAACATACAGCATTAATAATATATCTAAGGTCATAAGCAAGAGAAAATAAACAGGTCTTGCATAAGAATATTAACAGTATCCGGGACAAGTTTGCAATTCCGCTGAGTGCAAAAGTTGTCACCTTAATTTTTAAAGTTAAGTCAAAATGAAGTTGATAACTTGATTGGTATTGGTTCTCTGATATTTGTCCTAAAAATGTTTGGCTCTAGCACCACTTGTAACACTAACACTAGATAATTTGACAAACAAACTTTTATTACATTATTTTACAATGTATGTGAGAGACACCGTGCGTATAGTGGCATCGGAGAAGTCGCTCCTCGTTAGAAAAACGACACAGTTTATATATCTTAACATTCAGCTGACCTCAGCAACATGTGTTGCGCTTTATTGTTTCTCAACACAAATCCTCGATGTAAGTTCATAAATATAAGTCCATATTAACGGACATCAATCAATGGACGTGCGTTCTACCGTTTCTTAACGTAAATCCTAGATGTAAGTCTATATGAGTAGATATTAATTACTGGTCGTATTATAATTTGCTGACTGATATACTGTTGACCCAAGTAACTTTGTTACATTCCTCCAATGATAATAAAAGAAAGTTTCTACACATAGAAATTTTCTTTAAAGTTCGATTTTCATAACAATGTCCTCGTGAGATATATTTATATATCTAACTAAAAGTTTATATGGAAATAAAATGTTTATACAAAATGTTCCAAGGTAAGTCCAACATGACGTTGTCCGGTTCCTTCATATTAGAATTTATGTTATATATACTTTAACATATTTACTCCTGATATAATGTTTCTTCACTTGTCCCTTGCTATAGAGTTTCCACAGTAATAATATATAATTATTATCACAACAAAATAAAATGTTATATAATAGTATTTCTGTACAAATTAGTTCTCAGATTCCACTTCTTGAATCGACTCGGGAATATTTCCGAGGGTTGACATTCGGCTTATCCTCAGCAACCTATTTTCTAATGAAAGTTCTTCAGGTTCCTTGTTACATATATATGTATACTGAGGTGTTCGATTTGACAACGAAGTGTATCTTTTCCGTTTCGACTTCTGTCTCAGACCCTTTATAAATGATAGTGGCTTAGATTGTCCATCTTCAGTTGCGGTGACCACGCTCTGAGTTTCTCAACTACTGTGAAGTACGTAATTTTTTTGTGTTCAAGTGCCACATCTCGGCTCTATAAACATCGGTCTTCGGTTAAGTTTCGTCCCTGATCAATGGCGCAGAGGAAGATATCTCTCTGGTCGTATTATAATTTGCTGACTGATATACTGTTGACCCAAGTAACTTTGTTACACACTGTTGAAAAAGTAATGCCCCTTTTTTCAACAATTTCCTCAGAGGAAAAAGAGTTTTCCTCAAGGGAAAAAGATTTCCCTTAGGGAATTTGCTGCATAATTATTTCCTTTGAGGAAATTGTTTTTCTTTTGAGGAAATTTGCCGCTTCAAATTTTCCTTTGAGGAAATTTCCTCTAAGGAAATCAATGTTCTTCAAATTTCCTCTAAGGAAATTTCTGAACATCAAATTTCCCTTAAGGAAATGTTTTTCCTCTATAAAAATTTCATAACAGTACAAACATTGACAAACAGTATAAATATATTTTCTCCTAGACTGAATTATTGATCATGTTGATACAAAAGATTATATAAAATAAACACTTTTCATGTCAAATTAACTTGTCTTCTGTTTCAGCTGCTGTGTATAATTATTCTACCCCCTACATAACAGTTCAGTGCATAAATAATTCCATTCACAAGACATCTTCCTTCAATTGGTTGAATAAATTTTGGCAACTTGTTCTTCAAACATCTTCTCTGTATATTTGATATGATGGAGAGCCATGTACATAATATTATGTACATGAATGGATAACGCATGTGTTTATTTCGACAACAAACATGACAAAGATACTATTTTTTTTCTTAATTTCTCCATAATCCATCAGTGAATATGTAGGTTGTTACATTTTACACCATTGTGTCCTTGTGCATCTTTGATAGTACTCCATTTTGTTTATAGCAATTTTGTAGAATTTTTTCTATTTCTTTTTCCAGAAAAACACACAATTGAGTTCATTTCACATTAATTAATCCAATTAGCACATTATGTAGAAAAGTATTAACAAATAAGTTTCCTCTTCAGTATAGACTTGCAGGACTTGACGATGATCATAAAAACCAAGATATCTGACCTATAAATACACAAAATAAAAATAAAAAGTTATAAACATGATAAATGGAGAAAAAAACAGCAATATAAATAGGCTTATTTTATCATGTTTTAATTAAGGGAGCTACCATTTGATTTTTATGGGGGGGGGGGGCTAGGATGAAATTTGAAAAAAATAGGCAGGACAGGAGTTTTGAGTAAAAAAAAAGGCAGGATGTGACACTTGCAAAATAAAAAAAGTCAGGACGACAAATTAGGTAAAAAAAAGTCAGGATAAACTAAAAAAAAAAAGGCAGGACCGATTAGAGTAAAAAATAAAAAGGCAGGACAGAGATTACAGCTAAAAAAAAATGCAGGACAAAATTTTTCATCCTAGCCCCCCACCCCCCACCCCCCATAAAAATCAAATGGTAGTTCCCTAAAGTCATAAGAAACCTCAAATTAAAAAAAAATATGTATAATAATTATGTTTTTTATAACTAAATGGATAGTTTTCATTATGCAACTTAAGTACATATACTTTTTTCTGAGGAAAATTCTTTAATTTGTCCACATTTAGAAGAAGTTTACTGATTTTTAATTGCTTGCTTCCAGGAAGCAATTCGCCGATACATATTTTCCATATACATAGTGACCCGAGCGTAACCCTCCTTGTAAAAATCCGGTGACCACAATATGCAAGGATCTGTCATTGAAATAAACAAATAGCTGATTATACATGTTAAACACGTGCTCAATACCCATGCTTTTTGTGATTTGTTTACTATAAAGTGGCAATCGGTAAAACTCAGCTTCAAAACACGGCATTTAATCAGTGAGCAGCATTATTTGTTAAATCATAACAAACAGAGAGAAAAAAAATTGACGATTTATATGATATACTTGTGAAAATAATGATAAAATCGTGCACAGAGGACTAAGTTTATGATGTATACATGCATTGGTTCAAAAGTTGGACAAACTTTATTTTTCATCACTCACTCGTTTCATATAACTTTAACATTTGAGAAACTTTCATTTGATATTCTTACTTGTCATGCTTTATATGAGTTCTCTTATTTCAGTGCTTTGTGTCCAAGATTAAATATTCGTTGTTTAGTGCCTTGCAGTGATATTTAAAGTTTAGCCACTTGCAAAAGTTGTTATAGAATGTTCATATGCTGTGTTATTTGAACCACTGTCCTATATTATGGTCAGGTAAGAGGTTGAGTGCTCACAGACATGATATTTTTTTATTAATTGTTATTGTTTTTGAACATGTTGAACTAAATTGGATTGTTTAAATCTTTTCATGTTGGGATCTTTATTGGCTGACCTATAAAGGAAGTGTTGTCTCATTGTTGAAGGCCAGCCCCTCATTGGCCTTTAATTTCTTGCATCCACTTCTTTGAACTCTGGTGGATAAGTCACTCATTTACCATACCACATCTTCTTATTTTTATAAGAGTCATCATTCAAAGGCAATTACTTTTATCATGTTTATTACTGTAATTCAGAAATTATCCAGAGGTTTTTAGTAATGCGATTAATGTGACTGGGTGAGTATCGCAAAAATAAGAAATCATATTTCGATAACAGAAACATATATATATCATGTATATATAATTGATGCAGATTTTTTTTGTACTCACAATAAGTTGTCCATTCCCTGAAAAATCACAATAATAAATGCAAGCAATAATTTCTGAATTTACAGTATATAGAAGTGGTCTTACCATTTAGGCCTTGTTGTATTCTGTTTATCTTGTTTTGTCGCTCATTTCTATTGAAACTGTTTATATTTTTCATTATTTTTCTATATTTCTTGTCCTATAAAACATAAAAAGGGTAAAAACTATTATTAAACATCAGTATTTTCTTTATATACAATAATATTTAATAAGAATGGAATATTTGTGCTATTTCATTTCACAAACTTTTGGTCAGTCATGACTTTCAAAGACTTTCACCCTGGTCAATAGTTTAAAAAACAAACATTCCCATACTTTTTCTTGGTGTTCATACTAATTTTTCATTGGACAACAAAAACATGATTCAACTATTCTTCTATGATTTGTTTTGCTTGACTACGTTAAACTCTGAAATATTGTTTACAGTATAATCTGTATGTGTCTAACTCGTCAAAATTTCAAATTAATATATAAATAACCAATAAGAATGCTATGCATGGCTCAGCTTGATACAAACATGATACAAACTGGAACATGATACAAACTTGATACAAACTTGATACAAACTGGAAATGTGAGGATATGATTGAAGCTTTAAACTTTCTGCTTGATAACATTTATGTACGTTTCGGCGATAAAGTGTATCGTCAGGTAGTAGGTATTCCTATGGGCACCAACTGTGCCCCTTTAATAGCAGATTTATTTCTATATTGCTATGAATCTCAGTTTATGACCAAACTCAGTAAAGACCCATCATTGTTACATTTGGTTGATACATTCAAAAATACCTACCGTTATCTGGATGATATTTTTTCGTTGAATAATCCAGAGTTCTCTAAATATACTTCAGAAATTTACCCAAACGAACTTACTTTAACTAAATCTAACATAAACAGCAGCAGTTGTCCTTTTCTAGATTTAGACATTTCAATTTCAAACGGGAAACTTCACACTAAAATTTACGACAAAAGAGACGATTTTTCATTTCCTATTGTTAATTTTCCTTTTTTAGACGGCGATGTGCCTTTGGCTCCATCATACGGTGTTTATATATCGCAACTCGTTCGGTTTGCCCGTGTGTGTTCTGATGTCATAGATTTTAACGAACGTAATCAATGCATCACTGGTAAATTGTTGTGTCAGGGATTTCGATACCATAAATTACTTAAAACTTTTACTAAATTCTTTCATAGATACAAAGATTTGATTAGTAAATTTGACTATACCTGTAGAAAGCTTATTAAAAATGGTATTTCACATCCTAAATTTTATGGTAATATTGTACTTAAAGCGAGGAAATCACTATGTGATCCTTGTAAACTCATCGAACCTTTAAACAAACTTATAAGTAAGGGTTATCGTACCAATATTGTAATAAGATCTCTGAATATAGTTCACATTGGCACTAATATTGATATTGTCATTAGCAAATTAAAACATAACTAAATTTCATTATCTTTTGAGGCGAGATGTATAGAGACACAGACACGTTAACTTTTATTTCTATAGAAGTCGCTCTTCACTATACTACTACCTGTCGATACATTTATTTTTGGCATTGCACAAGTCATGTCTTCTTTGACTATTAATGACGTTAAAATACTAAATCCCTGTGATGTGTTTTAGTCGATTTTAGTCTCTGATGCATGATTTTTTATTATTAATTGGTTTTGGCTTTTAACTAGCTGTCAGTAACTGCGAGTACTCTCAAATCTTATTTTCTTGTTAATTCGACCTGTTGATACTGTTTATAATGCTTTTTTGTCATTTTTTATTTATACGGATCTTGTCTGTACACCAGCATTGATTATTTGTAATATCTTCACTTATTCTTACAACATTTGTATAAACTTCAAGATTATAAAAAAACCGTTTTTTTTTTCTAAAGTGAACATTGATTGGTTAAATATTTCTCAGTCATGTCCTGTTTTTGAATTTGTTTGTTAGCTTTTTGGTCATGAATGTTTGTCTCTAATATTTAATTAACTGTGCATTTGTATTCAGATATCGCAGATCAAATTTATTCGTTCATTGTTTAATCATACGTTTTTTGATTGAGTTAAGTCTGCCAATTGATATTTTATCGTATGTTTTTCTTTGTTGTGATGTTATGCTATTGTTTCAGAAAAAGGGAGAAGGTTTGGATCCATTAAAACGTTTAATCCCGCTGCAAATGTTTGCACCTGTCCTAAGTCAGGAATCTGATGTACAGTAGTTGTCGTTTGTTTATGTAATATATACGTGTTTCTCGTTTCTCGTTTTGTTTATATAGATTAGACCGTTGGTTTTCCCGTTTGAATGGTTTTACACTAGTAATTTTGGGGCCCTTTATAGCTTGTTGTTCGGTGTGAGCTAAGGCTCCGTGTTGAAGGCCGTACTTTAACCTATAATGGTTTACTTTTTAAATTGTTATTTGTATGGAGAGTTGTCTCATTGGCACTCACACCACATCTTCCTATATCTATACACTTTAAACCCTGAACAGTTGGAGCAAGTATGGACACAACATTCAATTCAAACTTTTCTACATTGGTTAGAGGTATAGGGGGAGGTTGAGATCTCACAAACATGTTTAACCCCGCCGCATTTTGCGCCTGTCCCAAGTCAGGAGCCTCTGGTCTTTGTAAGTCTTGTTTTATTTTAATTTTAGTTTCTTGTGTACACTTTGGAAATTAGTATGGCGTTCATTATCAATGAACTAGTATATATTTGTTTAGGGGCCAGCTGAAGGACGCTTCCGGGTGCGGGAATTTCTCGCTACATTGAAGACCTGTTGGTGACCTTCTGCTGTTGTTTTTTTATTTGGTCGGGTTGTTGTCTCTTTGACAAATTCCCCATTTCTGAATTGTAAATTTGGATTGTGATTCAATAGTTGATGCAGCATAGGTTTCTGACATTGAATGAATGTGGTCCAAGTACTTAAAAATTTTAAATTGACAATTTACCTCTAAAATGGTCCAATATTCAAAATCTTAATACATGGTTAGATGCAGCATATCAACATGATCAAAGAACCCAAATAAAATTCAATTTTGGACCCTTTAGATCTCAATGTGGACCAATTTGTTAACGGGCCAAAATATCAAAAATCTAAATGAATGGTTAGATTCAGCATATCAAAGAACCCCATATATATATTCAATTTTTTTGAAATCAAACAAAGTAAAATATTGGACCCCAATTTGGACCAACTTGAAATTTGGGCCCATACTAAAAATCTAAGTAAATATTCAGATTCAGCATATTAACATGATTAAAGAACACCAAGAATTTAAATATTATTAAAATCAAATAAAGTTCAATTTTGGACCCTTTAGATCTCAATGTGGACCAATTTGTTAACGGGGCAAAATATCAAAAATCTAAATGAATGGTTAGATTCAGCATATCAAAGAACCCCATATATATATATTCAATTTTTTTGAAATCAAACAAAGTAAAATATTGGACCCCAATTTGGGCCCATACTAAAAATCTAAGTAAATATTCAGATTCAGCATATTAACATGATTAAAGAACACCAAGAATTTAAATATTATTAAAATCAAAATAAGTTTAATTTTGGACCCTTTGAACCTTAAGATCATAAGATAGACCAATTTAAACAGGACCAAAAAACTAGGAATCTAAATACACAGTTAGATTTGGAATATATATATATCAAAGAACCCCAATAATTCAATTTTCTATAAAATCAAACAAAGTTTAATATTGGCCCCTTTTGGCCCCTAATTCATGTAATTTCTAAACTCTGGACAAAAACTCTGGTCACAAACCCTGTGTTTGAGTTTCATAGATTTCTGTTAACTTATACTAAAAGTAATTATGCGAAAACGAAGTGTCTTCGGACTACGACGACTACATGATAAAATTGAGAATGGGAATGGGGAATGTGTCAAAGACCCCCCTTTTTTGGACTATCAATGCATTTGAATGGGGACATGTAATTACCCCCCCCTTTTTTTGTCCTGGGTTAGGAAACCCCTTTTTAAAATGACTGGATCCCCCCCCTGAAGGGTCTATCATTAAGTTTGACAACTTCAGACATACTACTTTACCAAAAAAATTGACACATTTCATCCAATTTAATTTCATACTTTACTTGCTATTTCATCCATAATATTCTAAAGAAAGAAATTTGGAAGGAGTATGATTTTAATTTGCAAGTTATACACTATCCAAACTAGAGACCTAATAGAGTAGATATATACTTGACTAAGGGAGCTACCATTTGATTTTTATGGGGGGGGGCGGGGGCTAGGATGAAAAATTTTATCCTGCATTTTTTTTTATAGCTGTAATCTCTGTCCTGCCTTTTTATTTTTCACTCTGTTCGTTCCTGCCTTTCTTTTTTTAGTTTATCCTGACTTTTTTTTTGCTAGTGTCTCATCCTGCCTTTTTTTTTCTCAAAACTCCTGTTCGGCCTATTTTTTTCAAATTTCATCCTAGCCCCCCATAAAAATCAAATGGTAGCTCCCTAATTTAAATCAAACTTGGGGTGACTGGGGACAAAGATTTAAGGGAATAGATGACAGTTTACCTACAATGATCTAGCTTCATGGCAATGGCATACGTACATTACAGACTACATGTACATCATGTACATGGTCATTCTTAATTGTGTTTAAACTTTGGGAGTTCATTTTTTTAATGTTTAAAGCTAACAATTTCAACTACATACATTTATCAAGATTTGATTCTACATTTATATATAATTGTGTATGTCACATGTATGTACATGATGTATTTTAATGTAAAGCATCTGAAAACTCATTAGCCGTTTCATATTTATTTCAGTTCTTCAAAAGGCAAATTTATATGAGCCTATGCCTGAAAACAGAGATTTCTTATTAAGGAGAAAGCCCCGCCCCCCCATTTTGGTGTGAAATATTTTGTTGATTATATAGGGAATCACTGAAGCATGACTGGAGCAAGCATCCCCCTCTGCCCCCCCCCCCCCAAAAAAAACAACAAAAATTAAAAAAATGGAAATTTCTGGATCTGCCCATGTCAACCTTTCACTCAGGTCATTGGTGAAGAGTTGTCACACAAAATAAATGATATCAAATGTTCATATGTATATGTTTTAGCTCGTGTAGGTGTAAGGAGGCAATCATTTGATTTGTAGGGCAAAAAGCCTTTAAGGGTGAATAATCTTGCCTTGTAAAACTTATGCTATAAATAAAAATTAATACATTTCCATTTAAAAATCCGTCAGCCCAATCTCATCCAGTGAAATAGATTATTATCTGTTTTCGAAATTATATGGAAGTACTTAGTAGTTCAGACGCATTGCAAGGCATTTTTTCTAAGGAGACGTGTAGACTCATTTAAGAATGTAGGACAGAAAGTCACAGGACAAAAAGTCACGGACAAAAAGTCACGGGAATTGGGGGAATGGAACCAATAAATTGATAGGATCCGATATGATCTTCCCAGTACGGAGCACCTATTTTTTTTAGGTAATTATTATTAGTGTCGGTGATCTCACAAGTAAATCAGAGAAAATATTGCATGCAAATTAATGAGCAGAGAAGAGACAATTATCAACTTGTGTATTATTCATTTTCTCGCAGTTATTTACGGTAAATATGTATATATATCCCAAAACAGGTGTTCGGTTCTAGTACTATACAATTTAGTAAAACTGCTATATTTTGGGGCCGAAAAGGGGTCTTACTGAACCTACTCCTTTATAAATCTTAAGTAGGAATGCGTGGGTTCCATTTCATGAGACCTACACGGATTTTTTATAAAATAAATTTTAAAATTATAAATACAGTTTTCAATTCTTTCCCGGCATAGATAAAAAAAAATATGAAAATAAATAATCTTTTGAAAATAATACGATATGGTTTAATAATTTCACTTCATTATAATGATAAATCCTTTAGATCTGAAATGTTTAATTAAAACGAATTTATCATTTTTATCTACCGATAAACTTTAAATTGAAGTGACATGGTCAGTTAAGTAACCTGATTAGTTGCATGGCTGATTACCATCTTACAGGTGACCCAGTAATTTTCCATATGAAACTAGCGTGTATCCTCGGGGTGTGTATAACTTATTTTTTGGGGAACATCCTGTCCACGTGTAATACGTAGCATATATTGCAACATTTGACATTAAACAAATTATCTTTATAGCATCGGAGGCAATTTCATGTTCAACCACATAGAAAATTTCACAAAAAAAATATGATAAAATCATAAGAAAAAGAATAAGAAATACTAACAAATAAATTTGGCATTAATAAAACGGGGATTCGTGTATTCAAGAGCTTATTTTCAGTGGACAACAACAAATGGAAGTTTTTAACGACCTTGACTGGCTATAATATATTTATAGCACTTGCACGGTCGTTCCAGTGGACATATTTCATACCAGATTACTTATTCTTTTTATATATATGACAATTATTGTTCAATCTGATACACGTACCTATAATGTACAGTATTTTGAACAGCTTCAAATATATGGGGTCCGTAGTAATACCGCAAAGGATCTCCTTAGTGCACTAAGAACAAAAATGTGCACTAAGGACCTGATGGAATGATACAACTGTTACAAAGGACATGGCATATAAAAATAGACTTTGTAAAAATTCATAATTTTAAATTTTACAATTATACCTTTTTTAATTAGAAAGTTATCGAATGTGTATTCGACACGTGCCTAAAAAAAATTGATTGTCACCTTTTTAGTGTAATAGGTAGAAATTCACGTTCGCTCAACCTTGACCCGTTCATAATATGCTAGTATACTGTTTAAACAGATTCAGATTCAGATTCAATATTTTATTATAGTCTCACCACATACAAACATAAAATGAGATTCACATACATAGATTTAAAACATTAAAACATTTGCATTGCATGTACCAATCTTAAAAAGATTTATGAGAGACTTTTAAGATATACTATATACATATAAACTTATTTTTACACATTTAGAATTAAAAATTCTGACATAATATACATTTTTACTAAATGATATTAAAACATTTGTTTTTTTAAAAACTAGTGAAATAAAATACTATTTCTTCTTAATAAAATGTTGTTGCAGGTTTTGGCAACTATAGCAGCAACATTGTCATAACTAAATAAAAATATAAATTTTTCATTATCTGATAAAAGGTTAAAATGTTCATTAAAATGTAAAGCTTCATGTATCATGATTTGTCTTAGATCCACATATAATGGGCATTTTAAAATGACATGCATTTCATCTTCAACAATAGAGCTACAGTTAAAACATGTCCTCTCGTGGACTTCTTTCTTTTCATATCTTCCAGTTTCTAGTTTTAGTGGAGCTACCCCACATCTAAATTTAGCAAATGAACTTCTGTTCTTTAAAGATATAATATTTTGCAAATAATTTTCAGTACAATAGTTATTTTTAAACAATTTGTAAGTTCTTAATTTACTTCCCTCTGCATATGCAGCAACTCTTGTACACCAGTTTGATTTAAAATTATCAAATACATCCTCCTCAATTTGTTTAATACAATTTTTGTTTAATACATTTGATTCAAAATTACAATATTGCTCATAATTATACAATTTTAACATTTCTATAACTCTAAAACTCCAGTTTTTAATTCTAGTATTACACTTTCGTATAGACCACTTAAAAATTTTAAAATTTATCCTGTGTGGGTCCATTATGGAACACCTAGCCCAATGTCTCAAGACACTTGACCATTGTTTAACGCATGGAGGTTTCCAGCCCATATCACCAGCTATGGCATCATTTGGTGTGTATTTGCCAACACCCATGAAAAATCTCATGGCCCTGTTTTGGACTGCATTTATGCAGGAAAAGTCTCTTGTTCCCCAAATACCTGCGCCATAACTAATAACTGACCATACCATTGTATCATACAGTTTTGAAAAAAATTTTGTGTTGGAAACCACCATGCATTTTACTCTTTACAATTAATAATCCTAATGCTCTACTAGCTGACTTCGCTACTGCCTTAGCCATTAACTGATAATCTAAATATTCAGTAAGTAATAAGCCTAAATATTGATAACTTTTTACACATTCTATACTATTACCACCAATAGAAAAAATACATTTAGTTTGTAAAACAGCTGGATTTCTAAAATGCATGATCTTAGATTTATTTATATTAACTGTCAGCTCATTATTGAGACACCATGAATTAAGCACATTCAACATTTTTTGTAAATCTTCTTCATTCTCTGCCATTAAAATAACATCATCAGCATATAACAATATAGCTAATTTTTCTTCATCTATGTTAATACCAATATTCAAAGCATTAATGTCATCAACCAAATTATTTATATATATATTAAACATTATAGATGATAAAACACAACCTTGTTTCAATCCAGAATCAACATTAAACCAGTCAGTCATATTACCATTAATACGTACACTACATTCTACATTAGAGTATAAAGCTTTTAAAGAATACATAAACTTTGAACTTATACCTAGATTTTCTAGTTTGTTGAACAAAAAAACTCTATTAATTGAGTCATATGCTTTCTTAAAGTCTATAAAAGCTACATATGTTGATAATTTACACTTTTTCCTGGTTTCTATTATTGATGTTATAGTGCTTATATGATCAATTGTACTTTTGCCTTTCATAAAACCGTTTTGCTCGTCGTTAATTATCTCCCTTTCATCTAACCATTTGACTAATCTTTCATTTAAAATACTACAATACATCTTGTATGTGAATGGAGCTAGAGTTATGCCTCTATAAGATAAGGGGTCTCTAGGATCTGATGTAGAACATTTTGGTATTGGGGTTATAATTCCCTTATTCCATATATTTGGTACATTACCAGAACTGAAACATAAGTTAAATAATTTATGTAAAATAGAAATAATAGAGATATTTTTACAAAACTCAGCTTGAATAAGGTCAATTCCTGCACTTTTACAATTTTTTGCATTCATTACAACTTTATGAACCTCATCAATAGTAATTTCCTTATCTAAATCAATACAAATAATATTTTCTTTAAGAATACAATTATCAACCTTATTATAATCTGCATTTACATTTGGGTTTAATAAACTGTGAAAACTGTTTTTCCATTTACTTAAAACAGTTTCTAAATTGTTAGATATAGTTCCATCATCCAAAGTAACTTCATTCGGAATACGCATCTGTCTCTCGTTACCAATACCAATTTGACCAATTCTACGCCAAAACTGATTCGTATCATTGTCACTAAAATTAACCAGCTCTTCCTGACAGCGGTACCAATACTGACGCTTATATTTTTGTGTAAGCTTGTCAAAGTCTTTGCGTTTATCAACAAAGTCTTTTCGTAATTGTTGTTTTAAGCTACCCTGTTTACAAGTTACATAGTCCCTTTCTGCCGTGCAAACAATGTTCCATTTATTTGTTAGTTTGTCATTCCACCATGGTTTCTTTATTCGTCTTTTTCGATTGTTTGTACTGTTCAGAACTTTGACCTTAGTTTCTAATTTATCATTCATTTCAGAGTGAAGAATTTCAACAAAGTTATTATATAATTTATCAACCTCAAATTGTCTCCCTTTAGAACATTGTATATTATCTATACACATATTAATTTTATCCAATATATCATTATTTGTCATCCAATCACTTGGTATGTTTTTCACATCATATGAAACATATGTATTATTTTGTTGTTTCAAGCTATTTTGAGCACTATGTGATAAATCAATAGAACAAATTTCATTTATGTTATCAAAATTGGTTTCAAATTCCCAACATAATACAGAATGATCAGGTATATGATTTGCTCTAAATGAACCTGGTTGAGCACTTTTATTACATAAAACACTTGCTCTAATAACTTTAAAATTTTTATAATGACACAAACTTTCATATGGAACAACACAGTAATCGACAACCGATAATCCTTTAGTAGAGACATATGTATAATCATCATGGATAGGATATCGCCCATTTAAAACACAACAATTCACTGTTGATAAGAATTCACTAAATATTTCACCATAACTATTGGTTGTAAAATCGGTGATATTACGTTCAGATAATTGGTCTATTCCCTGAATGAAATCGGTATAATTACCTAATCGACTATTAAAGTCTCCACATAAATAGAACGAATTTCCTTTAGGAATTGAATAAATTTGCTCCATTAGAACATCAAAGAAGTTGTGCGCATTTACAGACCTTGCTGAGAATTCCGGGGGTAGATAGACAACACATACATAAAACATATTTGAAGAATTTTCAATATCTGTAAATTTGACCCATAAAATTCCATCTTCCGAATCATTTTCTATTGTTACCTTAAACATGTATATATGGTATTTTAAATTGTTCTCTATTTTTTTCCCATTTGTTTGTTTCTTCCGTATTTATTCTGTCTGTTATAATTTTTACTTCTAAAGTAATAAAGTATTTTCAACTCTTTTCAGTTTGGGAATTTTTAATCCTTTTAATTTTAAAAAGACAAATAATTGTGAACACTTCACGGAAAAGTGAGGATGTATATTTGGTTGCTTAACGTCCAGTTGCCAATACTTCATTCATTTTTCTGATGTCAGGGACCATGCCTCACAGCAAGGTTTTATAAGGATAGAACATAGGCAAATGCAAATAGATTCTATTGACTATATCTTTGCTGCTTTGGTCTCTGCATGTATACATAATGATTCATTATGTTTTATGGGATACTTAACTTCTGTTCTACAAATTTTATATTAAAATATATTCGGATTTTTCATTTTTAATGAGATTTTAGTTTCTGTTGATTAGAGGCAGTACAAAAAACATGTTTTAATCATAATTAAGGTGAACCCAGCCCCCCCCCCCCCCCCTGTCAACGTGACACCCAACCACACCGCTTGAAAATCTTAAAATATTTTTTAATGTTATCTTTACTATATATTGAATAGGGTGACACGTTGTCGCTACATAATAACCAGATAACGGGCGTATGACATTTGCGCCGATTTTGAAAATATTCATTCCTTCATTTGCGCCGATTTCATTTTTTCATTTGCGCCGATTTTATATTTGCTCCTAATTAGATTTACAGGTAAGTTAATACCTGTACATGTATTATGTACTGTACTATACTATTGGTAAAGTCTGGTTATAAATGCTGTTCATTTATGTTAGTTTTGATTCATATTGTTCTGAAACTTCATAGTAACATGATAGACATATTACACACTGAAACGAGTCGAGGAGTCAATTCTTTAATCATCTTTAAATCGTGTACAGCCAGAGTCACCACGGATTCTATTGTCAAAACACAGAACGAGCATAACCATGTGGTAGATGTCCGAAAGACAGCGGGTACAGTCAATGTAAAGTCTAGAGATGTATGTTGTAGGACTTCTTCCACTACCCGTGGTGAGCAGGGGACAACAGTTATATACAAGTTATGATTGATAATTCATTAAATTTGTACAAGTGGCTAACTGAGGAGTGATAAATGAAAAAGAACATGACTTGGATTGAGAGTTCATTCATTGGCACTCATACCACTTCTTCTAATATCTATTCACCTGTAATTTACCTGTAAAAAAAAATCGGCGCAAATGAAGAAAAAAAATCGGCGCAAATGAAAGAAAAAATCGGCGCAAATGAAATGCAGATCGGCGCAAATGCAAAACGCCGCAGATAACATGGATCTTGTTTATACAAAAAATATTTCAAGATTGTGGTTTCTCAAACATATGGGAGTCACAAAATTTTGTTAATAAAGAATGGTTTAAAAACTGTCATAAAGCAGAGATTGCTAGATCAATATATTCAGAACTGGAATTCCCTCATTCAAAATTCGTCAAAAGGTATAAACTACAAAAATTTTAAGAAAAACTTGAAATTGAAGAACATTTTAATATTTTGGACTTAAAAGACGCTATTGTTTTGTGTCGATTTCAAACGACTAATACTAAGTTGCCGATTGAAACAGGAAGATGGCAAAACGTAATCAGAGAAAACCGCTTTTGCAGTCTATGTAACAATCGACAAATAGGTGACGAATATCATTTTATATTTGAATGCAAATTTTTCAATCAAAAACGAAAAGAGTTTTTAACTGCATATTTTACAAAACGGCAAAATACAGTTAAATTCTCTGAAGTTATGTCAAGTACAAGAAAACCAGTTCTGAAGAAGTTTTTTTTTTTATAGAAAATATAAATACTTGTGTTTGTCGGCCCGTGATTGTACTCCTGGCTTGTAACTTTTGTAACATCTCTCGCTTGTTTTGTACATATTGTAAATATTTATTGTTGTATTTGTTATCTCTGTACCGATGTAATGCATTTGCTTTATGAGAATAAAGATATATATAGTAACTTCTTTAACTTCTTTAAATATACACAAGTCATAATTACATTGACCAGAGGGTAACTTGATAATTAGAGGATCAAAGGATTTAATTAAGACAATCCAAGACCGCTACCTCTATATTTTATTATACATATCTTTATTAGCCTCATTTAGGGTGATACAGCAATTGCAAAACGGGTAGATACGATCTGTATTCAAATAATTAAACTAATCAAAAGTTTATTTAGAGTAACCAAGGATTTGTATAGTAAGTAAGTACTATACAAATCCTTGGAGTAACCATATGCCGGATGAACAAAAAGTTTGCCATTTATTGAAAAACATGGTTTTATATAACAAGAAAACTTCTCTAGTATTCTAAACATTTATCACGTACCCCCTCCCCCAAACCTCCGCTTCAAGCTCTAGATTCGCGCCTACACATTGTGAATTATATTTCTTACATCACGATGCTTATTACATTATAAAATAAAATGGTATTCATCTTCAATTGTTGAAATAAAGATGAATTGTTAAAAAAAAGCATTGACATCAGTTTTAAAGTTATTGTTCATAGGAGACAGTTATGATTTATAGTCTCTTTTTAAAACGTAATATAATTTTACCTCTTGGAGTTTTTCTATATTACTTCTGTAATCGGATTTTGAAGAACCCCACGGACACCACATACTCTCATGCATATGTCACTCATTCGAGGTATAATTATAATATATGTAAACTCTTGTGCTGTTAACAAGGAAACGAAATTCCAAAAGCATTTTTGTCTCAATTTTTATCTCAAAATAGGGTTCTTTAATTTAAAAAAAAGCTTGCATAGCAATTTCCTTAAAAACAAAATATAACAAAGGCAAAGTTTTAAAACACAAAATTCATTTTTTTTATTTTTCTTTCATAAACTTGAAATTTTACCACGCTAAACCGTTAGGTTTATTCAACAACAACCATTAATTAAATAATAAGTAATGATAAAAAGACAATTGTGTATTGGATTAGGTTGATTGAACATGATGATTAGTGAATTTGCAATAAGCCGTTGGTCACGTGCCGAGTGGCACGCGTTGATTAAAAAGTCATTTAACTTCAAAATTACAATATCTATTGATACCTAACTTTACAGATATGAGGTATTTAATCATATCCTCCTATATATCCATATTCTCTGTGATCTTAAAACATCGTTTTAGTGTCCTTAATGCAAAAACTTTCTTCTTAGTCAGCGCCATTAAGAATTCCTTTGCGGTATTTCTACACACCGAAATATATGGCCTTATTGGTAAAATACCCACTGAAAATACCACAGTACTTAGTGTCACTAATAGTCAAATTATTGTGCCGTGAAAACTGGAAATGAAGTTTAGCGGGACATAGAAAATTACAAAAATATTAGAATTGTTTACTTACATAGTGTAAGCGGGATGCGGGAATCTAAAAAAAATAAATAGTAACTATAAAGCGAGATCCGTGAACAGAACCCCCAATGAGACCCCATTAATAGTTTTGGCTTATTTTTGGTCTTTTTAGCTAGTTTCCTTCCCCTACATTACTTGTAAGTTGATCGTTTTTGTAAAGCAGCACTCGAGGTCTGACCACAGGGACTCGGTTAGCAGATTAAAATTTTGTAAATCAATGTTTTTAATTTATTTTTTATTATTTCCTGTCTATTTGCATTACTATATTAACGTATTTAACGTTGCCATCACTATTTCTTTGTTTTCTGGCAATGTGCAGTTTACTATCCATATCCATATACTGAAAAAAACCTAAAGGGATCTAAGTCGCCATCTTGAATTGCCTTCCCTACTTTAGATAAAAAATAATTAAAAATATTAATAAATTACTATATACCTTACAACAGCCCTCATTTTATTCCGAAATTATTCTTCTATCACATGCATATTTTGATTTGTGGATTAACAGAACCCTTACGCAGTTTCAGTTGCATTCGTGTCAGAATATTCAAATTTCCCGGCGAAAGCAACGTATCCTTCGGAAACTTCCAGGTTGATGCGTTTACTACAACGATAAATCCTTATAAACAGACGAGTGCTGTCCCCTGATTTATTATTACATATCGAGCGCAAAATTATTAACCATGTTTATAACGAATAGAACCTTTCTTCAAACGGGGTAACATAAATCATTGACTTTTTCGTTGACACATCAATAAAATGAAGAAGTTACTTAAAATATTGACACGTTCAATGAGATTTATAAGGTTTACTAACAGTACCAGGATATAAAAAAGGGGAGGGCCGGTTGGTAGGTCAACTTGGAGTAATGCTTTGAAAAAGTATATTAACTTATCATACATGCATGTTTGAAGTTCAATCAGTAGGCCCCTTTTCCATATACATACATACTCCTCTGATTATATAAGTGTTGTACTGCATAAATCTATGATTTGAAAAAATATCAGGACGATGTCAGAAGATCTCAGAAATACAACCCGATAGTTTGGGACAATCATTTGATATTTTCAATGATCTTCAATGGGCGGAAGGATAGGAGGATAATCTGATATTGAAACAATACATGCACTAACTGTTCAAAGACATTTTTGTTTGATATTTAATTTATATGAAGGATATCTTGGTGTGGCGTAGGTATGAAGTTAGGGGACAGCACTCGTCTGTTTATAAGGATTTATCGTTGTAGTAAACGCATCAACCTGGAAGTTTCCGAAGGATACGTTGCTTTCGCCGGGAAATTTGAATATTCTGACACGAATGCAACTGAAACTGCGTAAGGGTTCTGTTAATCCACAAATCAAAATATGCATGTGATAGAAGAATAATTTCGGAATAAAATGAGGGCTGTTGTAAGGTATATAGTAATTTATTAATATTTTTAATTATTTTTTATCTAAAGTAGGGAAGGCAATTCAAGATGGCGACTTAGATCCCTTTAGGTTTTTTAAGTATATGGATATGGATAGTAAACTGGACATTGCCAGAAAACAAAGAAATAGTGATGGCAACGTTAAATACGTTAATATAGTAATGCAAATAGACAGGAAATAATAAAAAATAAATTAAAAACATTGATTTACAAAATTTTAATCTGCTAACCGAGCCCCTGTGGGTCTGACAGTATATTACCAAGAAATGCACAAAATATTGAAAAAGAAGGTTTAGAAAATTTAAATAATGGTATGCACACACACTCCCCTGTCAGCACAGACAATTATATTTTTGTAAACGCGCCAAACCCATTTGTTCCACAGTGAGACAAGCTTTACAATGTTGATGGTGGTGAAAATCTAGTCCAAATAATTATGACGTCTTGCAAGGCTATTTTATTTCTGGAACGCTTTCCTCTGACGAAGCCGAAATGTGAAACCAAATCAACAAGAAGTCTAACATTTATAATAGAACTGAATATAAAATCGAAATGTAAATGGGGAATGTATCAAAAGACCAAAGAGCAGATAGAAGCCAAAGGGCACCAATGGGTCTTCAATGCAACGAGAAAATCCCACAACCCGAGGAGGGGTTCCTAACCAAAGACAAATGGGGGGGGGGGTCCAACTACATGTCCCCATTCAATACAATACAATACAATATGCTTTATTTGAAAAACACTCCGTCACATTGACATGTGAAACAAGAGGTAAATTACAAAATACAATATAAATAATAAGTTAATATTTGTCAATGACAGTTAGTCCTTTCATTTTTGCTTAATTCTGATATTTCACATAGTACTCTGGAATATGCTGATTTCTGATATTTTTTAACTAATAAAGAATTGCATTCAAATAAATAATGGAATTCATTGCCAATTGCAGTTAAACACAGATTGCATGTCCTTTCTTCTTTTGGAATGACTTATACCATCTTCCCAGCTCTACTGGGATTTTACATTTCAGCATCTTAATTTTGAAATATATTTACGTTCGAATGGTGTTAATTTTAAAATTCAAATGCATTGATGGTCCAATAAAGAACAATGTAGAAAGGGGGGTTCCAACATGTCCAACCCTCAGACCCTCCTGGATCCCTGCCTGTGAGGCATGCTTTAGCTTGCCATTAAACAAAAATGTATACTAGTTGAGTGATAATGGACGTCATATTAAACTCTTTGATATTAAAAAAGAAACTAAAATAAAATCATACAAAGGTCACAAAGGCCATAACTTCTGGCTCCTGACGTGGGAAAAGTGCAAAATGCAGTGGGGATGAATTTACTGTAAATTCCTGAAATTACAATTATATAAATCATCTCACATCTTTGCGCATTTCTTGAAATTGGTCATATTAATAAATGCATGCAATATTTTCAGAAAATTTCAATATAGGCTTTTTAAAGGCTATTGGTACTTTACGGAACGGAACGGAATTTCATTTAAGGTATCCAAAGGGGGCATTTATCAAAATTTCGAAAAATCTTTAAAACAAAACAAACTTTAAAATTTCTGTGTTTTACGGTTTTCCATATACAAATAACACAAATGTATACTTAATCTCATCTTCACAGGTGAAATGTGTAATAATGTATAACATCGGGAAATATTCTGTAGATGAATATGTCGGGTTGTCCTGATAAATTATCATGAAATTAACGCATTTGCAAGTCATGCATTATGATATCTAGACTGACCTCACGTCGTCCTTGATTAGAGACAGTGATCAAGTTGAATCTGATTTAAACTTTTTGATTTATTTTTCCGTTCCGTTCCGTTCCGCAAAGTACCAATTGCTCTGAGGGATTGGTATTTAACGGAAAAAACGGAAACAGACATCTTTAATGTAATTAAAGCAGTATGATAAAAAAAATTGTCTGACACCTCTTTTTGCATGAGTGGTATGTGTTTTAGATAGCATTTTCGACTTGATCAATAATAAAAAATTTAACAAAAAGGCAGGTTACCCAAAAAGTCTTTCTCCTTCCGACGGTAATTATATTTTAAAAAAGGGGCCTTCAACAGCCCGTTCCGACGATGATTAGAGACCGTGATCAAGTTGAATCTGATGTTAACTTTTTAATTTATTTTTCCGTTCCGTTCCGTTCCGCAAAGTACCAATTGCTCTGAGGAATTGGTATTTAACGGAAAAAACGGAAACAGACATCTTTAATGTAATTAAAGCAGTATGATAAAAAAAATTGTCTGACACCTCTTTTTGCATGAGTGGTATGTGTTTTCGATAGCATTTTCGACTTGATCAATAATAAAAAAAATTAACACAAAGGCAGGTTACACAAAAAGTCTTTCTCCTTCCATCGGTAATTATATTTTAAAAAAAGAGGCCTTTAACAGGTCGTTCCGACGATGATTAGAGACAGTGATCAAGTTGAATCTGATTTAAACTTTTTAATTTATTTTTCCGTTCCGTTCCGTTCCACAAAGTACCAATTGCTCTGAGGAATTGGTATTTAACGGAAAAAACGGAAACAGACATCTTTAATGTAATTAAAGCAGTATGATAACAAAAATTGTCTGACACCTCTTTTTGCATGAGTGGTATGTGTTTTAGATAGCATTTTCGACTTGATCAATAATAAAAAATTTAACAAAAAGGCAGGTTACCCAAAAAGTCTTTCTCCTTCCGACGGTAATTATATTTTAAAAAAGGGGCCTTCAACAGCCCGTTCCGACGATGATTAGAGACCGTGATCAAGTTGAATCTGATGTTAACTTTTTAATTTATTTTTCCGTTCCGTTCCGTTCCGCAAAGTACCAATTGCTCTGAGGAATTGGTATTTAACGGAAAAAACGGAAACAGACATCTTTAATGTAATTAAAGCAGTATGATAAAAAAAATTGTCTGACACCTCTTTTTGCATGAGTGGTATGTGTTTTCGATAGCATTTTCGACTTGATCAATAATAAAAAAATTAACACAAAGGCAGGTTACACAAAAAGTCTTTCTCCTTCCATCGGTAATTATATTTTAAAAAAAGAGGCCTTTAACAGGCCGTTCCGACGATGATTAGAGACAGTGATCAAGTTGAATCTGATTTAAACTTTTTAATTTATTTTTCCGTTCCGTTCCGTTCCGCAAAGTACCAATTGCTCTGAGGAATTGGTATTTAACGGAAAAAACGGAAACAGACATCTTTAATGTAATTAAAGCAGTATGATAACAAAAATTGTCTGACACCTCTTTTTGCATGAGTGGTATGTGTTTTAGATAGCATTTTCGACTTGATCAATAATAAAAAATTTAACACAAAGGCAGGTTACACAAAAAGTCTTTCTCCTTCCATCGGTAATTATATTTTAAAAAAAGAGGCCTTCAACAGCCCGTTCCGACGATGATTAGAGACAGTGATCAAGTTGAATCTGATTTAAACTTTTTAATTTATTTTTCCGTTCCGTTCCGTTCCGCAAAGTACCAATTGCTCTGAGGAATTGGTATTTAACGGAAAAAACGGAAACAGACATCTTTAATGTAATTAAAGCAGTATGATAAAAAAAATTGTCTGACACCTCTTTTTGCATGAGTGGTATGTGTTTTAGATAGCATTTTCGACTTGATCAATAATAAAAAATTTAACACAAAGGCAGGTTACACAAAAAGTCTTTCTCCTTCCATCGGTAATTATATTTTAAAAAAAGAGGCCTTTAACAGGCCGTTCCGACGATGATTAGAGACAGTGATCAAGTTGAATCTGATTTAAACTTTTTAATTTATTTTTCCGTTCCGTTCCGTTCCGCAAAGTACCAATTGCTCTGAGGAATTGGTATTTAACGGAAAAAACGGAAACAGACATCTTTAATGTAATTAAAGCAGTATGATAAAAAAAATTGTCTGACACCTCTTTTTGCATGAGTGTTATGTGTTTTAGATAGCATTTCGACTTGATCAATATTTAAATAAACAGCTGCGCCATTAGCGCATGATACGCCCGTCGTCTTGTGAAAAAACATAAATCTTTTTTGAATAACACAGGGTTGTACAGGATGTCATGCTTAGTATATCCTGACTCATTCCTTATTCCCGCTCAATAGGAAGATTGTACAAGATGTATTTGGAAACCCGACGCAACATTAGCCTGTTAAGTTTTAAGCAATAGAGATACAGCGCAACATGTGAAAAAAAAACTCTTTTTTTACAAAAAAACTCAATAACTCGAAAATATAAAAATGAATCATCACCAAAAAGTATACAGATCTTTAGATTAATATAACAAAGAAGTGTGTAAAGTTTTAAGCAATAATCATAAATCGTTTTTGAGATATGGTGCGACATGTAAACCCCCCCCCCCTTTTTTTTTTACAAAATACTCAATAACTCAAAAATGAAATTTTGAATCATCACCAAAAAGTATACAGATATTAAGATTAATATAACTAAGAAGTATTTAACGTTTTAAGCCATAATCAAGAATCGTTTTTGAGATACGGTGCGACATGTGAAAAAAACACACCCCTGTTTTAGTTACAAAGTGCCGTAACTCAAAAAGTTGTATTCTTATTTTCACAAAAAAGTATACAGATCATTTTACCATCATAAGAAACAACTATTATAAGTTTCATGAAATTTGGATAAGTCATTCTCAAGGTACGGTGTGACATGTTTACACCGGACATACGGACAAACGGACGAACGGACGGACACTGGACATTTGTATACCATAATACGTCCCGTCAAAATTGACGGACGTATAAAATATAACACAAAGACAGGTTAGACAAAAGGTCTTTCTACTTCCATTGGTAATTATAAATTAAAAAAGGGGCCTTCCGAAGATGATTAGAAACAGTGATCAAGTTGAATCTGATTTCCGTTCCGTTCCGCAAAATACCAATTGCTCTGAGGAATTGGTATTTAACGGAATCGAACGGAAACAGGCATCTGTAATGTAATAAAAGCAGTCTTGATAATATCAGTGCAAAGTTTTTAAAAATTACTTCTCATCTTATTTCAGTTCCCTTATGTCAAATTTTTAATTCAAGCATTAAAAAATCAGTTTATCCATCATTATTCAAACTAGCTAAAGTCATACCAGTTTTTGAAAATAAATGTTAAAAAATGATGTATTTAATTACAGACCAATTGCATTTTTACAATTAGTATCTAAAATACTTGAGAGACACGTAAAAACTTATTTAATGAACTATACGGACACATATAATCTGTTGTATGTCCTGCAATCAGGTTTTCGTTCGAACCATTCCTGTCAAACTGCCATGACAACTTTGTTAGATAAATGGTTAAAAGCAATTGATGAAGGCGAATTAATAGGAGCAGTATTTCTGGATCTTTGTAAAGCTTCTGATGTTCTTCATCATAAACTGCTCCTCCAGAAATTACAAAAATACAGATTTTCTTATTCTTCACTGCACTGGCTTACTTCATATCTAACTGATAGACAGCAGGTTGTATACATTTCAAATACTTTTTCAGGTGTATTAAAAGTAAAAACAGGTGTACCTCAAGGGTTCGTTTAAGGTCCCATATTATTCTTATTATTCATTAATTTTTTGCCTTTGTGTAATCCAAATCATAACAGTGATCTTTTGGCTGATGATAGTACTATTTCTGTTACTGGTAAAAACAAAAGTTGTATAGCCAGACACTAAATACTGTGTTAGAAAATATTTCTCATTGGTGTGATGAAAACAAAATGTTAATCAATGTATCCAAAACAAAGAAAATGTGTTTATGTTCAATAAATTAAAAAGTTTAAATCAGATTCAACTTGATCACTGTCTCTAATCATCGTCGGAACGGCCTGTTAAAGGCCTCTTTTTTTAAAATATAATTACCGATGGAAGAAGAAAGACTTTTTGTGTAACCTGCCTTTGTGTTAAATTTTTTATTATTGATCAAGTCGAAAATGCTATCTAAAACACATACCACTCATGCAAAAAGAGGTGTCAGACAATTTTTTTTATCATACTGCTTTAATTACATTAAAGATGTCTGTTTCCGTTTTTTCCGTTAAATACCAATTCCTCAGAGCAATTGGTACTTTGCGGAACGGAACGGAACGGAAAAATAAATTAAAAAGTTTAAATCAGATTCAACTTGATCACTGTCTCTAATCATCGTCGGAACGGGCTGTTGAAGGCCTCTTTTTTTAAAATATAATTACCGATGGAAGGAGAAAGACTTTTTGTGTAACCTGCCTTTGTGTTAAATTTTTTATTATTGATCAAGTCGAAAATGCTATCTAAAACACATACCACTCATGCAAAAAGAGGTGTCAGACAATTTTTGTTATCATACTGCTTTAATTACATTAAAGATGTCTGTTTCCGTTTTTTCCGTTAAATACCAATTCCTCAGAGCAATTGGTACTTTGCGGAACGGAACGGAACGGAAAAATAAATTAAAAAGTTTAAATCAGATTCAACTTGATCACTGTCTCTAAACATCGTCGGAACGGCCTGTTAAAGGCCTCTTTTTTTAAAATATAATTACCGATGGAAGGAGAAAGACTTTTTGTGTAACCTGCCTTTATGTTAAATTTTTTATTATTGATCAAGTCGAAAATGCTATCTAAAACACATACCACTCATGCAAAAAGAGGTGTCAGACAATTTTTTTTATCATACTGCTTTAATTACATTAAAGATGTCTGTTTCCGTTTTTTCCGTTAAATACCAATTCCTCAGAGCAATTGGTACTTTGCGGAACGGAACGGAACGGAAAAATAAATTAAAAAGTTTAAATCAGATTCAACTTGATCACTGTCTCTAATCAAGGACGACGTGAGGTCAGTCTAGATATCATAATGCATGACTTGCAAATGCGTTAATTTCATGATAATTTATCAGGACAATCCGACATATTCATCTACAGAATATTTCCCGATGTTATACATTATTACACATTTCACCTGTGAAGATGAGATTAAGTATACATTTGTGTTATTTGTATATGGAAAACCGTAAAACACAGAAATTTTAAAGTTCGTTTTGTTTTAAAGATTTTTCGAAATTTTGATAAATGCCCCCTTTGGATACCTTAAATGAAATTCTGTTCCGTTCCGTTCCGTTCCGTAAAGTACCAATAGCCTTTTTAAAAAAAGTCAATCTTGTGCATGATTTATCAATGATTATACTTGCACAATTAACGCATGTTGTTCTCAAAACTAAGAGATGTCTATGCTATTTATGACAATTTTCATGGTTCAGTGGTTATAGTTAAGTTTTTGTGTTTTGGTCTGTTTTTCTCATACTTTATACAATAGGTCTACTATATTTGTTGTATGAAATGATTGTAAGGTGTACATGTCTAGTGGGATGATGTCATCTGACCTTGACCTCATTTTCATGGTTCAGTGGTCAAAATTAAGTTTTTGAGTTTTGGTCTTTATCTATTAAATACTATAAGCCATAGGTCAACTGTATTTGGTGTATAGAAATATTTTTTGATCTATATGTCAGTGGCACAGGTTTTATTTGACCTTGATCTCATTTTCACGGTTCATTGATCAGTGTTTTTGTGATTTGGTCTATTTTTCTTAAACTAGAAGTAATAGGTCAACTATAATTGTTGCATTGAAGCCTTGTTAGCTGTATATGTCTGCCTGGCATGGTTCATCTGACATTGACCTCATTCTCATGGTTCATTAGTCTTTATTTATTTATCTTGGTTAATGTTAAGGTTATGTGACAGTTGTGATAAAGCTTTATACTTAGGACTATCAACATATTATCAATGATTAGTAAAAGAAGGCGAGACATTTCAGCGTGTGCACTCTTCTTATTAAACACACATTAATATACATCATGTACATTAAACAGCAAAAAAAAATATTGATGCAAGATGCCATTCAATAATAACTTTTACTCTTTTATGTATAGGACAAGAACTATAGAAGATACAGAGAAATTATAAACAGCAGAAATGATAGGCAATTTAAAATTTGCAGAAGAAAACTGAACCTAAATGGTAAGGCCACTTTTATTTATTTTTTAAAGTTGTTGAACTTGAAAGATGATAATCATGATTACTATAAAAATTATAAGATGTGGTATATTAAATATGAAAACTATCATGGCTTTAAGAAAGCAATTGTAGGCCTGTGACGACCTTCAATAATGAAAAAATCCATACCCTATAGTCAAAAGAAGGCAGCTATAAAAGACCCAAAGATGAAAAATTGAAACAATCCAACATGTCCAAACTGTAAAACTAATTGCCTAGTTTATTACAAAATAAATTACAAAAAATAAATATAACCGGTATGAAACAACAACAACCACTAAATTTTAGTGTCAGACTAAACTTACAAAAACTACAGGCTCTGAACTTTGGACAGGCACAATAGGAATATGGCAACCTATGATGTAAAGTTCCTGCAAACAAAGACTGGACTAATGTAAATCAACTAATTTTTCGCGACTACTTTATTTTGCGTTTTATACTTTCTAGTCTTACATCACAGCTAATTATTTTTCGCAAGGTTCAAGTTTACTTAATGAATTTTAATAAAGAAAGATACATATGAAAAACATTTATTGCTGTTTCTCTCTCCATTTATAACATTTTTTTTTATTTGTTTATTTTGTGTATTTATAGGTGATCAGACATCTTGGTTTTCATGATCAATAGGTCATTACTGAAGAGGAAACTTAAAGTTGAAATTTATTTACAAAGTGCATAATTGGATTAATTTGAACTGGAATGTGTGCTTTCCTGCAAAAAAGAAACAGGAAATTTCATCATTATCACATGATAGTGCCAATAAACAAAATGGAGTTCTATCATAGATACACAAAAACACTATTGCATAAAAGCAACAACATATTATATATATTATTCGAAAGAAAGGAGAATGCAGAACAAAGGAACACCAGTTTTATCCACTCATTTACATCGCTCCCTCATATCAAATATACGAAAGAAGATCATTGAAGAACAATTTGCAAAAATGTTTTCTCTTAGAATTGAAGGAAAATGTTAAGTGAATGGCATAATGTATTCACTGAATTCTTACGTAGTGGATTGAAAACTGTACACAAGCTGAAACAGAAGAAAATTTTAATTTAAAATAACACGAAAAGTGTATATTTTATTATTTAATCTGCAAATATATAAACAAATTCTTTAGAACACCACAAATGGTATGACATTCAAATTGGTTGCTTATTAATGTATTGCATTGAAACAATTACAAAGAAAACAGAATCATTTGCTACAAATTTTTTTTTATAAATCATAGTTAAATTTTATAAAAAGTATGAACAATACCTAGATCTAAACAGTCAGACTTTATCAATTTTCAATGTCATTAAAATGTTGAGTCAAACATTTATGAAAGTTTTGAATATCATTTGCATCAACTATACAGTCTTGTAATAATTATATTCATACTGTTTGTATACATGGTATAGCGAAGAAATGTTTAACAAGAACAAATAAGGGAAATTTGATGTTCAGAAATTTCTTTAGAGGAAATTTGAAGAACAATGATTTCATTAGAGGAAATTTGTTGTCTTGAAGGAAATCTTTTTCCCTTGAAAAAACAATCTCCCTTGAGGAAAAAACAATTTCCCTTTGAGGAAAAAACAATTTCCCTTTGAGGAAAAATCTTTTTCCTTTAGGGAAATTTGATTTCCCTTGAGGAAAACAACTATTCCTCTAAGGAAATCGTTGAAAAAAGGGGCATAACTTTTTTAACAGTGGTGCTAGAGCCAAACAATTTTAGGACAAATAACAGGGAACCAATACCAACCAAATTATCAACTTCATTTTGACTTAACTCCAAAAATTAAGGTGAACAACTTTTGCACTCAGCGGAATTGCAAACTTGTCCCGGAGACAAATCTGCTTTTCTGAGATGTTTTACAAGGTTCCAAAAATGTGTTATGCCCTACAGCTTTCCATCCAGCTAAGGCAGAAGTATATTCTCTTTTATTCTCATATATCCAGTATTTGCAACAAATTGTAATTTTTCCGAAGAAAAAAATTCAAATGGAAAATAATGTTTGTATTGTAATAAAGTATGTTCCCATGGGAAGAAAAATTGTTCCTATGTGAAAAAAAATTGTTCCCATGGGAAGAAAAATTGTTCCCATGGGAAGAAGATTTGTTCCCATGGGAAGAAATATTGTTCCCATGGGAAGAAAAATTGTTCCCATGGGAAGAATTAATTCCCATGGGAACTTTTTGTATTCATCTTTTCCCATGGGAACTTCCAATGTTCCCATGGGAAATTCTAATATTCCCATGGGAATTATGAAATTTCCCATGGGAAATGTACTTTTAATCAGCTGCAGTGACAAGAGTGACAACAGTGACAAGTTGGGACATATGGCTTTTTTAAAATTTTTCAATGATCTATCACTGGGCAAATTTTTTTGTTGATATCTTGTAAACCGACAAAGTCAGATTTGCCGATACCGGAATGGCAAATTTGTCCCGCACAGTGTTTTAGACTCTATTACAACCAAAGGCCTCTTTAGAAGCTGCTGTGATAATTACAGACAAGATTAAAATTATTTGAAATGTCAAACAATATACGGTAAGTTTGTGAATTTTGACAGTTGTATATGTAATTGACACTAAGCTATACAAGGTCATGTTTTTTCTCTGACTGTTTATGACGTCTTTACACTAAATTCATTGGATGTTGGATGTGTACGGATTGATAGTTTAGTCTTAGATGCATGATTTTTTTTATTAGTTGTTAGTGGCTTTGAACTAGCTGTCAGATAACTGCGAGTACTCTCAGATCTGTTCCTAGTGTCTTTTTGTTGTCGGGATGTTAAGAACCCGGCCACGTCCAATTGTATTTTTGTCCTTCTGATGAGTTAAACCTTTTTCAACTGATTTTTATGGTTCGTTCTTATGTTGTACTCTTATATATACCACTGTCCCAGGTAAGGGGGAGGGTTGGGATCCCGCTAACATGTTTAACCCCTCCACATTATTTATGTATGTGCCTGTCCCAAGTCAGGAGCCTGTAATTCAGTGGTTGTCGTTTGTTTATGCGTTACATATTAAATCATATTTGTTTTTCGTTAATTTTTTTTTTTTATATATAAATAAGGCCTGTAGTTTTGTCGTTTAAATTGTTTTACATTGTCATATCGGGGCCTTTTATAGCTGACTATGCGGTATGGGCTTTGTTCATTGTTGAAGGCCGTACGGTGACCTATAGTTGTTAATGTCTGTGTCATGTTGGTCTCTTGTGGACAGTTGTCCCATTGGCAGTCATACCACATCTTCTTTTTTATAGTTGAAAATTTCATTCACCAGAAGATCTCAACATTGTTCCAGAATGTCTCAACCGATACCAGAAAATCTCAACATGACATACTTTATAACATATTTAGCTTAATGAAATTATATTAGTAAAGAAAAAGAACAAACTGTAATTTTATGTTTATAATACTAATTTACTGATATATATGCTAGTTTATCAATGATATCACTGTCATTTTGTCGATAGCTGACTGCGCTGGCCACATTTACCTGCTGGAGAAAAGTCATTACGATGTCATTTTAAATCATATTCATTTGTGTTATACACGAGATAAACCGTAATTCCAATATCTATGGCATGACATTCTCCGATTTTACAAAAAACGCATTGATTTTCAGTAAATTGACGAAAAGTCGACCTACCCTGTGTTTATTTTGAATATTTTGAACCAGAAAAGCTCAACAGGAAGTGCCAGAATACTTTTTTCCGTCTCAACATTTGGTTGAGATTAGATGGTTTACTAGGCGTGACTTACAGTATCAACTGTATCCGGAAATTGCCACTTAATAATTTCAATAGTAACAGTCGGATTTATTGGTTTATAAAATGCAATACTAAGTTCTTTTCATATTAAAATATTGTTGAAAACTATATTGTAAACGATGATTAATTGTTAAATTTTTATCATTTTATCAAAATATTTTAATAAAAAAGAAGTTGACCAGGAAAACTCTCATTGTAAATAAATTCCAATGTCGAAAATGTGTTTCATTCTGTATTGTGCAATATTCAGAACATTAACTACAGGTAAGGTGAAATAGATTTTCTTAGCTGTATTTGGAGACACTTTTTCGGAATATTTGATTCCTAGCGCTCTTTAACTTCGTTTTCTTTAGCCTTTTTTACATTTTTAAATCGAGTGTTACTGAAGATTCTTTTGTAGACAAAATGTGTGGCTGGCGAACTCAATTTTAATCCTTGTTACAGTGGGTTGATTATAGGTGTTACTGTAAAACTTTACCTATACCTTAACCTGTTTTTAAAATTGACAATACAATAGGGACATTTAAATTGACCAGTTGGTATTGTTAGATTTAAATCTACCTTGATGCTACCTGTAACATTTTTTATTCACCTAACCCAAAGTTTCAGCATAATTTTTTCCTGAACTTTTTCTTACCTAGGATTATTCTATTGAGAGATTTTTATTTTACTGTCATTCAAAATATAAGAAGTTATCAAGCCAAACAAGAATGACTATAATATCATATATGTTATTTTCTTGCAGTTTATTTAAAATTGCATGGCCTAAAATGCGCTACATTTCATCTTAATGTTTGCATAGCCACTACTAGCAGTGTTTAATACCCTAAATAATCCAGTCGTAATATTTCACTCACTTTATGAAACATCAAAATCATATTTGAATAAACAATTTCATTTAATTTTTTACACTGATATTTGACATCTCATCCAGAATTCCAAAGTTTTTAAATAATTCCCAATTTTATTCATTTTTCACTACTTCACTAGATTTTTTTCTAAATCCATAGTATAAATTCTGATTAACTTCCCATGATATACATCCTAATTTAACAGGTGCAGAATCTATACATAATTCAGAATCTTGTAAAAAAAAATATCATTTCCATTACTATATTCCAAATAGTTATCCTCACTTTACAAATATTTTGTAATATTTTATTTATATTTTTACTATATATCATTTGATTTTTCTGTATCCACAGTAAACATTTTATTTCATTTCCTATTATAAATTTCCAAATCAAACAATATTTGATCCAGATTTTTATAATGACTATTTTCAATTTCACATTCACTTAAAACATTTCCCCACGTTAGGAATATTTTAGAATATTTTACTTTCATTTTTCACTTTATCACTAGATTAGACTATATCCACTGCATTAATTCAAAATTTTATTTCATTTCCAAGATCCCATTTAAATGGTAAATCATCTTAAGTTTGTAATAGATCCCAAATTAATAATGAATGTTTTTAAAATCACATTTAAAGCCACAGAAACATGTTGGATGAACTCACACTATATCTCCTACTTGAATTCCAGTTTTGAAATTTTTTAATCTTTAACATAACTAAATCCCATCGTATGAAAATTTGAATTTCCTTGAGCAAGCATTTTATGCACAAAAGTCCCACTAATATTATAATAGATTTCAAAGAAAAAAAAAACACAGCAAGGTATACTCCAAACTTATTTTCGAATTTTACATGTACAACGTCATATGTAAGCCCCACAAAACAGTTTGAATGAATTATTTCCTCCTTGATGTCCTTCATGACAATAAAATCTTGAAAAAAACACATTACATTTTAAGAAGCAAAATTGCTATAAAAAATCTAAGCAGTGAATTCAAATAAAATAAATCCAATATTGTATGCACAATGACACCAACAGATTTCAAACATTGCAAATAATAATCCAAAATGAGAATCTTGAAGGGACATGTGAAGAAATGAACAACATATCCATCTGAAAATTTAAACTGTAAACACCTGAACAGCTATTTCTTGTTTCACTGGCAGCTGGACAATACTATATAAGGGTTAGAATTTTAAAGAAGCATTTAGTGTGTAAAAACAGTTTAATTTTCAAACATAGTAATACATATTTAATTTAATCTTTTACTGATTTAGAATTTTAGGTAAAAAATAGATAAGTTATATATATCAGGGATTTAAAACAATAAAAACCAAAACTATTTTCTTCCCTATCAATTTTTTAATAGAATAATCCTAGGTAAGAAAAAGTTCAGGAAAAAAGCATGCTGAAACTTTGGGTTAGGTGAATAAAAATCTTTACAGGTAGCATCAAGGTAGATTTAAATCTAACAATACCAACTGGTCAATTTAAATGTCCCTATTGTGTTGTCAATTTTAAAAACAGCTTGAGCTATAGGTAAAGTTTTACAGTAACACCTATAAGCAACTCACTGTACTATGATGAGTTTATTCATACATTTCAATATGTTTCAGTTAAAGGAGTACGCATTGTCCATGTAATTTCTCCAATATTACTTGTATATATGGGCGGGCGAAAATTCTGATATTGATATGAACATCGAAATAGTCCAAAGAAAGACATTTGCATCTACCCAGATAGCAGCAAATGCATTTATTTTAAATCTTTACTACCGTGATGGTGGCGATCAGGCTTTTACAAACCACCGAGGCGGTTGTAAAGTATTTGAATCAAACTCAAGTCATGTGCCGCTTTGGATGAAACCTGAATTGTTACATCACGTTTGTATTTTCATAATTATGATGATGGTTTCCTCTATTAGTTTGCCTATAAAAACTAGAGGCTCTAAAGAGCCTGTGTCGCTCACCTTCCAATTGGTCTTTTGCATATTAAATAATGGACATGGATAAATTCATGACATAATTGTGTTTTGGTGATAGTGATGTGTTTGTAGATCTTACTTTACTGAACATTCTTGTTGCTACAATTATCTCTGTCTATAATGAACTTGGCCCAGTAATTACAGTGGAAAATATTTTCTACAAATTTACAAAAATTTATGAAAAATGTTAAAAATTAACTATAAAGGGCAATAACTCCTTAAGGGGTCAATTGACTATTTTGGTCATGTAAACTTATTTGTAGATCTTATTTTGCTGAACGTTATTGCTGTATACAGTTTATCTCTATCTATAATATTATTCAAGATAATAACAAAAAACGGCAAAATTTCCTTAAAATTACCAATTCAGGACAGTAACCTAACAACGGGTTGTCCGATCCATGTGAAAACATCAGGGCAGATAGATCTTGACCTGATAAACAATTAAACCCTGTCAGATTTTCTCTTAATGCTTCGGTTTTTGAGTTATAAGCCAAAAACTGCATTTTACCCCTATGTTCTATTATTAGCCGTGGCAGCCATTTTGGTTGATTGGCCAGGTCACGCCACACATTTTTAAAACAAATTACCCCAATGATGATTGTGGCAAAGTTTAGTTTAATTTGGCCCAGTAGTTTCAGAGAAGAAGATTTTTGTAAAAGATTACTAAGATTTACGAAAAAATGGTTAAAAATTGACTATAAAGGGCAATAACTCCTTCAGGGGTCAACTGACCATTTTGGTCATGCTGACTTATTTGTAAATCTTACTTTGCTGAACATTATTGCTGTTTACAGTTTATCTCTATCTATAATAATATTCAAGATAATAACCAAAAACAGCAAAATTTCCTTAAAATTACAAATTCAGGGGCAGCAACCCAACAACAGGTTGTCCGATTCATCTGAAAATTTCAGGACAGATAGATCTTGACCTGATAAACACTTTTACCGCATGTCAGATTTGCTCTAAATTCTTTGGTTTTTGATTCATAAGCCAAAAACTGCATTTTACCCCTATGTTCTATTTTTAGCCATGGCGGCCATCTTGGTTGGTTGGCCGGGTCACGCCACACATTTTTTAAACTAGATATCCCAAAGATGATTGTGGCCAAATATGGATTAATTTGGCCCAGTAGTTTCAGAGGAGAAGATTTTTGTAAAAGTTAACGACGACGGACGACGACGGACGACGAACGACGACGACGACGGACGCCGGACGCCAAGTGATGGGAAAAGCTCACTTGGCCCTTCGGGCCAGGTGAGCTAAAAAACACTATAAAGAAAGAGGTTTGAATAGGTCAACTTGTTTTTTTTTTAAATTTATCAAAGACAAAGAAAATTAGGTCAAGTTAGGTTTCAACAGTAAGAGAAGGTAAAGTGAATATATGTCCTTTTAGTGAAACAAGCTACATCGTGCATAAACAAAACAATAATTATTAGATAAACTTGTAATTGTTGGTTTTAATTTTCATTTGAATATTAAACTGTTGGTCGCTGGGATACTGTTAACAATTAAAGAAACGGTGCATTGTTTCTCTAAAGTTATCCTTTCTTTCGGACTAATAGTTCAAGTTAAAATAGCTCAAACATTTGATAAAATACATATTAACACTATGTTCTGAGGTTTGCCAGCAATTGTCCTTAGTTATAACTTAATTTTGTTTTTCTTTAAATATTTTGGTGTCGAACACAGATTATTTTTTTCTTTTCTTTTCGTTCGTCTGTAAATTTTTCTTTTGACCAATAAAGACAGGTCAAGTTCGAATGCTGTCAAGATCAGTTTCATTGTCCAAGAGTTAAAGTTCTGGATTGTTTGAAATATTCTAAAATTTTCAGGTGCAGGATGACTTCGCTTTTTGACGTTTATAATCTCACTCGACAGTGTCAATACAACATGTTTGTAGGAATCCTAATGTTTGTACGTGTATAACACTATATATAGAAAACTGTGTAGAAAAATTAATTCAGATTTTTATGGCATGTCTTGGGCGACTTAAGACAGTACATGTTCGATTACCATTTATCCGCTCTAGGGTGGTGAAAGAGAGATGAAAGATACCAGAGGGCCAGTCAAACTCATAGATTGAAAATAAACTGACATGGCATAAAATAAAAAGACAAACAGACAAGTAATAGTACCGAAGACAAAACATAGAAAACTAAGGACTAAGCAACATGAACCCCACCAAAAACATGGGGATGATCTCAGGTGCTCCGGAAGGTTAAACATATCCTGCTCCACATGTGTAACCCGTCGTGTTGCTTATGTTATTACAAATCCGGTAAAATGTCTAATTCGGTAGGTCACAATCGGGAGATATATAATCCGTATGCAGGTACTGCTGGAATGTCACTACATGGAAAAGGAAAGTTTACAATTGGGAAGCTGATAATATCTCTGTTGTCGTAAAGTTTTGTTTTCAACCGACCCTCATTGTTAATTTCTTGATGTTAGTAAAGATATGAGGCAGACTTAACTGTATCTGTAGTATCCTTTATCTCTAGTTCAATGGGATAGATTCGTTAAACATAGTCCAAATAAAAATTCTATATATTTTGATTTTTTTGTGAAAAAGGTCAAAAGGATTTATAGAAGTAGGATCTCATCGGAACTTCACAACAACTTAAGAAAAAGCTGGTCAGACCCAAATCCATTGAAATATTTGGAGTGCATTTCTTTCTAACACAATCGATACAAACGGTTATGCGAGCACATGTTTTGGTCACTTTAAATGCTGCTATTTTACATTCATCTGATGAAGACGAAGAACTGACAATAAAGTTAAATATGCACAGAAGTCCTGTGTGTCTTAAACATCTTCTACATACAATGTCAGCTGTTTTACCTCGTAATAAGATTGGATTTACATTTTTGACTGTTCAAACAGAGTTAGTAAACACTGATTAAACGATGCATGTGTTTCCACTTTTGTAACGTTTAAGAAACTACAACAAACACAACACAACGTTTACAAAACTTTGTTTAGAAAGAAATGCACTCTTATGTTTTTTGTTAAAGAAATCCAGACTCATGGCTGTCATTTGGTATATCGAGTTTCTAGAAGATAATTTCATTTTTTTGTTGTTATTACTTTGATCATTCCAGATATAAGGTACTTGATTGTTGGAAATACTCAAAATGTTTGGTTGAGGAATGATAAATCAAGAAAACATTTTGAAATCAGTTTAAATTTGAATGGAATGTTTTGAATCCCTAAACAACATCAAGATCTCTCAGTTGCAGTGGCCGTGGTATCTGTAATAAGATAATCACATCTCTAATTTAAGGATGTACTTAGGTGAGGTTTTGGAGTCTGTGTCAAATGTTCGGACTCCTTGGTGTTTTTCCATACAATACACTATAAAATATTTTGCCCCATAACACCCATTTATTTTTTCATATAAGACTTAATAGATCATGAAAGGTCATTTACCAAAATTTTATGAGATTCTTAATTGTCCTTCTTTTGTTTTGAGACCTTATAATACCAATGCAAATATAAGGTAAAAGTCCGAGTCAGCCTTTTCCCGCCATATTTTAAATCTCATATATCTCGAAAAGGAGGTCCATGACCTATCAATAGTTTTCGCTTATTTTATTCCTTAATTAATGCTCTACCAGCTTATAGTATCAATTTAAACTTCTTAATTTATAAATTATCACCTAACATCACCTAAGTACATCCTTAAGTTTGTTATTATTGTTTTTGAAGGTACAGGGATGAATATAATTCACACAAAGAACACGGGAAATATAGATTACGGTAAACCGAATTCATTAAGCTACTATACACCATTGTCGCTGTATGGGATTGATGTATCAAGAAGGACATACATACGGTTTCTTCTGAAAGCGAAAGAGTCAGCATTTGTGTCCCTATGGTCCTCTGCTAATATTTCAAACGCCATGTTTTATGAAATTGCATTGGGAGCTGGACACACTGCCATTTCTCTTCGTCGAAATAAGCATTCTATATATTTTGATCATTTTGTGAACGATAAATGGATGAGCGATACGCAATTCATGCCGTTCTGGATAAGTTGGTCAAAAGGAGTTATAGAAATTAGAACCTCATCGGAACTCCACAACGACACAAGAAAAAGCTGGTCAGACCCAAATCCATTGAATATTTCTTTTGCAGGAATAATGACAGGATGGGGACAGGATGGGGATTGGATAATCTATCCTTATGCAGGTAAGTTAAGACGATTGGTTTACAAATATGTTTCAGAAACTTACAACGCAGTTTTGCTATTATTAAGGACCTAACTGCAAAATATATCTTTACCAAAGAACCGTGAATTATACATTGTTATGTTTTATCATTTATATCAGTGGTGTCATTAAAACGGCACCGGAATCATCGTTCTTGCATTATATTATTTTGTGCCAATCGTGATCAAAAACAATCAACAACAACATTGACCAAAATGGGAGTCATTTGCGACAGGAACTCTGATATTCAAGAGGGTGTTTTTCTTTCTTTTTTTGGTTGGTAAATTGACAAAAGATAATTCCTGGTGAAACTCTGATCCAGTTATGGTATTATGTAGGTACAAGACAATGTGGTATGAGTGCCAATGAGACACCTCTCCATCCAAATCACAATTTGTTTTCGATCTTTGAGTTTGACTGTCCCTCTGGTATCTTTCGCTCCTCCTCACGGTATTTAACACAGAGCCTTGGCTAACACCGAACAGCAAGCTAAAAAAGGCCCCCCAAAATTACTAGACTGAGTGATAAATCATTCAAACGTGAAAACCAACGGTTATATCTATATAAAAACAAGAAACGAGAAACATTTAAAAACCACATCAACTAACAACAACTACTGAACATCATATTTCTGACTTATGACAGGTGCAAACAATTACAGTGGGTTAAACGTTTAAATGGTACCAAATAAACATGTCATCCTAAAATTATCTTTAATCCATGTAACCATGGAATCATCTATAAAACACATATGAAGCTGCGTTGCTATAAAAAATTATATAAAGATATTAAAACATTGTTTTGGATTCGAAAGGAATTGGGTTTTTTAATAAGTAACACATCAAAAATTTATATTTTAAGTCGAAGAAGCTAAATGTTGCAGTTGTTCTGGAAGGGAACTCACACGGACCAATATTAGTTCTAAAGATGCAAGTAAAAAAGCGAAACGATTGAAAAAAGAACTTATGGTAAACAAAGAGAGTTTATCTAAATTTGAAAGGAGAAAAATATGTGCAGACGATTTCCGTGATTCATCAAAACACATGGGTTACATAGGAGCAATTGTTCTAACATTGATAGTAATTTTCGTTTGTGGTCTTGACTGTTTATAGTTACGGAGAAAATAGGAAATATAGATTTCATCACTGCATCAAGCATAGCAAGTGGGTTACGGTATATGTCAACTCAAGACAGTCAAATTTTAAAATTGAAATCGCGAGGCGTGACAATGTTTCTTGAATATTTACAATTTAAACGGTTGAGAGTTACGAAATTTCGCGATACACGAGATATAAGGATGAAATCTGTATATCTAATGATTTTAAGGCGATATCTGAACAAAGATTATCTTCTCTTTTCAAAGATGTTTTCAGAAAATTGTTTTGCATGACGTCACATTAAAAAAATCAGAAGAAATCAAGAACATTTGACGTCATTATTGCATTTCGACCAATCGTTTGCCGAAAACAAGTTATAACTAGAGATGAGAACTTTTTCTCACACTGATCGAGAAATGAGAAAAAAAGCATGTAAATTAGAAAAAGTTGATTTTGATACTTTAGATTATCTGTTAGATAATATATGGTATCTTATTTCTGCACGCTATTGTTAAACATAAGAACTTGCATACATTTTTGTGGTAGAGAAACCTCTGGAATAAAGGAACACATTTTGATATTGTGTTTGATTTTTGATTTGAATGATTTGTTTTATTTAGCACTGTTCGTTAGCTTGTTGGTTGTTTTTTTTTTTCTCTATAGGAAACAGAAAACTAATCACACTAGTTAACATCTTTTTTCACAATAGGCGAACCAAAACTTAATATATATCCATTACATATTTTCCAAAATTATCTAATGATACCCAAATTATAGAGAAAATCAAATGAATATAGAAAAGCCTAAAAAACACAATGTATTATTCTGGATGCATGACTGTTTGGTCGACAAAATTCGGATATATCGTAATGTATATGATTCGTGTAATTATGTACAGCAACACTTAATTTACCAAATTACAATTTTGTTCTCCTAATGTTTTCATGCAAAACAATCTATCCACAAGTGTTAAATGACCAGTGGCAGTACATTACATTTTGGGTATCAACTTCAAAATTGTAGTGTTGATGAAACATTGATATATTTGATTATTAATAATGAGTTGAGTTAGAAAATTTAAGTGTTGATGAAACATTGATATTTCTGATTATTAATAATGGGTTGGGTAAGGTGTATGTAGATGAAACAGCAACCTAACGACACGATTAAATAAATGATATTTAAAAGATAAATAACAGACTTCAACAACTGATTTTTTTTAAAGTCTCAATATCAAGTTCTGAAACATACAATGTCTATAAAAGTAAATAACTTAGATATGATCAATCAAAAAATCCGCCAGTCATACCCAATTATCAAAAATAAGGAATTGAACAAACGTCAAAAAGACAAGCAGAAGTAAACAAGACACTACATAAAAACACACAAGGCTGAGCAACAGTAATCACACCTTAGCCATGTGCTCTGGAAGAATATGCAGACCCTTCTCTACATATGGCACTTGTGTTGTTCATCTTAATATTAATCCGTAATAAAATTTAAGGTCACGATACAGTAAATGCCTATGTCAAATATTGTGCTAAGATTTAGAAAAGTGGCTCGTTGAACTATAACTACAAATCTGTGACATAGTCTACCTCCTTTAATATGAGCTTAAAATAATTTTAGCCAAATGTGTACAGAGGGAAAAGTAACACTTCTACAGGCTATTTAAAATGAAAACTTTTATAACTTAAATTTTTTTTATTGCTAAAGGAAGTAAAAGAAGTAATTTGTCATCTGAAAAGCTGCAGAGGCATCTTATTCATTTTAATAGTCATGAAATTGGAATTATATACGTCTACTGGTCAATGATAATATTTTTTTATTGCTAAAGGAAGTAAGAGAAGTAATTTGTCATCTGAAAAGCTGCAGAGGCATCTTATTCATTTTAATAGTCATGAAATTGGAATTATATACGTCTACTGGCCAATGATAATATTTAATGACAATATTCGTGTCCACGAATATAGTTTACTCATTATAATGTTGTTTTTTTTTAAAACATTCCCGCTTTCTTGAAAGTGTAATTAAATAAGGCAATAAGGCAAAAAGGTAATATTTTAGTTTCCAAACTCTTTGCAATCAATTTTTCTTACTGTTGTATATATATGGGGACTGTACCTTAAACATGCAAAACAATTTGCAAAACAAAACAGGTGTGATATTTTTTTCAATCTGAAAAACTGACATAACTTTACAAAGAACTTATTGGGGTATATGGCCAACTGTTCTTATCAAGTAAACGATTTCTCTGATGTATTTATGGAATAATATTAAATTTTTGATTAATTTTCGTCACAATTATTAAACTAAATTTATGGCATTTTAAATACTATATAATACCGCAATATCACTAATACAGTGTAAATATTTAAACTTACAATAACAATATCTTAATTATGACATGATTACATTCTTGACACCATTGCTATGTTACTATGAAATGAGTTTTTTTATCAGCAGCAATTTCATAGAAAGAGAAAAATAGTTACCACATTAGTGCAAAAAAAATAATTGAAAATGTATTTTCATCTGAAAATGTTATAGAACTAGAAAAATTGTGTAGATTTATACGATACATATTAATGAAAGTCTGTCCTCCTGGTTAGAGGAACTGTAATACTATTATATTGTTATTTATTTTCACACACATGCGCAACAAAATATGTATTATATATGAACTGCTATTTTCTCTGTAGCTATGTACTAGTTTATGAGAATAAAATCATTCATGTATTCCGTCTTTCTGATTTTTTATAGAAATGTATCTACGTTGAAATGTATTTTTCAATTACAGTTGGTTTTTAGTATTTTAAATACATGTAATAAATACAATTCGAGTGTGAAATTATCATTGTTATGAGAACACGACTATACAACGTATACAACGGTGATGGTTTTATGGCAGTTGCAGACAATCATAGTCGCCTGGTATCATGTGTATGGCACTATTGTTCAAATATCAGGTAAACGAATAAGATGTATTAAATAAAAGAGGGACGAAAGATACCAAAGGGACAGTCAAACTCATAAATCTAAAGCAAACTGACAACGCCATGGCTAAAAAGTGAGTATCGTTTTAATGCATTAGTATGTCATATTTTCAAAGTTTTAACAGTATTCCATCGGTAAAGAAGGGTTTTCATTTACGAATGTTTTTGATAATTTTACTTTGATATTTTTGGCATTTTTAGTACATTTGAAGCATTAAATATGTACATGTGTGGCTTGAATCTGTCTGCTATTACATTTGATGACGTGATTACCAGTTCATATTGTGGATAACATTTTTAACTGATGTAAGTGAGGATATGAAGTGAAAGAAATTATTTCACGAAAAAAAACCATTAAAAATTGTTTGGCTATATACTCATTTTGATCTAATACCGGTGTCCTAAAGCCGTTCTTCTCCCATGCCAATTTTTCCGAGCGGAAAATCTAAATCGATCCAATATTTCCCCCGGAAAATTGGCATGATCCAACTTTTCCCCCTCAGCGTTATAGGGGGAAAACGAGGAACAGGCCATTTCCCCCCCTTTGCGGCATGAGAAGCTAGTTTTTCTCCTTTGTAATATAACGTCGGCGACGTCAGTTAGAAATATTTATCCGAATAAAAGAATAATTATCTTTTTGTATTAGTTTTGCGGTACCAAAGCTTCATCGTTTCCATATACATTTGATATGTATTTATATATACATGTACGTTCATGTTTTATTTATACACATGAAGCACATTCTGATGTGGTGATCACATCCATTCTCTATCGTGAACCTTAGGTATCGTTCACTAAATAAATACAATCACTTTAACCACTTCTGGTCAGTTTGAAGATTTTTCCCTGGACAGACGTCTTTGGTGTCTCCGACATGCTATGGTGAAATGACTTTACATGATAAATCATGTTTGACCATAAAGTAAAAGAACCCATCAAAGACATTGATAGAGAAAAATACTCGTCGCCTTAAAACTTTCATTCTCAGGAAAAGAAGTCCGATACGGATGAAACTTCATCAAATCTAGAGGAGATATGTTCACCCTCTCCAACCAGAATGAGAGACGTTGTAGCTCAGAACTAACCCCATTAGTGTGGGCTGTACAAGATCTACAAAAATATCCCGCCTTCCCTTAAGGTGCATAGGATCGACCACGATCCAGCACTTATTATACAAATATCCACCGGAGTTACAATGACGTGGCAAAACTAACGGCCTTATTAGTAAAAATATAATTTAAGAAGAAAAAAAATTGACCGACATGAACTATGATCAACAGCCACTATACTACATGTTCCTGGCTTCGGAATGGGCATTGGCACATAAACAATGTGGTTGTCATAAACTCAACCCTCCTCAATGAACCCAACCTAGTCCGTCAGTATTTGTATCATTCTATCAAAGTTAAAAACCTAATAATGAACCAACTCGGTGGTCTTATGGATTCGCCTTGAAAGAAGTATTTTTTTATTTGTATCCCTGTCCAAGGCAGAACAAGGATTTTAAAGCTAGTAATGATGTTGTTGTTTTTTATCAAGCAAGCAGCATTTAAAAATGAGAGCAATAATATCGTATAAATAAAGGCAACAGTAGTATACCGCTGTTCAAACTCATAAATCCATGGACAAAAAACAAAATCGGGGTAACAAACTAAAACTGACGGAAACGCATAAATATAAGAGGAGAACACGACACAACACTACAATGTAACTAACACACACAGAAACGGACCAAGCATCAGACAAAATCCCACGAAAATAACAAATATAACATCAAAACCAAATACATGAATTTGGGATAGACAAGTACCGTGACACGTCTTATCGCAATGTCAATTTACACTCAAAAATAAGAGAAAACAAACGACGCAACGTTAAACTGTAACAAACACAGAAACGAACTATAATATGACCGCATTAAGCAAACTTGTTTCCCAAAGTTACATAGATGTAAACAACAAATGTCTTCTTTTGTACAATAGCAAGAAATCTTCAATTGCACAGTATTGCGCAATAGCACACATTTAAATGTTCCTATTTAGATGTTCCCATTTGAGAAAACACATTAAATCGGTTAAATCGGTCTTTTACATAGAAAAGTGCTTTCATGCACATTATCATCCTCAAATTCAAGTATGCGAGAATATATCACAATGCATGATTAATCCATCACCAAAGAGCACCAACACTTCAATTCATTAATGAACAAAACTGTTGTCCGCAAATGAATTTTTTTTTTTTTAAATTACAAAATATAGCACGGTTGGTAAATTATTTGTTAAAGTGTTTCCTAAACTTAGTTAAATAATTTGATTGTCTTTGGTAATTAAAATAATATTCATGTCTAATTATATCAAATATATTTTGTATTAGAAACAAATTTGTTTTTAGTTAGACTATTTATTCATAAAAGATGTCAAATGTCAGTTTCACATCAAAGTTCATTTCGGAAAGAAAAAAAAGAAATTTGGTTTCGCTATAAAAGAATAAATGTAAAGACAGTATGGTACTGAGGTGCTGTTAACGATAAATAAGTAGTATAGATACAGTGAATAATCGGTGATTCTTGAAACAGAAACCATAAACCCAGAAGAGAAGGTGGAAAGTGAAATCAAATGAGGAGTTTATGAATATAAAACAAATCATAGCCATCATTGAGCAACGAATTTAACGATCGAATGAATGAATGAATATTTGAAGCAAAAATAGTGCAAAATCAAAAATAACATAATATATATTGGCGCTCAGAGTTAGTATTTTCTGATTATATTAAAAAGTAACACAACAAAACATACCCAATGAAAATACAAATCGAAAAGTCCCGTATTAAATGACAAAATCAAATGCTCTAACACATTGAACGAATTAAGAATAACTGTCATATTAATGCAATTCAAATTTACTCTCACAACAGTTAGATAGAATTCCCAACATGCAATTAACAGATAAAATGTCCTTCTCAAGGTAATTCTTCTGTGCATTCTAGTAACCACTATACAAATTTTAGGTGTTGCATTTAGACAAAAACCTGAATTGATAAATTCTTAAACGGTATATATATATTGGTCATTAAATATATATTTGTTTTGTTATATTAATTTCAAATTGTCATGTGTGACAGGATTTAGAAAAGATGACATTAAATATTATTTATACAAGTATGCATTGTTACTATTCATATATAAATGATTCGGTAGATGTTTTGTCACTGCAGCACAATCACATTTACTTTTCTTGCGAGAAGAAAAAATAATAAACTAAATATTTAATAGAAAAGAAGAAAGCAATACAACATTATTCTTGCAATCTATTCAGAAAAATTAATGGCAAATATTTATAAGAAAAAGAAGAAATCTGAGAAAAATGTATATCAATGTTAGATTTTTTTGTCTCCCTATAAAGCAATGAATTAGTGTGTTAGCTAGCAAGATATAATTCAACTTAGTCTAAGCTAGTTAATATAGATTTCACAACTGCAACAAGTGTATTACGATATTTCTCCACTCGAGACTGTTAAATTTTATCGTTTAAAGCGCGAGTCTTGCCGAGTTGAGAGTGGAGAAATATCTGTAATACACGAGTTACAGTGGTGGAATCTGTTTCTCTAATGATTTCTATCCTTTTCAAAGATTTGAGGAAAGTTGTTTACTTTTGATGTGACGTCATCAGGCATGGTAGCCTTTTTTCATGACGTCACAATAAGAAAATTCAGAAGAAAACAAGAAAATTTAACGTCACAGTGAAATCTCAACCAATCATTTGCCGAGAACAGACTTTTCATTAGTGAAGAGAAATATTTTTCTCACACCAGTCAGGAAATGGGAAAATAGCACAAAAAATAGAGAAAGAAGAGTATCTTCAAATGACATTGACGAATATGCATATTTATCTTCTCCTTCATTATAATCAGTCAATTAGTAAAATAATTTTCCAATTTGATACCGTATGGCATTATGCGATTCCTTAGTTTTGTACAAATGGATCTACTGATATCAATATAAAAATATATTCAGTCTTAACCTTTTACTTGGATAATGCACATACAGAATTTGGAGGGTTTCAACAAGTCTATGGACATTAACATCATATGCCAACCTCATACAGGGGTATTACAGCAAAATAAAAGCAGAACATGTATGAAAAGGTTGAACAGAAACACAAATAATAAGCGTCAATTAAACGAGAAATAAGGATTATGTATTCAATATAATTAAACTTCGTGATTCTCTTGAACTATTGTCTAGATACTTGACAGTATCAACTGAATCCGGAAATTGACACTTTGTTTTTTTAAATAGTAACAGACTGATTTATAGGTTGATCACTTAAGTAATATCAAGTTGTTTTCATAAACAAATATGTTTGAAAACTATCTTGAAAAATATAAAAACTTGTTTTACTTTTTATATTTTTGGAATAAAAAGAAGTCGACCAGGAATAATCTCACTGAGTTTCAATTTCAATGTGGAAAATGTATTTGATTCTGTATTGTGCAATATTCAGAACATTAACTACCGGTAAGGTGAAATAGATTTTCTTAGTTGTATCTGGCAACACTTTTCGGAATATTTGGTTCTTAATGTTCTTTCATTCGTATTCTTACGCCTTTTTTACATTTTAATGCCTCGTTCACACTGACATTTAATTCGAATTGAATTCGAATCGAATGCGAATCGAATTCGCTAATCGCGTTCACACACTCTTCTTTTTTAATTCGAATTAACTCGAATTGGCTAATTCGAATTAAAAATACGTTTTTGTTAATACGAATTAAAAGTTAACGTCGTTTGGACAGTAAAGCGAATTTGACGCGAATTGTAATTCGAATTAGAATTGACGTTAGGACGTCAAACGTTTCGAATGCGAATTAAACTAATTCGAATTAGTTAATGCGAATCGAATTCGAATTACGTGTGAACTCAGCATAAATTGAGCGTTACTGATGAGTCTTTTGTAGACAAAATGTGTGTCTGGCGTACACGATTTTGTTACTATGATGAGTTTATTCATACATTTCAATGTGTTCTAGTGAAAGGAGTACGCATGTTTCCTGTCCTGGGTCTTATATCATAAGTATATCATTGCGGGCGAGAAGTGTTATATTGATATGAACATGAAAATAGTTCAAAGAAAGACATGTGAATCAACCCGGATTTCTAAGACGCCTACTATTGAATTCAGCATTCTTGGAAGAGAAGCAGCAAATACAATTTTTTAAATCTTTGATGATTTGGCTTGACTGTGAATAGATAACATTACTCCCCGTACTGGTGGTGTTCATGCTTCTACAAAACCACCGATGCCGTTGTAAAATGTATTTGAGTTTTATGTAATAACCAAAGTGATGTGTCGCTTTTGATTTAACCTGAATTGTTACATCACGTTAGTATTTTCATAATTATGTTGAATGGTTTTCCTATAAAGTTCTAAAAGGTCCAATTAAAAAAGTCGATTTGGATACTATATAGCATTAATTCATTGAAATATATAATTAGTTATCAAAGGTACCAGGATTATAAATGTGTAGAATTTTATAACATATCACAGACCCAATCTACCGAAGAAAGGTCAAATCAGGTTTCATCAGTTGAATAGATAAAGAGAATATATATATTTAAAGCGAACCAAGTTACATATATGGACTAATAAATCGTGCATTCACAAAACAATGATAGATACACCTGTAATTTGATGCAAATATATGAATGTATATAACGCATACACATCAAGACATGGAAATTAGTTATAAAAATTATTTACGGACAAGAAATCAAACCAACCAAAACAATGGTATTAGTAACTTTTGCTCGGATGGTTCAAAGTTTTCATTTTTATTTAACCTTATCATAATGCAATAAATACTGTTTTAGAACGAATGATTGTGTATCTCAAACCATAGTGACTTGTTAGGTTTTAGTGTTCATCTGTTATTATTTTTATTTTTATAAATGTTGTTTAGTTATCGTTATATTTAAAATTATGACACATATGTGTATTACATTTGAAATAATGAAAAGAAAATGCTGCGAAAAACACTGTTGATTTTAACATGGACAGTTGATGCTATTTAACATAAATGATTATGTTTCTCTAAACTTATCTCGTCTTTTGGGCTAATAGTTTAAGTTGAAAACCTAAAACAATTGACTAAACACATATTAATTAGATATGTTCTAATGTTTCATAGCAGTTGTCCTCAGTTATAACTTGATATTGTTTCCTATATATTATTTGGTGTCGAACACAATTCTTTTGTTTTCGTTCGTTTACAAATTTTTCTTTGGACCAATAACGACATTAAAATCGATTGCTATCGAGATTATTTATTGTCCAAGAGTAAATTTACGTTCCTGAATGTTGGAAATATTCAAAAATTTAAGCGCGGTATTATTTCGATCTTTGACGTTTATTATCTCGCTCGACAGTGGCAGTATTACATGTTTATAAGAATGTTCTGTGTGTGTTACATTTTAACGTTGTGTCGTTTGTTTTCTCTTATTTTTGAGTGGGAATTCCTCGACCTTTATGTATGTTATGTATAATCAATAAACACAACTTACTTTTCAATATCAAGAATGAACACGAATGCGGCCACTTTCATTTAAGACGGAAACCTTCCAAAATCTAACTAAAATGCTGAAACTGTGAAGATTTCAGTAATTTAGCATGACTTAATTCGTGTTCGTGTTGTTTATTCTTTAGTTTTCTATGTTGTGTCGTGTGTACTATTGTTTTTCTGTTTGTCTTTTTTATTTTTAGCCATGGCGTTGTCAGTTTGTTTTAGATTTATGAGTTTGACTGTCCCTTTGGTATCTTTCGTCCCTCTTTTAATGATGCAAGTACCCGATATATGTGCATTGTAAAAAAAAACCAGCCCATATTTATGTAGCAGAGGCTTCCAAAAAATATTTAGAAGTTTACATTTAAACAATTTTGTAAAACTGCTATATTTTGGGGCCAAACTTTAAACTGAGAATTAGGAAATTTCGCGATACACGAGATATAAGGATGAAATCTGTATATCTAATGATTTATTTGACGGAATCTTAAATAAGTTGATCTTCTCTTAGCAAAGATTTTTTTCAGAAAGTTGTGTTCTTTATATGCGAGGCCATCAGACAGTATCGCCTTTTTCATGACGTCATAATAGAAAATTTAGAAAAAATCAGGAAAATTTGAAGTCATAGTTGAATTTCTACAATGAATTTCTACCAACAAGTTATATTTAGAGATCTATGAGGAATTTTTTCACATCGATCGAGAAACGCATGGAAATTAGAGAAAGTTTATTTTTACTATATAGATTATCTGATAAATTACGAATGGTATCTTATTATGGTGAAAACACTAAATATTAGAACTAACATTGTATGGTATATATATATATAATAAAAAAACACAATCAAATATACTTGTGGGAACATGTTTTAGTTTTTTTTATGTTTCTTTGAAGATGTTTTCTTGATATTTTCTTTTAATTGCTTTGCATATTATTTTCGGGGATGCTTTTTGTTAGATTGTTTTGGTTAATGTCGTATATTTATATTTGTACATAGAAAACATAAACCATTCATACTAGTTGACTTCTTATTTTGCGAACTAAAACTGATTATAATTTTGCATTGCATTATTTCCGAATGTTGCACAATTTGATGCCCAAAAAAGAGAGAACATCAACACTAAAAAAAGCCTTAAAAACAACCTGTACTATTATATCGTCTATGAACAGCATCCCCAACTTTGATAAATCATATTTGTATTATCATAAATGTTGTATTTTCACCCTTACAGTACAATATATCTAGAAGTATTGCTTTGTAAAATGACTGGTAAAATATCATTCCCATGACGTTACTGCATCACATGAACGGTACTAAAAATCATTGAAAACATTCCTGTTTTAATTTAAGCGGAATTTCTTGCTTAAATTGATCTCAACTACAGATGGCAAATATTTATCTCAAAAAGCCCTTTTAATGTTATAAATATAGCTTCTATTGTGTTATTTTCATTAAACTATCATTTTAAGCCTTTGATCAACTTCTATATCACCAATTAATTATTTAAAACAAATCGACAAATGATATTGCCTTTTTACATAATTTCCATTTACAAGTGAAAGGTTTAACTAGCTACATTTGTATAAAACCAGGTTCTATCCATCATTTTCTACATTACAAAATGCCTGTACAAAGTCAGGAATGACAGTTGTTATTCATGCGTTTGAAGTGTTTGACCTTTTGATTTTGCCATTTGATTAGGGACTTTCCGTTTTGAATTTTTCTTGGAATTCAGCATTTTTGTTATTTTTAATTTCTAACTTCACCTTTGAATTGCATTGAAATGAAACAGGTTCTATATCATGTGTATACTTAAACAGGAATTGATTAACATATGTCAACAATTGTTCGTAATCTAATTTTGATTTCTTCCTAAGATCGTTTAATTTTATGTAATGTTCTAAGAGGTCCAATTCTTAATAGATATTTAGAATAAAGTCCAACAGACAAGATTTTAGGCAAAATCCAATCACGTTGCTAGCCAAAGTTACTATCCGTAATATTAATGATCTTAATTTCCAAGGGCTTTTTAATTTCTTTACTTCATACTGGTCGATCACCTCCTGTTTATTTTATACTTTTTGTCATAGCATATATAAAAGCGATATCTACTATCTATGTTAATGTGTAAATCAAAATAGTATGAAGAGCTAGATATGATATCCTTTATCAACCTGTCATTTTGTAAATAATTAGAAATATAATATTGATTTCTTTAACTTGATATTCTTTTTTTATCTTGAACTATACTTCTCTGTCAAACATGTTATGTTTTTCGGAATCTAGTTTAAAAGACTTTCTCGAAACCCTAAATGTAAACTGCGAAAATATATAAATGTGTGAGCTCATTTAACGAAACGACTGGCTGGCAACAAATTTGCCTGAGAGTTAAACAAATCTTATTACAAAAAATGAACAGGTACATTGTACACAATACATGCATTGGAAATTTGAACAAACGTATTACTTTATTGATGCAAATACCAAAAGACTAGCTTACCACTCCAGGACAGAGCTTTCACTATATTTAAAATTGAACATGTAATTGACTATATTCATAAATCATCATATCTAAATTAAATTCGGTGACAAATATATCAGGACAAAGCACAACGTTTAAGAGTTTTCACCAATAAGGATGGTATTAAGGAAGTTCACTAATCTTGTTTTTTGAATTTTTGCCATAAATTCGGAATTCTCTAATTTTATCCATGCAGTGGCATTAAAACAGTTTATTTGCTAACCCCTTTTTTTTCTTTTTTATAATTTTATCACATATAGCTTCAAACGCTATATTTCAAAATCTTATATTATCCTTGTTATTTTTTCGAAGTTTATAAAATAATAAGGGTACCGATGTTAAACGTAAGTAAAATCCAGAGAGAATTATTTCGCGCCAAATCTTAAATGGCTCATATCTCGAAAACAAGCTCACGGACCCTTACTTTTTTTCTGCTTGTTTAGTTTCTTTACTTATGTACTATCAAAATATAACAGTCTTTCAAAACGTTTGTTATTTTGAAACAGACTAGCGAGCACCATTAAGACGATATGTTATTAGCGATATTTTTCTTTGTTTGTGACACGTGTAGTAGTTATGTCTGTGTTAACGAATGACGGCATTTAGAAAGCAATGTTTCACATAGTTTGTTGCATATATTTTGTTTGCTGGTTCGTGTGATCTGTTTTGACAGCAATTAAAAACCTTAGGACAATTCTGTCCGTCAAAAATCAGAAACATGCATATATGTGGAAGTTAAAAGTATACGTAGTTCATCATCACACGTAAGTTGTATTGTTAAACACAAAACTAATTAAAAACATATCTTTATACGTTGAAAACTAATAATGACATGCTTTAATCAACTTTAGGTTTCTTTTCTTTCTCTTGATCTGATAAACTTTTATCACTTTGACTCCTTTTTATGCCTCTCCTCTCTGTAAGTGTACTGTCACTGGATACAGATTTACAATCCACTTTTTTAGACTTGTGTGGTTTATGTGGTACGTTATCCTTGTCTATCCATTTAAAATATTTTTTGCGAAGAAACTTTCTTTTTGCAAACTTTAATTGACCTTCTTTGTCAATAATAATATTTTTACCCTTTTTCACGCTATAATTCTCACATATGGGTTTTGTTTCGTCTCCGTCTATCTTTAATGTTAAATACATGTATTTTTTGGGATTTGGATCAAAAGGCAGTGAACTTCTGTAAGGTATTTGTGTAAATCCATTTGTTGCAATCGTGTGGTCAAATACCTCAGTATGTTTTCTCCCACCGCCTATTCCAACTGAAGCAATTTTGGCATTGCAAGTTAGTTCTATTCCTTTTTGGGAAATTACTGTAGTATCACTTATTGCTTTTGCAAGCACGGTCTTCGTGTACGCATTTGAAATATAACTCATTTTGACAGCTTTAGTAATGACTGAAATTTATTAAACAAATAATATTATAAATTCATTTATAAGAAAAATAGTTTCACATTTAAAACCAAAATGTAATTAAGACAATTAAGGTATCAATGACGTCGATCGATGTTTTTCGTATAAAAATAAATTCGGTGATTTCAATACCACAAATTTCTAAATACTTTCACTATGTTCTTTGATAAACACAAACATTTGATTTTGATATTTTGTTGTCAAATCTTATCAGCGAGTTCTTAATTGAAGATACGTTTGAAACTTTTAATGACCGCATTCTTGAGTATTATCAATTTAACATATTGTATGTATTATTGAGAATTGTGTCAATCGGTACTAACATTAATTTTATTTTAAAACAACTTATTTTATTATTCAGTATGTATTATGAAGGCAAACAATAAGAGGAACAACTTGATAACTGCATGGAGTTTGCTCTAGGTTTTTTTCTGCTTTGAAAATACACCATTCTTTTTGTATTGTATATTGCGTATCTTAAATTTAAGGACAATTTTGTCATTATCATCCCATTAGAAATATTGTTCCTATGCAGGCAATTCGTAATTAAATGCATAAAAAAATATTTTCAGATTGGGTTACGAATTCCAAATAAAATCATTTTACTTTTTGGTTAATTTATCATGTTAAATTGAGGTTTCGAGCCGGCATATCAGTACAAATGTAACCGCTGATAGTCCTTTGTTAATTTATGTATCATTGTAATAAGCTTAGTTTCTTTTGTTGACTATTTTGACGTCGGACTCGGACTTCTTTTAAACTGAGTTTAACTGTGCGTATTGCTGTGTGTTTCTATATTCTATATTGGCTAGAGGTATATGTGAGGGTTGAGATGACACAAAACATGTTTAACCCAGACGCATGTTTTGCGTCTGTCCCAAATCAGGAGCCTCTGACCTTTGTAAGTTTTCATGTTTTTGTCATGGTGATATATTAGAGTGTTTAAATTTTATACAGGAGGAAGGTTTCATTTAGAAACGCGTCTGGCGTACTAAATTATAATCCTGGTACCTTTGATAACTATTAAAACCACTGGGTCGATGCCTCTGCTGGTGGACGTTTCGTCCCCGAGGGTATCACCAGCCCAGTAGTCAGCACTTCGGTGTTGACATGAATATCAATTATGTGGTCATTTTTATAAATTTCCTGTTTACAAAACTTTGAAGTTTTCGAAAAACTAAGGATTTTCTTATCCCAGGCATAGATTACCTTAGCCGTATTTGGCACAACAATTTGGAATTTTGGATCCTCAATGCTTCTCAACTTTGTACTTGTTTGGCTTTGTAAATATTTCGATATGAGCGTCACTGATGAGTCTTATGTAGACGAAACGCGCGTCTGGCGTCAAACAAATATATTACACAAAAAACACGAAGATAGGCAACGAACCCCACAAAAATGGTATCCTATTCCTTATTTAAGCTATTAAACCATAGTGGTAAATTTAAAGTCATCCCTCTAAACATATACGGACCCATTAAAAGTTTATTAAACGTAAAGAAATGTATTTGTTACAATAACCAACTTTGTACTTGTTTGGCTTTGTAAATATTTCGATATGAGCGTCACTGATGAGTCTTATGTAGACGAAACGCGCGTCTGGCGTACTAAATTATAATCCTGGTACCTTTGATAACTATTAAAACCACTGGGTCGATGCCTCTGCTGGTGGACGTTTCGTCCCCGAGGGTATCACCAGCCCAGTAGTCAGCACTTCGGTGTTGACATGAATATCAATTATGTGGTCATTTTTATAAATTTCCTGTTTACAAAACTTTGAAGTTTTCGAAAAACTAAGGATTTTCTTATCCCAGGCATAGATTACCTTAGCCGTATTTGGCACAACAATTTGTAATTTTGGATCCTCAATGCTCTTCAACTTTGTACTTGTTTGGCTTTGTAAATATTTCGATATGAGCGTCACTGATGAGTCTTATGTAGACGAAACGCGCGTCTGGCGTCAAACAAATATATTACACAAAAAACACGAAGATAGGCAACGAACCCCACAAAAATGGTATCCTATTCCTTATTTAAGCTATTAAACCATAGTGGTAAATTTAAAGTCATCCCTCTAAACATATACGGACCCATTAAAAGTTTATTAAACGTAAAGAAATGTATTTGTTACAATAACCACGGACATGTTCTTATTGTTGTGACCCCAATACTTTCGTCTTTTTCTCGATCGTGAATCACCAAATGAGATTCATTACATAATTTGCACTTTTATTGAAGACTAGGATGGATGCCACCAACTGAGCAGATATGTTTACTTTTCCAGAGCACCTGAGATATATACTTGTTTTGTTTCTAATAAGAAGATAACTGTATTGTAATTTAAGCTTGGCCATACTATCGCAAATTTAGTTTACCTAGCGAAGCGTAGTAAAGCTATATAAGCGGATATTTTCGACAGTAAAGTCAAGTTTTACAAAGGCCAAGCTTAGAATACAGTACAATTATCTCCATTCTACTGCCACATATTAAAATACATTCAATTTGATAAATATTTTGGCTTAAAAACATGAAAAATGTCTTAAATCAAAATGTTCGCGTAACTTTTGGATCGTCTTTCGTATCTAGCAAATATGACGTCATATGTATACTCCCGATGTCAAACATAAACACCAGACGTATTTACCTTTTCTACTTTTTGTACGCTTCTAAATTGTTTCAATATCGACGAAAAGAAGGTTTTGAGGTTCAAAATGTGACTTTCTTGTTTATGTTGAGATATTACATACAAACCTAGACTAAGAATTCAAAATGGGGGCTTTCTTAGTTACGAACTGGGCATGGAATCTAACTCTTCAAAATATTTATCAACGTCCAATAAAAATTACAGTTACAAACTAATTGCATTAGATTGTATGTGTCTACAGGTGCAAGTGTATTATTTGTATTTGTAATATAAACGAGTTTTCAATAATTACAAAATTTCAAGTTCGGTAATGTTTTATGGTTAAAACATTTAAATGGCATATCTGTTTACAAATTGATGATTTCGTAAAGTAAGAGAAGAGTGAAGTACAAATCTGCTGTTGTGTGAATATCAATCACCTGCTTACACTTATAAAAATATTAAATAATAGTTTGAAAACCGATTTCACGAGCACCTTATACATGTTATATTCTTTCGTTTATTTGGTGGGATACTTCAATTTGTTGAACTTATTTGTCATCTTTCGTTCTTGAACTTTGCGTTGACTATATTCTCAAACTATATTTTTTGAAAGACTCTTTGGAATCATCCGACTACTTTCTAATAATATGACAGTCGTTTTCATGTTTGAACACCATATGTTTACAAAATGAAATTCTTCATAAAAAGACAGTAAAAAAATCTGAAAGCGCAATGGAAGGTAATATTATTAAGCGTTTCTGGTTTCGGCTTTACTTTTCATTCTTTTCAGTTTTGTTGGTTCATTAAAACGTTTTTATAAAGTTTAGATATTCATAAATTTGGGCCTCATGCATCATTGAACAGATATTAGTTTTCGGAATTCAAATCGCTATAAAAGTATACAAAGGTCCTTCATTTTTAAATCTTTAAGCATACTGTTCGTTATTCCTTTAAGTTAAAAAAATATAATGCAATTATTTTTTTGTAGTTTTTTTTTGCACTTTTTGTCAAGCCGGTTAAATATGTACAATAACTATACTTTCTTCTTTTTCATTTGTGTCTAAGTGATTTTTAAACATGTCTTACCTTCGTGTCCTTGAGAAATATATAGGTTAGACATGACAAATTCATTTATATATGTATAATTAAAGATTTATATCGACCAATCAGTAATCGTTTTATTTCATAACTTTAGGTTCTTTGAATTCGACTTGATTTTAACTCCTTATAGATCATTAAATTATAAGTCGCTTCTTGGAAGCAGTTTAGATGTATTTCTATATCTTGCCTATCAATAATAATGATTTCTTTTAACATTTTTTGTATTGTTTCCCTGGCGGGTCATTATAAACATTTTTAATGAGTAAGAAACAGTAACAATACTAAACCTGGTACGATAAAACCTTTGATACAGGTTATAATCTGAATCACATTATTTATTTTCATCATAAGTTATGACGTTACCTATGTTAATAGAGTAGAGTCTCAATTTTAAATACGTTAAAAAATTGATCTGCGTGTTGACTTAAAATTCTTGATTAAAACAAAACATATTGTCAGCTGTTTTTCTTTCAGCTCTTTAAGTTAAATAAACAAAAACTGGTTAAACGGCTAAACTTTCACAAACTTTTATGTGGGTACCTCTGATGCTTTTTTACAAGCAGTTGGTCGATGTGACTCCTTTTTTTGGCGTTTCTTCCTCGGGGAAATCAACATCTTCGTAGTCAGCACTTTTTTTTAACATTGATATGTTCATATTCTATAAGTATACTGTTTAATAGATGTTAAATTATTCAAAACATTAAGGTCTCTTCCCCCAGACATTGATTGCCTCGATCGTATTCAGATTTTAAAGCTGCAAATGTTTTATTCGAGCACTGCTAATAGGTCTCAGTGTAAACGAAAAAATGCGCCTGGAACTTGTATCTTCAACGAGCTTTTTCAAAGCCACTACAAATCAATTTATTTAACTGCAATCAAGTCTGTAGAAGAACCATATCCATGTGTGCAAAACAAATATGTCAATCATATTAGTATCCGTCAATATAAAAAAAAGAAGATGTGGTCTGATCACCAATGAGACAACTCTCTACAAGAGACCAAAATGACACAGAAACTAAAAAACTATAGGTTACCGTACGGCCTTCAACAATGAGCAAAACCCATACCGCATAGTCAGCTATAAAAGGCCCCGAAATGACAATGTAAAACAATTCAAACGAGAAAACTAACGGCCTTATTTATATAAAAAAAAATCACGAAAAACAAATATGTAACACATAAACAAACGACAACCACTGAATTACAGGCTCCTGACTTGGGACAGGCTCATACATACATACTGTGGCGGGTTTAAACATGTTAGCGGGTTCCCAACCCTCCCCTAACTTGGGACATTGGTATAACAATACAACATAAGAACGAACTATAAAAATCAGTTGAAAAAGGCTTAACTCATTAGATGGACAAAAATAAAAGTGGACGTGACCGGGTACTGGTTCATCCCAACAACAAAAAACATTAGTAACAGATCTGAAGTACTCGCAGTTAACTGACAGCTAGTTCAAAGCCACTAACAACTAGTAAAATAATCATGCATCTAAGACAAAATTGTCAATCTGTACACATCCAACATCCAATGGATTTAGTGTAAAGACGTCATAAACAGTCAGAGAAAATCATGACCTTGTGCAATGCCAAGATACAGGTATCGACAGATTGTAAATCCAAGAATGTGTATATGTATATAACATACTAGTAATATTTAGTTTGCTTTTAATTTACTGATAACAAATTCAATATATATACCTATACAAACAATATTCAATAATCTTATTATAGTGTTGAATTGGTAACCTTTTAGAATAAGTTTATTTAAAGGAGCGATATGTTTACCAGGATCATTTCTAAATTTCCAGGCACGGTTAACAACATTTCCGTAAATGAGGATGTCCTATCCCGTTTGAAATACGTTTCCTACAGGAACAGCAAAACGTCAAAACGAAGTCTTTATATTTATGGAAAAATTTAGTAAAGGTTTTTAGTAATTTAGTAACACACCCGGGACTGAATTAAAGTATATAACTATGTGTGAGCGTTATTTTAGCCTGGATTTTTAGTATTGGTATTGTCATCTGATAAAGTCATGCTGATTATAAGATGCACAGTTTTATCTACTTTCAAAATCTTTCTGTTTGATCCCGTCGACCTGGAATTGATTAATTATTGGCAATATTAATTATTTAGAAAACAAAAGGGCCTGGAATGGAGTAATTGTTAATCAATAGCATTATCCTATATTAGTTATAAATAAAGTTGAATTCTTTGATTCGCTGTTGTTAGTTGAATTCTTTGATTCGCTGTTTTACTTCATGCCGGCTAACAAATTGGAAATTGTACCTATACGCCTTATTTTAAGTCTAGATTTTTAGTATTCGTATTGTCATCTTATAAAGTCATACTGATTAAAATACTACAATAGGAAACAATGTGACAATGATTGAATTTAGTAGTGTCAACCCTGTGATTATGACCCGTGTATATAGCAAATCCTAAATACACCGTTTGGTGGTGCGCCTGTCAGATGCGGAACGTACAGATAAGGTAATAGGTAACAGGTGAATATACTATTAGTATCGGTATCGGATTCGACCCGGAACTTGTTAATTATTGGCAATATTAATTATGTGGAAAACAAAAGGGTCTGGAGTGGTGTAATTTTTAATCAACACCATTGTCCTATATTAGCTATATATAAAGTTGAATTCTTTGATTTGTCGTTTTTACCCCATGACGGCTAACAATTTGGACCTCGTTATTTTAGTAATATAGATGGTAACGAAATCCCTGGCTTAATAATTTTCCAGTAATACATAGATTACGTTCGATCAAGTCAAAAACGTCACAACAGACACGGGCATAGCGAACGAGCTGTGAAATATACACACCGTAAGATGGTGCCAAAGGGACATCACCATCTAAAAATGGAAAATTAACAATAGGGAACGAAAAATCGTCCCTTTTGTCGTAAATTTTAGCGTGGAGTTTCCCGTTTTAAACCGAAATAATTAAATCTAGAAAAGAACAGTTATTACTGTTTAAATTTAATTTATTTAAAGTAAGTTCCTTGGGGTAATAACACTGTTATTTTATATAAAAGGGAATTGCATATCATTTCGTTTATCTTTTTCTACAAATTATTGTCATTTTATCAGAAATTCAACAAACTTGATGCTGCTTTATCGGAGACTAAGGTATATAATACAACAGAACATTTTTTAGTTAAAAATCGACAAGAAATGTCGCTATTGTAGGAGTGTTTCCAATATCAAAGTTATAAAGAGGTCATGAAAAAAATGTAAACAATATTGAATTGAAAGAAATTATCAACCGTCTTGTGTTATAACTACAAATATATTGCATCGTCTATAAATCAAAATTAACAAAACAAAACCTAATCATATTTGTTCAGAGTATTGAAATATGTTATTTCAACACCAGACATACTATTTTGCATCTTAACGTTCAGATCAAAAGTAAATTAGGTATATGTAGCCATTGCATGCTATAAATCCTATGTTCTTCCCCTTTTTGTACTCTGTGACTGATAGATCATTATTACATAAGATACAGTTACCAACACTAAACCGTCTTGTGATACAGGTTTGAACTTAAATTGTATTATTTATTTTGACCATACATTACGACGCTACCATTGTTTATAGAGTAAAGTAGAGAAAAACAGACCTGCTTGTTAACTTACATGTCTTGATTCGAAAATACCTAGTGTTATTCGTTTCTCTTTTTGATGCTTTAAGTAATATAAATTAAAATTTTCAACGGTAAAACTGTATCGCTTTATTAATTATAATGAAGGTATCTTTGAATAATTTTTTTTAAAGCACTGGGCTGATGTGACTGATGGTTAAACTCACTAAACATTAACTGTTCGGATTCATTGTGAAATGAACTAACTGTAAACACCTTAAATTCTTTGCATTCACATTTTCATATCAAAAGTGAATTTAGTTTAGATGGAATGACCTTCAATTGTTCTATGAACAAATTCTGTTTTTTTCATCATCTCTTGTTTATAAAATAGAGTTTTATTTGCAATGCTAAGATAAAGTATTTGATATTTGATTCAACATTAAATGAGCTTTTGAAACTCACTCGTTTTAACCAAAAACTTGTATATCCCCGTTTGCTGTTTTCTTGTCATCGGTTCTGGTCAGATTACATGTAGTATGAGTTGTTTCCCTTTTTTGTTTGACATGGGTGGAATGTTGAGGTAAATCATTTTAAAATCATAAGTCATAATGACCTAAAATGTTTTTTTAATATCAGGTCTTTTGTCAATCAGAAGGACATCATCGTCAAAAACAAAGGTTATGTCATCTTCTACATGTATGTTTTCAACTTTGAATACAGTCTGAAAATCTGAAAATCTGAGATCCTCCTAGATTCATATAAAAGTGATTTGTGTTGATTTTATTTTAGTTTAAGTGTTGCGCATTGTACAAGGTTTGTGTGTAACGTGTAATGTGTATACAGGGTTACAAGTTGGTTGAAATTACATGATTCGAAAGATACAGTGCAATTCTTTGCTCTGTAATGTAGTGAGAGCTTGGAGAGTTTTTACAAGCTTTTACGATGTGACTGATGGTGAGCGTCCTCGCAGATATCAACAAACAAGGTGTCAGTTATTTTGTTTTGTATTATTTATTTGTTCTTTTCCTATAGATAAAATATTAATGAAATGCAAAGGTTATCGAGACATTAAGGTCTCTCCTTTTTCCCAAGATATTGATTGAATCAGTCGAATTTGGAACAACTCATCGGAATTTTCGGATTTTAACCGTTTTCAATTTCGTATTAAATATAACTATGTAAATGTATTTATTTTAGCGCAACTGATGTACAAAATATAAATATAAAGCCTGCTATCTCCCAAAGACACTACTTATCAATTTCATATCTGAAATTAAACAAGGTATATAGCACTAGGAATGTAGAAAAACTATAACTTATATAACTCTGGAAAAATAATTTCAGTACTGCTATCGAAGATACAACATAGTATTCCTTAAGTTTATAAGTCATACAATGTAATATGAGGACGATACAAAGGGGACAATAATACATCGTAATATAATTACAAAAAAACATGTTATGACAACGATATTCTAGTTGCCACCAACACTGTTATTGCAAATAGGACGATCTATTATTTTCATTTTTCTTTTTTCTTTCCATTAAGATAATTTTTCTCCGAATTCACACATGCAAAAGCTCAAGGCGAATTCCGCGAAACCGATATTGTATATTACCAGGGTATGATTCAAATTAACACACAACCTAATATTTGATTGATTCAGTTAACACCCACGTAAAAAGTCGTTCCTTTAATAAAATAATGCACAAAAGGAAAGGTGAAAAAAGGTTATGAAGAAATGAATAGATTATTGATATCGGAGCAATTATTGACGGTTTAAATATAACTTTACATTGTATCGCCTATAGATAAAACATACAAAGAAAAGAAAACCAGCTAATCTTTTTTTACTTGGTTTATTGAAATGTCGATGAATTTGTATTCTGCAATACAAAATTTTACTAAAAGCATTTGTAGATAATTTAATGGTTTTTTAATTGCGATTTAATAAGCTTTACAACGCATTAGCTCTAATTGCAATTTCCGATTATTGGAGTGTAAATTTCTTTAGTTAGTAACTTCTAGTATATCTTTCGGGAATAAAAGTCAGTTTAAGATAAATCGTGTTGATTTTATATTTCATAATATTATTTCATCAAATAGAAAATTACAAGTTTTAATATTGTCAGGATACTTTAATTATAACAGTAGATATGCAACAGACTGTAAATCTTGTTAAAAGTGTTAAGTTGTTCCAGACAAGAACTTTTTTTTTATTTACTCTTATCATAGATATAAATTCACAAATTTCTATCACTATCTTTGAAATTTTACTATCGTCATCATTTTAAGTTATTATTATTAAATATTTTTATAATGAAACTTAAAAAATAAGAATACATACCATTGTGTCACGCAATAAACGTATAACAGGAAGGAAATATAGACCAGTAAAAAACATGACTTGTCATATCAAAACAAATTTTCTATTCGGGTCTATTAAGCCATGATGCATGCCTTAAACCATCGGCACATATGACTGAAACGTTAAAGAAAAATGTTTTCGGTAGAATAATTATAAGCAACCATCTATAACATGTGTAACGAAAATGGAAATAAGAAGAAAAGACACAGAAACAACATACAAAAACATATTTATATGCAGAAGCTGCTGTAATATTGCTATCTAGAAATTGAATAATAATAGAATGCAACTTTGTTTTGTTGTTGCCAAATAAACTAAATCAACCTTTTCTGTCGAGTTAAAGGTGGAAGTAAAATTACCCAGTTTCAAAAACAATAAGATAGACGCTTACAACATAGATTCAGAATCTTAATTTTAAAACGTAAGGTCAAAGAATAATGCTAGCTTCTTATATTTTTCTACTAAAAGCTCTGTATGAAGTATGACGAATGAAGTCATCGATGATAAGAATGCTACATTTTGTTTCCAACAACTTAATAATTCTAATGCCACATTGATAGAACTTTATAAAGTTTGTCTATCAGAATGGGATTTTGAAAAAATAAGCATAGTCACCGCGCTAAGCGTCGCGTGCTTAAATGTGTATAAATTTGTTAAAATTGTTTGATATTCGATTGGTTTTGGTAAATGAATGTCTTCTGTTTCGGTTATTTGTGGTTCAATTGACTTTGAAAAAGTGACATCGGGGTTTGGGTTTCAGTAAATATCAGGGTTTTTTTTTTAAGGCAATACACCATATATTTACCTCATCAAAAGACAGTAATTGTAAGTTATTCCTCAAAAATTTGTTATTTACGTCATAAATACCTTAAATAATGATGATCTTTAAAAACGCAACACGAGATTTGTTTTAATTTACATTGTCAAATGTTCAATTCTTTTAAGATAAATGTATAGACAATTTTTTTTATTCATTTTGTACCTTTTGATATGATCTCAGTCCCATCCATTACAGTGTGTTTTGTTAAGTTAGGGTTTTACACTTTTTCTTTTAATCGATTGTTTGGCATTTCAGCATATAGAAACCATTTATGGCGTGAGGATACGACAACTTGATTAGCAGATGACGTTGTGGTGGCATACACATGTCTCTCAAGTGATATCTCGTAATCAAATTTTACAGACGTTGCGTTGTCTTCACCTATTGATCTGGTCATGGGAGGTTATCAGCAAATCTGGTCTGCCTATTCCATTGCTGTCAAGACAATAAGACAATTTATGACGTGAAATTATCTAGTATCAGCACGTTTACTTATTCCTGTCTTCAGCATTCATTCCTGTGGCCTGATTCAGATTTTCATTGATTAATCTCGACAATAAAGAAATGCAACACATGTCCGATTTGAAATGTTGGTATGGATTGAAACAAATATTTGAAGAAGAAAAAAGAGACATAAAAACCATTTATAGATATCAAATATAGTTATAAGAAATACGACTTAAAAATCAAGTATGGTCAATTATTTTCAGTAAAGTTTATATATCATTTTGTTAGTTTATCCATATTATATATCATTCTATCAATCTTGATAACTCAAATTGAGTAATGAATCATTTTGGTGGTCTCATGGCTTTTGCTTAATTAGGCTTACACATTTAATCTCTATCTAAACCAAAACAAGGATTTTTAAACTAATAATTTTAATGTTCCATCAAGCAAGCAGCATCACAGAATGAGAACAAAGAATGTTAAAAAAGGTTATACAGCATCGGAAACATTTGCTCCTCTATGCCCAAACTGACATTGATGACATTGAATGATGACATTAATTGATGACATTGATTGTAAACAAAAAAGTCTTTGAATCATAAATAAACGTTTCACATATTATGTTTCCTTGTGAGAAGGCAAAATCCGAATTAATGTGTCGGTCTTTTACGTAAAAACCAGCTTTTATGTTAAATTATCGTCATCAAAGTCACGAAATGTTAATTCTAAACTTCTAGATAATATAGCAGATATATATATACAGCAACACTTTCATTAACGAATCACATTTGTATTCTCCTCAATGTTGTATTTTTATACAAAGCAATATATCCATGTATATTGATTTGTGAGATGACTAATGGTCAGTACAGAATCATGTAGGTATCAACTACATAATTTGCATGTAAAATGTTAATGTAGTTGAAACATTGATGAATTTGATTATGAATAATGGGTTGGGTATATGTAGATGAGACAGCAATCCATCGGCAAGATTAACAAATGATATTTAGATGTGTAGAAACAGTCTTCAACAACTGTCTTTTGTTAATACTCAATGTCAAGTTCTAAACCATACAAGGTCTCTAAGGTAATAAGCTTTGATATGATTAATCAAAGATCTACCAGTCATACCCAGTTATAATTAAAAAGAATTGACAATGCCATTGCAAAGAACAAAAACGACCAAAAGACAAGCAGAGGTAAACAATGCACTACATAAAAAACAAACAACTGAGCAACAGGAACCGCTCCTTAACCCTGAGTGATCTCATGTGCTCTGGAATGGTATTCAAACCCTGCTCTACATATCATGTGGCACTCGTTGTGTTGTTCATCTTAAAACTAACCTTAATAAGGTCTGAAGGTCACGATTGAGTAAATTTCTATGTCAAATATTTTCCTTTGATTTAAAATCATGACTCGCTGAACTTTAAACTGAAATTCGAAAAAATAATGTATATATCTCTATTATAACCTGAAATGTTACTGATTGAATTCTTTTAGAATTAATAGATGAAAGTTGTGTAGAAAGTACATAAAATCGACAAAAACCTTCTTAAACTTGTCTTAAAATCATTAAATAACTTATGTCTGATACATACGGTTTTCTTTAAAAGCAAAATATATGATGTAGGAACATAAATTTCCATTTTAAGGATAAAAAATGATTATATGGACACCGATTTCGTTTTTCTTTTCTTTCTAATAATCAATCGTTACCTAGTGAATGTAAACAACGTCAACTTTTAACGTATTAGTACTACGGAGCCCCGCTAGGGACATACAAAGAAAAAAAATATATTGTGCGCACAACTTAAATAAATTGTGCGCACAAAATAATATGATGTGCGCACAACTTATATATATTATGAGCACAAAATAATATAATGTGCGCACAAAATAATACATTGTGCACACAACTTAAACATTTTGTGCGCACCAAAATAATATACTGTGCGCCCAAATATAAGAAGATAAGAAGATGATTTATTTCCATCAAATGGGCTCACAAGGAGCATAATATAATATCATTATAATATTATTATTTTACAAATATAATAAACAATACAGTATACATAGTTACAAACACAAATAAGAAACAACAGTTTTCATGTATTATTATTATATATATAGGAGTATACATTTGTACATAAAACCTTCGTCTCAGGCACACCTCTAGAAAGTAACAAAAAAGAATACTGTGAGTAGGCTGAATATATCTGGCTGAACTGCAGGAGGCACAAAGGGACGGTGCTATATGGCATGGTGGGTGCATATTAAAATGTGTATCGGGACACTAATGATAAGTAAGTAATAAGTAAAACAGTTTTCACTTGACCATGACCTCATTTCATAGATCATTGAACAAGGTTAAGTGTTCGTGGTTAAGTCGGAATCTCAGATACCATATGCAATAGTTCTTCTATATTTGGTTGTATGGAACGATTGTAATGTCTACGTGTCCACTTGGCAGGTGTCATCTGACCTTGACCTCATTTTCAGGGTTGAGTGGACCGGCAAAGTAAAATGTTTGTGTTTCGGTCTATTTCTCGGATACTATAAGCATTTAGTAAGATATATTTGGTGTATGGAATGTTTATTTGGTGTAATTGTCTATCTTGCAGTAAATCAAATAATCTGACCTTGATTTTATATTCATGGTTCATTGGTCCATGTTATTTGATTCTTATTTGGTCAATTTTCAGATACTATAAGGAATAAGTAAACTATATTTATTTGATGGAATGATTGTAAGGTTTATATATTTGTCTGGTCGGTATTATCTGACCTTGACCTTATTTTCATGCTTTATTGGTCAATGACAAATATCTCAGAATTGGTCTATTTTTTAGATACGATAGTAAAGGTATAGTTTAATTGTATTTTATGTACAAAACAATTGTAAGGCGCGCATGTCGTATAAGGTTATTTTCTCAGATTCTATTTGCTATTGGTTAACTAAGTTTGTTGCTTGCATTGATTGTATAGCCTATATTGCTGTCTGTAGGAGTTCACCTTGCCAGCATGTTCATTGGACATTAAATCTTTTTTTAATTTTTTTTACTTTTAACATAAATTCAATTATGAACACAAATACAGGCTAGACGTTTCAGTGTGTTAACTCTTGTTTGTTCAGTATATCTACGCAGACTTATATATAAGAAGTCAATTGGATGTGTATTGTGTGTGACAATATCATAGACTAAGGAACATGATTTCCAATTTTTGCAATTGAATCTAAACTAGCTTCTAGTATTCGAACCGCGATACTTTGGGTTTTTTAACTAACAGTTTTGTGTCTTTTCTTCATTTTATGAATATATATATTTTGCAACTATTTTACACTTTTATCTTTTTTGTGTGTTGTTTCAGCTTTGTCACAGTTTTGTGAATGATTCTCGTTCATAATCATCTTTAAACAATGACATTTTATGTTTGTCTGTTTCAAGTCAGGCGTCCGTAATTCAAGGCTTGCATCAATATCCGCCTGTTAAGTTTGTTTTCGTTGATTGTTCAAAATTGAGAATGGAAATGGGGAATTTTCCAAAGAAAGAACAGTCCGCCAAAACAACAGAAAACAGCCGAATGCCACCAATGGGTCTTCAATACAGCTAGAAAATCCCGCACCCAAAAGCGTGCTTCAGCTGGCCCATACACAAAATACGTACCAGTTTAGTGATAATGGACGTCATAATTAACTCCAAAATATATAAAAGAAACTAAAATTTAAAATTATACAAGATTAACAAAGGCCAGACGCTCCTGACTTGGGACAGGCACACAAATGTACGGAGTTAAACATGTTTTGTGAGATCTCAACCCTCCTTTTATACCTCTAACCAATGCAGAAAAAAATCATACCATCAAATAGATACTAGTGACCTATTGTCCTCTCTTCTATTAATCAAAATGAAACTAAAACTTGACCTGAAACATTTGTACACAACTCTTAAAAAATTTAAATCAGAATAAGCATACTATTCTGTGTCGGGAGCTTGTTGTTCAGTGATTGTCGTTTATTGGTGTGGTTCATATCTGTTTATCGTTTTGTTATAGTCATTTTGGGGGACTTTTAAAGTTTGCAGTTTGGTGTGAGCCAACGCTCCGTAACTATAACCTATAATTATTAACTTTTAATAAAAGAGGGACGAAAGATACCAGAGGGACAGTCAAACTCATAAAATAATGACTTGGATGGAGAGCTGTCTCATTAGCACTCATATTGCATCTTCTGATTTATATATGTACTCAGATTTATCTTTATTTGATCACAACTTCATGGTGAATTTCTTAAGACTCATCACACCGTCACATTTCTACTCTTATACTCTTCACTTTTACAATGCTATCTGTGGAGAAACCACATAATTCATTTAAGTTGATGACACCGAAACTTCATCATAAACTATGACTATAACATTTATCATAAACAGAGACGGACGGATGGACGGACGTAAAAACTTTTAAATATAATGACCATCTATATCGTCGACGGGGCATAACAAAATGAATTGTCAGGCTTGTGTTAATTAAAATAAACACAATCGATATCTTGAGAATTGCAGACAAGAAGTATAATGCATAAGTGCAAAAAGTAGTTCAAAATTTGTTACAAGAAAACAGGTAAAACCATATTGTCAATGTCTACATAAGTTCGATAGTGACCTCGCTCTATTGCCAAGTCTGTTTCGAACCGTTCCAATAAACACTAAAGCCCTGGTCACAACGAACCCACGACACATCTATGCAGCGCCACGACATGAAATTTCATCAAATCGCGGGTCATCTGTAATCGTCGTACGACAGTCGCACGATATTTTGAGCATCGTGGCGCTGTCATGTGTCGTGGGACGAAAATTGAACATGCACCCTTTTTGCTCTACGATTTTTTTGTCGTGTCACTGTCTTGTGGCTATCGTGAAAGTGTCTTATCACAGTCGTACGACTGTCTTGCGATAAACACATTGTTGTGGATACCAACATAAACCATTAATACAAATAAATCGTACGACTGTCGCAAGACACTCGTGATACAGTCGCACGATTGTCTCACGAATACCAAATTTCGTACGATGCTCGCACAACATTGATTGTCTGTCGTACGACAGTGGTACGTTCATCGTGCAACATATTTTCGTTTAATTTAGAAGAATACAATTCGGCGGGAATGAATGTTTGGAAAAACATACTGTCTGTCGTTTAAAGAGGATGGCTTATCCACCAGAACGATTATGCCTGGCCCTGCTGGGTCCTGGTAGCGTTGCTACCACCTATATTTTGTTAATTTTTCTCTTTTCGGGGGCATCCTGGTTTAAATTCGCTGAAAAATTATAATATGAACTAATACGAAATAACTCGTTTATACTTGGAATGAACTTTATAATTTATAATGACACTGAATAATATTGAAAGCAAATGGCAAATAGCACGCAATAAATTGGGCCTTCTTTATATACTAGTAAGTGGTAGTCCAACGTGCAAGTGACTCACGACTGTTGTGCGACATTCGTACGACAGTTACACGATAGTAACACAACAGTAACACGGGCATCCCATGACATGAAAACCTGAAAAATAGCCCCAAACAACTCACGATTGTCGTACGACTGTCGCACGACTGTTCCACAACCGACTTGCAACAAACCCACGACAGTATAATTACAATATTTTTTTCTGTCGTGTACCTATCGTGGAACCATCGTGGACTTATCGTAACTGATGTGACCACTCGACATATTTTTTTGACATTTTGCACGACAAAGCCACGACAACTATTTTATAGATCTTCCACGACAAAAAATCGTACGATCTGTTGTGACCGGGGCTTTACATAAAGTGGCAGCTTCCAACACATCTGTTAATAAACCAAGTTTCAGATGAAATAAACGTTACTTATTCAGTCAGGTGCCGATAAATATGCAGTGATGATTTTTTGCCAAAAGTTTGAGTATTTAGATGTAATCTAGCCCCATATTTAGAGAAAATATATTTCTCCATTCTGTCACTTTAAAAAGGAGACATTAGAGCCCCGTACCATGTGTTAGGTCAAAGAAGTTAACGCACACTATATTTAAGTTGTGCGCACAATATATTTAATAGTCGTCGTTTTTAGGGTATACATCATTCAAAGTGGTTTCCATGTGATGAAATAAACGAAAACGTCTAAATATTCGTAGCATCATAGAGTTAGAGGCTGTAATATACGGAACCCCTATAGGGACATGCAAAGAAAAAAAAATATATTGTGCGCACAACTTAAATATATTGTGCGCACAAAATAATATACTGTGCGCACAAAATAATATAATGTGCGCACAGTTTAAATATATTGTGCGCACAACTTAAATATACTATGCGCACAACTTAAATATATTATGGTTTTTTGTCCGCGATTTGCTTTTTGTCCGCTTTTGCTTTTTGTCCGATTATTTTGCTTTTTGTCCGATACTTTTGCTTTTTGTCCGTTGCTTTTTGTCCGTTTTGCTTTTTGTCCGATAATTTTGCTTTTTGTCCGATACTTTTGCTTTTTGTCCGTTGCTTTTTGTCCGTTTTGCTTTTTGTCCGATAATTTTGCTTTTTGTCCGACACTTTTGTTTTTTGTCCGTTGCTTTTTGTCCGTTTTGCTTTTTAGCTCACCTGGACCATAGGACTAAGTGAGCTTTTCTCATTTTCTCATTATTCGTCGTCGTCATTAATTTTTACAAAAATCTTCTCTTCTGAAACTACTGGCAAAATTAAAGCAAACATGGCCAAAATCATCCTTAGGGTATTTAGTTTCAAAAAAGTATCCGATGACCCCGCCCAATAATTAAGATGGCCGCAATGTCTAAAAGAAGCATCGCATAAAATGTAGATTTTGGCTTATATATCTGAAACAAAACCATAGAGACAATCTAACAAGGGATAAGAACATTTCGCCTCATAAAATAATGTGGACCAGTCAGAACTTTTCATGTGGGACAATATGAGCTCTTAATTTAAAAAAAAGTGGGACAATCGGGAATAAGCCCTACAGACTTGAGCAATTCTAAAATAAACACTGTTGATGTATCTCTTTTAAATTTTCTATTAAAAAGTGTTTTACATTTACGAATGCACTATATTGTATCTGTATCTAAAATATTAAACGCATTTATTTCGTGATAGAAATTAGGTAAATGCTTAAGTAACCATTTTAATACTTTTCCCCCTCTTTTCGAGTTTGTCAAACAAAAATAAACTACTTTGTTGAAAATGCTGTTGTGTTAACCAAAGTTTCCTTAATCTTATTACTTGAATAACCTCGAACTTCCTCGTCATTTGGATATAGTTGCTAAATAATTCCGAAATGTATGGATTAATACAGTTTATCTAAATAAATAGCTACACATGTATTACGTAAACTTTGTGATAGTGTTCCAAAAATGAAGTTTGTTTGTTTGCTATATTTGTAATATTTGTAATGTTTAAGAAAAATAAAGTTGTTGGAAATATGACGAAAATATTACCAGACTTAAAAAAGTTTTTTTTTAACTGAAATGTTGCAAAATATTTTGGAGCGACTGTCAATCGGCCATTCGCATATAAGTGCAAATGGTGCCTATATATTATTAGCGGGAAGAAGAAACTGTGCGTTTAAGCAATAACATGTCGTAAATGTGTGCACTTCCACATGTAGCAAACGCCGACACCATTTAACATAATGATAAAACTATTCAAACGAGAAAACCATTGATTTACAAAACACTATACGACAAACAAATACAGAAACAAACAACAACTATTGAATTACAGATTGAAACTCCGTTCCTGACTTATTCGTATGATTATCATATATAATATTTAGCGCGGTTAAACATCAATTTAGAATTTCAATAACGAAACCAAGGATTATTTGATTTGATAAATTTCTAAACTATTCTAAAGTTTCGAGCATATAAAAAAGAAGATGTGGTATGATTGCCAATGAGACCACTATCCACAAAAGACCAAAATGACACAAACATTAACAACTATAGGTCTCCGTACGACCTTCAACAATGAGCAAAGCCCATACCGCATAGTCAGCTATAAAGGCCCCGATAAGACAATGTAAAACAATTCAAACGAGAAAACTAACGGCCTTATTTAAGTAAATAAATGAACGAAAAACAAATATGTAACACATAAACAAACGACAACCACTGAATTACAGGCTCCTGACTTGGGACAGGCACAGATTTAAATAATGTGCCGGAGTTAAACATATTAGCGGGATCCCAACCCTCCCCCTAACCTGGGACAGTGGTATAACAGTACAACATAAGAACGAATTATAAAAATCAGTTGAAAAAGGCTTAACTCATCAGATAGACACAAATACAAGTGGACGTGGCCGGGTACTTATACATCCCGACACAAAAAGTCACAATGAACAGATCTGAGAGTACTCGCAGTTATCTGACAGCTATTTCAAAGCCACTAACAACTAATAAAAAGTCATGCCTCTGAGACTTAACGTTCGTTTAAGTCTTTGAATATCCCATGTATTCTACAAATTGGTGTACGTACACCATTGCTCACACGTTTGAGGATGACAGACTAACTTACGACCAGAATGAATAAGAATTAGTCTATATAACAAGATCTAAAATATTTCTAGTGTAAATGACTTTAACCTCGCCACATTATTTATGTATGTGCCTGTACCAAGTCAGGAGCCTGTATATTCAGTGGTTGTCGTTTGTTTATGTGTTACATATTTGTTTTTTCATTTATTTTTTTGACATGAATAAGGCCGTTAGTTTTCTCGTTTGAATTGTTTTACATTGTCTTATCGGGGCCTTTTATAGCTGACTATGCTGTATGGGCTTTCCTCAATGTTGAAGGCCGTACGGTGACCAAATGCTGTTAATGTCTGTGTCATTTTGGTCTTTTGTGGATAGTTGTCTCATTTGCAATAATACCACATCTTCTTTTTTATAAGAATGCCAACTCCTCACACGTACAATTATTACTTCATTTTCTTTTTTTCACTTATCTAATTATTATATCTATTTTAATTCAATATTGTATCCATATAAATGTATATGAACGCTTACATATATATAATTATTGCGATATCATATATAAGAGAGAGGCAAAGTGTACCAAAGGATAATCACACTAAAAAGGGTTGAAACAAACCAACAAAGCCGCAGCTGAATGAAAAACAACAAGATACACAACAGTCCACAAAACAAATGGTCCGAGAACACAATTAATTCGTAGTGCATTTCTATTAGAACATAAATGAAAATTAAAAAAATCCCACCTGCGCTTTCTCAATGAAACTTTTACAGTGTGTTGTACTAATTTTGGGACAAATTATATCAAAATTATAGAAAACTTCATCGCGTCTAACTCAAAATATGGACAATTTTGTGTTTAGGGTGTCTTGAAATCTTTTGACAGCTTCCGAAGTGCTAATTTTTAACCTTTTTCAGCTGGACCAAATCACTACTTTCCTGTAAAATTCTGGACCCAAATTTTTTTACAGTGTAATTTCACCCCCCCCCCCTACTTACAATGTGAGGCATTAAGCAAGGAGAAATAAATTTGGAAGGGGTATAAAAATTATTGGCAAGTAACCCACTGTTATCACTAGAGACTAATAACGAAAATCAAGGGACGACAATTGTGGTCTCGGACGAAATCATTGAAATTTAAAATCTGAGCAACAAGAACCAATGCAACTGTGATGATGTATGGTTAACTGGAAGAGTAAGATAATCCTGCTCCGTCCATTAAGTTTTAAAAAGTCATGTATTAAACTCAAACTCTCGAACACGTTGTCTTGGAAGATCTTTGTTCCAAGGGAGTCCTTAATAGTTGCTTTTTGATAATCCTATAAGGAGTTTATAATTTAACTCCTTGCGAACACTTTCATAAGGAACGAAAATTCCCATCTGCATCTTTTTGAAAAGATTGCAAATATTGTTTAAATTAAATAGGGTATCCCATTTCAAACCCAGCGTCTCGGAAAATCTCATATTAGGGCACTAGACATTGATTAAATGTAGTAATTCGATAATAATACATGGATTTCTCGTGAAAACATCGTTAAGGCGAAATTTAAAGTTTGTCTTGGCTGATTGAAGAAATTTCACAATAAAAACTGAAACGCAAAAACGCAAAAACGCATAAAGATGTTTATTCAGGACAATAACTTATATAAAACAACAGCAGAAATACATATAATGTATCACCAATGGAGGTTGTAAAATACTGTAGGTGATACTTAAACGTAATGTTCTATTTATTTTTTTTTGTCGTTAAGGGGACTGGAGGGTATTAATCCATTATTTTTTAAATATTCATGTAGGATTTTGCTTGTTTTTCTATAGATGAACTTTTATCATATACTAAATAGAAAAATCAAATAAAAACATGGGGTTATCGTTCACTTAAGCTCACAATCTGCCCTCGAAAGAAGCAACCATTTTTGTTAAGGTACTTTTTTTAAGTTGAACTAATAGAAGAAATAGAGAGATATATATATATCAGTGTATGTAAAGTTCGGATCCTAAAATATCATTTTCACTGTATATGCCAGAAATTTTTGATGTAGAATGATAAATAAACAGACGACTTTTTTTTTATTTTTGAAGAAAATGAAGAAAATTAGTTAAAAAGTATATGTTAAGAAACACATAATACCAATAAAACAAAGTAAGAGATGCGAACGGGTTTTTTTCGCGCCTAAATCAAAATAGCTGTGAAATATATACCAAAATAGGTGAATATTTAGGACATTTCACGAACAGATCGTGCAGGTGTTTTATAACTAACAGGTAAGATGTTGTTGCAGAAAAAATATTCATTTCAACACAATTATTAAAGTTGTATAACGTAGAATAGGTTTTGTCATTCAGTTTCTTCATATTGAACTGAATTCCACTATGATGCTTTCTTTATGCGAGTCATGTTTACTGTCGAATAATGATACTGTTCTTTCATTTTCACTGTAGAGCGATTCATTAGTATTGTATATGCGGCGCATTTTCACTGTATGATATATATATTTTTTTTTATCTATTACGGCGTATTTTTTTTAAGCATGTAAAGCAAGACTTTAGTTAGCGTGCTTGCTTTTTTTTTTTTTTTTTTACAATCATTATGATAACACCCAATTTAATTCAAATATAATAATTATATAAATACAGGTTAAACTATGCCGATACATATTGTTTAAAGATGTCAATCTTATTTACAAAGTTTGTATAAACAATTATACAAACTAAGCAATCAAGTCAACCAAAGTTTTGCTTTACATGCATTCGGAAATTAGCTGTAAAGCCTTAATTTAGCCGACTTGCTCAAACAATAGATAACGTAAGAGACGGATTTGATAAAATTTAACTTACGGAGGAAAGTTTGGTTTTAAAACACTGGAGTCTCTAAATAAATTCAATAGAAATAACACTTATTTCAAATGTATTCCATTTTAAAAATTTCTTATGAATCGTATAGGGATCTTTATCCTTGTTTTTTTTTTTTATCCATTTCCATATCCTTGTTTTTTTTGTCCATTTCCATGACACTTCACCACTAATTACGTACATCTTGATAAAGATTGAATCGTTGGTTTTCCCGATTAAAAGGTTTTACACTGGGGCCCTTTATAACTTGCTGTTCGGTGTGGGGTGTGAGCCAAGACTCCATGTTGAAGACCGTATTTTGACGTATAAAGGTATACTTTTATAAATTGTGACTCGTTTTGAGAGTTGTCTCATTGTCACATATGACATCTTATCTATCTGTGGCTCAACCCGAAACGAGACGGGATAAAAAGGGATAAAAAACACACTTTTTTAATATATTTATAATGGGCTTAATATGAGTCAGAAAAGAGTAGAATATTGGGTCGCGTTGGGGTATAAGCGTGACGCGGAATTGCCGATTTTTTTGTAAGCGTGACACGTGATAGTCAAATGATTGTGTCGTGAAAACGAGAAATAAAGTATAGCGGGACACGGAAAATTAACAAAAATGAGAGCTGCATAGTATAAGCGGGATACGAGAATCTGATAAAGATGTAAGCGGGATCAGGGATCAGACCCCCCCCCCCCCCCCAATGAGACCCCAGTATAAGATTATTTTTTTTTCTTCATCCTATTGTTACAGTCATGCCTTCAATAACAAATGTATCCCATACATGCATTTTTATAGACAAAAGACCTTATGGATATTTGGGGTTCTTTGACATGCTGAATCTAACCTTGTATCCAGTTTGGGGATTTTTACCAAGTTACCGAAATAGCCCACATAGAGAGCCAAAGGGTCTAAGATCATCAAACATGAATTGTAGCATGCATGTTGTGTACAGTTACCCAAATGTGCATTGTTTGACCTCTGTGGTAGTATCCTCTTGCGGATCTAGAAATTTATATAAGTAGGGGTCCAATGACTACATAAGAGGGGGCCCGCTCCAGTGATTCCATATAAAAGTAACCAAATGTTTTCCCAAAAAGGGGGCAACCCCCTGTCCCCCTAAATCCTCCTCTGGTATCGAGCTGTTCATTACGGATAATTTTTTTTGTATCAAGGGTGCTCTACTTCACGTATAATTTATGTCACATACCGTTTCACCTTATACAGTTAAAATCACGCAAGCAACAATCGAGCCAAGAACATTTGTTCTACCAAAACTGTCTTTTTCAGAATATGGAAATTGAAGCAGTTGAGGGTACAACTGGGGAAAGTTAATTTTTTATAAGCTTTTCTGTCACCATTGCGTTTCAAGATGCATATTTCTCTGTTCGCAAGTGTATTTATTGCGTGGAAGATAACGTCTTCAAATGTACTCGTCTCTATTTTACACAGACTGCACTTAAACTCCGCAATATCAATCTTTGACTTAAAAAAAATACAGAAATATCTTTTAATTTTTTTTTTAAATCAAGGAAAAACGTAATTTGAAGAATGCAATATGACATTTTGAGAAGCGTTTTTGTTACAAGTTTGAAAAGCTATATATTTGATAAAGAATGAATGAGGAGTTTGTATTTCAATTTGAAAATACATTTATCATAAATTCTAAAGTCATCAACTAAGTTTTTTTCATTTGTTTCAAGTGCATTTATCACATAATTCTACAATAAAAATTCCTCGCATCTTCGAAAATTCCACATCAGAAATGACTGCACTAACAGTGATAATTCATCGCATCTATAGTTAAAATGGATCGCTTTCAAAAATCGATATGCTATATTATGTTGCTTTTATAACACTTAATTGAACTTTAATGCTATGTGTGTACATAATAAAGACATATCACAATGAAAATATGTAAAAACTTTCCTTCAAATCAATTAATTAGGTATTTTCAAAACGTAAACAAATACAGTTTTCCCATGATCCTTTATTCTACAATAGACATACCCGCATATGACAGTGAAAATGAACTAGCTGGATTCGCACTTTATATACACTGTATATCGAAATAAAAAAAGAACTAAATTACAGAAATCGATTTAATTTTACAACTGTTTAGTTTACGTAAAGCATATTTGAAAAATATCTATAGGTCACCGATGAGTTGAAAAAGACATTTTAATTCTAATGCCAAAACAAAATGTCATTATTGCACTAAAGGGAGACAATTTGGAGCTTTTACAGTGATATAAACATTTGAAAAATAAATCGGAGGCCAAAATCATTCGATTTTTTGGGTTGATTTTTGAGCCAATTCATAAAGTTATAACTAATCATGCTAATAGTGTAATAAATAAAATTTGTAATGAAAACAAAAATGATAAAATTTTTGCTGAAATTACCCTCGAGCCTCCGAAAGAGCAAGTATTGCACAAAAAAAAAGGAATCATCCTTTAACGGAAACAACTCTTGAAATCATCGGCTATTCGTCGATGACTAAAGGCTATTTATTTCTGAAATCTAAATTTTGTTTTACTGTTCTGAGTGTTCAAGATGTTACATGCAGCTAAAATATTGGTAAAACATTTGAAAAAATACTGATCTGTATAAAATTTACACAAAAGTAAACGAATGAAAGCCACTGGAATGCAGTCCAGGACTCGGATAAATAAGCACATTTAAACAAGAGTGCACACACTGAAATGTCTCGCCTACTTTACTCATCATTAATATTATGTTGATAGCCCTAAGTATAAAGATCTATTACAACTGCCACATAAACTTAACATTAACCAAGATAGCTAAACAAAGACCAAATGAATTATGAAAATGAGGTAAAGGTCAGACGAACCATACCAGGCAGACATGAACAGCTAACAATTCTTCGATACAGCAAATATACTTGACCTATTACTTATAGTTTAAGAAAAACAGACCAAAACACAAAAACTTAACACTGTGCAATGAACCGTGAAATTGAGGTCATGGTCAAATAAAACCTGGGAGACTTATATATAGATCATAAGATATTTTCATGCACCAAATATAGTGACCTTTGGCATATAATATTAGATAAAAAGACCAAAACTCAAAAACTGAACTTTGACCACTGAACCATGAAAATGAGGTCAAGGTCAGATGATATCTTCCCGCTAGACATGTACACCTTACAATCATTCCATACAACAAATATTGTAGACTCATTGCATAAAGTATGAGAAAAACAGACCAGGACAGAAAAATTTAACTATAACCACTGAACCGTGAAAATGAGGTCAAGGTCAGATGGCACCTGCCAGTTGGACATGTACACCTTACAGTCCTTCCATACACCGAATATACTAGCCCTGTTGCTTATAGTATCTGAGATGTGGACTTGACCACCAAAACTTATTCTAGCCTTTGTTCACTGATCCACGAAATGAAGTCGAGGTCAAGTGAAAACTGTCTGACGGGCATGAGTACCTTGCAAAGTACGCACATACCAAATATAGTTATCCTATTACTTATAATAAGAGAGAATTCAACATTACAAAAATTCTGAACTTTTTTTTCAAGTGATCACTGAACCATGAAAATGAGATCAAGGACATTGGACATGTGACTGACAGAAACTTCGTAACATGAGGCATCTATATACAGAGTATGAAGCATCCAATTCTTCCACCTTCTAAAATATTAAGCGTTTCAGAAGTTAACTTACGCCGCCGCCGCCGGATCACTATTCATATGTCGAGCTTTCTGCAACAAAAGTTACAGGCTCGACTAAAATGACAGGTTATATGAACTGAGTGGCAATAAAAGCACAAGTCTAACACTTGCTTTTTAAAAAAATAAAATCTTTATTTAAAATGGTCATCTTTAAACAAACAAAAATTGAATATGAAAATTTACAATTCCAACAATAGATCGATATTAAACAGAAATGTTTCATTATCATTTTTCGGCTACAATTGGTATATGAACCATCCAAATGTCAAAATATCAACATAGAGTATTTACAAAGAATGTTTCTGTTATGTTGTGCAACTAAATCTCTACAGCAAATGGTAGTGACAACACTAGATGTTAATTAGGATCCAGCGAAAAGCCAGGCTTTTGTCCACGAAGGTAGCAAATTGTCGGTGTGACTCGCTGACGACTTTTGGTAACACACGATATGGTTGTTGGTCATGTTGTTATCACCAAGGGAAGGTAATCGTGCTCTTAATTTCCACACAAACTGATATAGCTCCAAAGGTTTAACAATGAACACCAATGGACACTCATGTCAATTAGAAGGCCACGCGGAATCAATATCGGAGATGTTAAAGACAAATGCATCGGTCATGCTGGGCTTTTGTTGCTTAATGTCTAAATGGACATGGCCTATAATTAAAAGATCCTTTTGCGGAATTTGTGGATTATTTGGTCAACTGTATACAGTCTACGAGCAATTGCATCCTGGGAAAAGCCTCATTAGATAAACCCCAATTTGTTTGTAATTGGTTGTCAGAAAGACCTTGCATATAGTCTTATATTTATTGAACTTACTTACTTACAATAAGGGATAAGCCAGCGAGTAAGTCAGCAAAGGGTTAGGGAAGTACCTTGGTATATAAAAAAGTCGAAATAAACAATTGCCGGCTGGCCAAGAGATTCTCCACGTGGGGTATGATGCCAGAGGTAGAAGTAGGCATTGCCTTAAAAAAGGCACAGATCACTTAGGCCCAAGACCCGTACGAGTTTGACAACAATGAATTAAAAGGGTAAGGTGGTACCTCTGTTTGCAACGAAGTCGAAATACACTTTAATAATTGCCGGCTGGCCAAACTAAAAGATTCTCCACGTAGGCTATTTTACCAGAGATAGAGGAGGGCATTGCCATACAAATTTCTTATAGCACTTATGCACACGAGTTTGACAATAATGAATCAAAAGTGGGAGATGGTACCTCTGTTTACAACAAAGTCGAAATAAAGTATTGCCGGCTGGCCAAACTAAGAGGTTCTCCACGTAGGCCATTTTACCAGAGATAGATATGGTAATTGCCTTTAAAATGGCATATAACACTAATTCCAAAGACCTGTACGATTTTGCCTGCAAGGGGTTAAAAATAAAAGGTGTTACCTTTGTTTACAACGAAGTCGAAATAAACCTCTACCTCTGGTATAATGAACCACGTAGAGAATCCCGGAGTTTGGCCTACCGGCTACAGTTATTTTGACTTTAATGTGAACAGAGGTACCACCTCCTCATTTTAGCTCTTTACTGACAAACTCGTACGGGTATATGCCATATAAGTGCTATAGGCTATTTTAAAGGCAATGACCACCTATACCTCTGGTATCATGGCCCATGTGGTGAATCTCGTAGTTTGAACAGCCGGCAATATTTCATAACGACTTTGCGATATACTAGAATACTAGTACCCTCCTTTCCTTTTGCTGGCATAAGTGCTATAAACCATTTTAAAGGCAAGGCCCTCCTCTATCTCTGGTATCATGATAAACGTGGATCATCTTTTATTTTTGGCCATCCGGCAATAGTTTATTTCGACTTTGTTATATACCAGGGTACCCTCCTTACCCTTTGCTGACAAACTCGTACAGATCAATGGAATAAGAAGTATGGGCCATTTTAGATGCAATGTTCACCACTACCTTTGTTATAATGGCCTATGTGGAGAATTTCTTTGTTTGGCCAGCCGGCAATAATTCATTTCGACTTCGTTGTAAACATAGATACCACCTCCCCCTTTTAACACTTTGCTGAAGCACTGGTACGGGTCTACGGCATTAGTGGCCATTTTTGAGGCTATGGCCACTTCTACCTCTGGTATCATGGCCCATGTGGAGAATCTCTTCGTTTAGCCAGCCAGCAATAGTTTATTTCGACTTTGTGATATACTTAGGTACCCCCCTTACCCTTTGCTGATTAACTTACACGGGTCTGGGACATACGTGTTATGGCTATGTTAGAGGTAATGCCTACCTCATCCTCTGATATAATACCCCGCGTATAGAATCTCTTAGTTAGGCCAGTCGGCTTAATTTATATTTTCGTTGTAAAAAGAGGCATCGCATCCCCCCTTTAACCTTTTGCTGACAAACTCGTACAGGTATAGGGCGTTAGTTTTATCAGCCATTTAAAAGGCAATGCACACATTTAACCTAGGATTAATGGCCAACTTGGAGAATCTCGTACTTAAGCAAGCCGGCAATAATTTATTTCGACTTCTTTGTAAACAGAGGTTCCAACTCCCTTTTAAACCCTTTGATGATACCGCGTACTTTTCTAGGGAATAAGTGATTTAGGCCATTTTAGAGGCAATGACAACCTCTACCTCTGGTATCATGGCCCACGCGGAGAATCTCTTAGCCATCCAGCAATAGTTTAGTTCGACTTTATTATATACTAGGGTACCAACCTTACACTTTGCTGACTAACTCGTACGGGTCTAGGTCATACGTGCTCATGGTCATTTTATAGAGGCAATCCCTTCCTCTACCTCTCATATTATGGCCCGCGTGGATAATTTCTTAGTTTAGCCAGCGGGCAACAGTTCATTTCAACTTCGTTATATACCGGGCTAATTCATCCCCCTTTTAACTCATTGTTGACAAACTCGTTCGGGTCTATAGCAATAGTGCTATAAGCCATTTTTAAGAGAATGACTACTCCAACATCTAGTATAAGGGCGCACCTAAAAATGTCTTAGTTTGGGCAGCCGTCACTATTTTTGGTGGACTGTGTGATATACTAGAGTATTCCCCTTACCCTCTTCTGACCAACTCGTACGGGTCGACGACATAAGGCCCATGGACCATTTAAGAAGCACTGCCTACCTATACCTCTTGTATAATGGCCAACGTGGAGAATCTCTTAGTTTGAAGAGCTGGCAATAATGAGGTTTATTTTTACTTCGTGATATACCGGCGAAACTCATGCCCCTTTTAATTCGTTGCTGATAAACTCGTGTAGATCCAGGACATAAGTGCTATAAGCCATTTATAAGGGTTTGACCACCTCTTCCTCTGGTATAATGGCCTACCTGGAGTATGTCTTAGTTTAGCCAGCTTTCAATAGTTGTTTTTTAGACTTACGGATATACAAGAGTATTCCCCTTGCCCTCTTTTGACCAACACCTATGGGTCTAGGATATAAGTGCTTCGAGCCATTTTAGAGGTAATGCGATATATTGTAAAAGACATGAAATTTCATGTACAAATCATTTATAATGTGAGTATGGTCTGTATTTAACTCCTAAAAGGACATGGTATTTTGAAGTTCAAAATGAAACCTGCCAAAAATATACACATTTTATATCGGACATAAAGCAAAATTATCGGACAAAAAGCAAAACGGACAAAAAGCAACGGACAAAAAGCAAAAGTTTCGGACAAAAAGCAAAATAATCGGACAAAAGGCAAAACGGACAAAAAGCAACGGACAAAAAGCAAAAGTTTCGGACAAAAAGCAAAATAATCGGACAAAAGGCAAAACGGACAAAAAGCAACGGACAAAAAGCAAAAGTTTCGGACAAAAAGCAAAATTATCGGACAAAAAGCAAAAGCGGACAAAAAGCGAATTGCGGACAAAAAGCACCGTATCATGGGTTGTTAAACGTTCGACTTTTAAAAAATCTGGTATGTTTAATTGCAGCTTATTTTCGCGGATAGAACAAAATCGCTAAAATTAATTCCGCCAATTTACAAGTATACATGCAAAAGTAATGATAAAAGTTTTGAATCAACCATAATAATTTCGTATGCCTTGTTCAATGAAAATCGCGCTATACGGTATATAATAAGCTTCTTCACATTACCTTCAGTAATTGCATTTATAATCGGCTGTTTCATAAAGCATAGGATATTTCTCGGATCCTACAAGTTTATGATGACTTTTTTTATTATATTACATTTTGATTGCTAGAACAGGTAGTTAAATTTTGTTTTCTTGACATCAGCATTTATTGTAGAAAAAAGGTGTCAATCTAAAATTCTAAAATGATTTTTTTTTTAAATGTGTATGTATACGCTCAAACGGTCCGTGTAACACTTATCAATTCAAAGTTTTAAGATGTTTTGAAATTTTAGATTTTTGGAATTTTGATCAAAGTTTTAAAATATCAAAATTTCAAATTGTGCAAAAGTTTTGAAATTTTGAAATTTTAAACAAATTATTAAAATATTAAAATTCTAAATATCGTTTTTAAATTTGATAGTTTAGGAATTTGATCAAACTTTTAAAATACTAAACCTAACGTGCAATTTTGATTATTTCAATTTTTGATAGTTTGATTTTTTTAATTTTTGATTAAAATATAAAAAATAGAAAAGGGACAAAAAGAGGGATACCTGTAAACACTGCTGTAAACACGGCTCTAATAACAATCATTCTTAGTTATAAATAAATAGCACGAAATATATCAAATCATTTTTAAATACAAAATAAATAATTAAAGGAAGAAGTCGTTTTTTTATAAAACATTTTAGACATCACATATGATAACAGTATCCTGAAATTTAAGGTTTTGTGCATCTCTAGCCTCGGTCACAACTTAACGGATAGCTCGAACGGATGCCTAACGGATAACTTTTTTTTCAATCCGTTAATGTGCGTTAGACGTCCGTTCTTATCATGTTCAAAACTTTGAACGGACGTCCAACGGATGAAATGTCCGTTGAACGTCCGGTAGGCGTCCGTTTTGTACGGTACTCGTCCGTTTCGTTTCCGTTTTGTATCCGTTACGTGTCCGTTATACATCCGTTGGAGGTCTGGCAGATAAATTCACCAACGGACTCCTACCGGAGGTTTAACGGATAAAACGGATGTTGAACGAATGCGAAACGGACTTCTACCGGACGTATAACGGATAAAACGGAAGATGAACGGATCTGAAACGAGTAAATGCCAATTGAAAATTTTGCGAAAGAAATGCCAATTATTGGTATATCAGATTTCTTAAGTTTCATGAATTCTTTTTATTCATAATCAATCTTAGAGTTAGGGCACGTCTTCACAATCAAGCAGCTCTTATTTAGGCCAGACACTGCCCTTTGGCGGCGTTTTGAAGAACAAGCCAAAACCAGTTACACAGAAACATTTTGAATATTTATGCGATTTACATGCACTATTATTGTCGCCTTTAATTTTCCCGTATATCTTGTTCATCCGTTTTATACGGTACGCTTCCGTTAGGTGTCCGTTTTATGCGGTACTCGTCCGTTGGATGTACGTTCGACATCCGTTCTGTCTGGTACGTTTCCGTTTCTCGTACGTTGCATATCCGGTGTGTGTCCGTTATGCATTCGTTATGCGTCCATTTTATTTGTTCAGTACATCAACGGACTCCCAACGGATTACAATTTTGTCAACGGACAACTTTTATTTTCATCCGTTAGTCGTCCGTTCGTGCTATCCGGTAAGGTGTGACCGAGGCTTAAAAAAAATAATAAACCTATTTGAAGCGGAATCAAACAAGTTGATTTAAATCTCTAATATAAGGTTAGCGTTTGAGTTAAATAATTCAGAGCTAGTTGGTGTCCCCATTGCCCAACATTTAGAAGTAACAGTGAAAACTGACCAACTCGCAGTAGACCAAATAGTATTTATTATTCACCTTTTGACGTTCCTAATGAAGGTAGATCCAGAAAAAAGCGCTTCGGTCGCATGCAACTTTAAACGTTTTGTTTCTTTTTTAGCGATTGCATGACGATAATATATTGCCTTTTATGATTTATTTCATGCAGTTTCAAGAAATAATACGGAAGGAATACTTTTAATGTATAGCGTCTCAATGAACGTTGTGCTAAGCGTGCTTCAGCTGTCCCCTAGACAAAAAAAGTGTACTGATTCAGATTTATAGACGTCATACTAAACTCCGAAATATAACAATGAACTAAAATTAAAACCATAAAAGACTGAAAAGGATAGAGGCTCCTGGATTGTTACAGGCGCACGCATGCGGCGGGGTTAAACATATTTCGTGAGATCACAACCCTCTCCTATACCTCTAGTCAATAAAGAATGAACAAACACACAACAATACGAACAGTAAAACGCACTTGAAAAGGAAATCCAAGTCCTATGTCAGAATACGAAACAAAAGAAACTAATCAGAATGACAATGATAATAAATTAACAAGGACTACTATATATAAAGCTAGCAGTTACTGCAGTTACTGCCATATGCCAGCTCCAGACCTCAATTAAACTTATTTAAAGGTTATGTCTTCATTATGCAAACTCCCTCCCTGTTGTATTTATTGCTAATTTGTTCCTGAACATTCATGAAATATTTAATTTGTTACTGGCAACAAACAATCGATCATTTAAAATAGGTTGTTTACGTACAAATTACAAAGAAACTTAGGATCCAACTCCCTCGGGCAAAGTAGCCCTTATAAATGATTTTTTACATTGTACTGGTTTTTCCGAGAGCAACATTGGTGTATGGCCAAAAATGGAAAAATCCATCATGCAGCTGACAGCGTGGCACTCTCTTTACACGCCCCATTCTGACTGGACGTACCTGTGTTCTATTAGTTTGCTCAAAGTTAATTGTCGTACGATAACTTATAAATGCTCAAATAACAAAATGCAAATACGGAACAATAATATCCCTTAATACAAAAAAAAAATCCCTTTCCTTTTATTTGCTATTTAAAAACAGTGGTTGATTTAGGGCCCATAATGGAGCGACGTATATGAATACAGTCCAAACGTTGTCTCAGGGAGTAACCAATTAACTTGAAAAGTGGGGATGTGGTTGTTTTGTCGAAGTGAGAAAAAAAAATCGCGCTAAGCGTTAACAATTTTATTAAGTTTTTCATCGATATTAATCAACTCAATTGGTTCAAAATTTAGCACTATAAGGCATGGGGAAAATTTGGATTCAGAATATTTTTTTTATCCTCTGCTTTCACAGAATATTTTTTTCCATCAAATTGGGCATCAGAATATTTTAATGCACCATTATTGAAGCCCCTCGTGCAAGATTCAAAGTAAAAAAAAAAGTGAATATCTACAATATTTGGATTCCCCAAAAGATTACCATTTATCGCTGATATAAACTTTGAAAATAATTTTCAATTTTCGAAATGCCGACACCTACAAATGGATAGATGGACGCTAAATGTAGTACAGCGGCAACTATTGCATAAATATGAATGCTGAAAATAATGTTTATGGTATACGTTTATATATGATATGAATGTGTATCAAAAACCTCCCACATTCCAGACTAAAACAACCGTAATTGGGACACCATGCATTCAGTATGCCTACCGTACCAAAAAAATATTAACTCAAATCGTTGATACAAGGCAATACAATTATGATCGTCATACAACCGATAACAATGAAAACCTAACGTTAAAAGTTACGACCGAACCGCTTTTCTGGATCTACCTTCTTCAGGAACGCTCAAAGCTGAACAATTATTTTAGACGTATGTTTCGTTATAATACTTTATTCTGATTGGCTAACTGCATATCACATGTTATTCCTTAAGCAATTGCATTACACAATAAAACTTATCATTCACGATAACACGTGGTCCCACAATAAAGTGCACATGTTAATTAAATAAAACAATTATAAAATTCGTGTTTTCATGATCAAAGCTAAAAAAAATATAATTATAAGTATTGAATGCTTCTTTTTGTAACTTCATAGGGTTGTAAAAGGGTTGACCATGCGCACATTCCGCGCTTCATACAAAATGTACTTCGGTAAACGCTTTTACACCCCAATGAAGTTACAAAAAGAAGCATTCAATTCTTAAATATTTAGGGCCAGCAACTTACAAAGAACAGAAACAGATGATTAAAACGTTAAAGATGATTGTTCATAATGTACATGGAATGATATATTCTTTAGCCTACATGATTGCAGAAAGAAAGAAGTCGTAGAGCAAAACAGAAAAATTTAAAATCAAATGAGACAATACACCGTGTATTGAGCCTTTTTTATATTGCTTAAAGTTCAGAAGAAAATATATATACATACTCAACCTAACCATACTATTTGACCTACTGCGAGTTGTTCAGATTTTACTGTTACTCCTAAAATATGGGTGCTAGAAAAACAAGCAAGTGAAATGGCCAATATCAGAGACGTGCGTCTTGTTTTAAAATGAATTCTCTTCTTTTGAGAAATATTTATTTTGTCATCCAATTTTTCAATGCTTACAACTGTCTGTCTGTGGTTTTATTTCATACATTAACTTTTAAGTATTAGTATGTTTTCAATTCATGTTGTTTCGTTTCGTTCCGCTTTTATTTCGTTTCGCTTTTTACAGGTACAGGTAAATTTTTGATCAAAATATCAAAAATAGAACAGGGGCGAAACCTCTGTTTCAGAGGTTTCGCCCCTACCTCTTTTCGCCCCTTTTCTATTTTTGATATTTTGATCAAAAATTTAAAAATCAAACTTTCAAAATGTGAAATAATCAAAATTGCCCGTTAGGTCTAGTATTTTAAAAGTTTGATCAAATTCCTAAACTATAAAATTTAAAAACGATATAAGAATTTTAATATTTTAATAATTTGGTTAAAATTTCAAAATTTCAAAACTTTTACACAATTTGAAATTTGATATTTTAAAACTTTGATCAAAATTCCAAAAATCTAAAATATGAAAACTTTTTAAAACTTTGAATTGATAAGTGTTACACGGACCTCAAATGTGTTCATCTCGCATTAACCTGTTCATAGTCCTCAAACGTGTTCTTTAAATCGGCCATCGTATTATTATGTCATATTCCATTCCTCTGAAACATTTCTGAGTATTTTTATTTCCTAGATAAATGAAACAGTAGTATACTGCTGATTTAAAGTCATAAATTTAACTCCATTATCTTGACGACAACGAGACATAATAGGTAAAAAAATTAAAAAGGGGAACAGCAGTCAACATTATTTTATAATTATCTTAATTAATATAAAAACAAACATATAGGTTACAAACAGGCATATAAACAAAGAACATTAGCAAACAAATCGAAAGACAAGAATTAAAAAAAGTTCTATATCACAAAAACCAATAACATGAATGACGTGTTGTTCAAGTACTGACCCACGTTAAATGGCTGTTACTAAAAATAGACTGTTGTTATTTATGAATTATTGTTATTTTGATTATTTTCTTTTGTTTCATATTCTGACATCGGACTTGGACTTCTCTTAAACTGAGATTTACTATGCGGGTTGTTGTGGGTTTGTTTTTTCTACATTGGCTAGAGGTATAGGGGGAGGGTTGAGATCTAAAAAAATATGTGTTACCCCGCAGCAATTTTGTGCTTGTAACAACTTAGGAGCCTCTGGCCTTTGTTAGTCTTGTATGATTTCTAATTTTTAGTTTCTTGTGTATAATTTGGAGTTAAGTATGATGTTCATTATCACTAAACTAGTATACATATTTGTTTAGGGGCAAGCTGAAGAACGCCTCCAGGTGCGAGAGTTTCCCGCTGCATTGAAGACCCATTAGTGGCCTTCGGCTGTTGTCTACTCTTTTGTCGGGTTGTTGTCTCGTTGACACATTCCCCATTTCCATTCTCAATTTTAAACAGTTAAAGAAATATTCGTTTAGACAAATAAAAGAATATTATATTTAGATATTAAACAACATCAGTTGGGAAATGTATATCCCTAATTGAGATGAAGTTAGTATATTGCTACTAAGGTGGAATAAATAGATAATTGCAAAATTGAAATCGTCTCATTTGTCATAGATTCTGGTACTTAGATGATTGCGTATGCCAAATTCGAGGTATAAGTCAAAATTCAACAAATATGTTGTCAATAAGAAACTTCAGCGTATTTATATCTTGTTCCTCGGTGTAGCTTGTTTTCTGTTTTTGTTCATTATAAACAAAATATACTCCATGTAATCCGAAAGTAATAGATTTATAGCATATACTATTCTTTTTATATTGAAAAGCATTGTGAATTATTTTTTTAGACGATTTTTTAATTTCACATGGTGAATGGTGGTATACGAGGTTGAAAAATCGAGTTTTTAAAAGAACTAATTTCAGAGAATGACCGAGATTGAAACTTATCCAGAAGATTTTTTAGAGTTTTTAAGTCAAGTTTATTACTTCACCAACACATGTTACCGCTTTATTGACTTCTGAAGAGGGTGTTCAATGCTCTTATTCGTCGTATTTTATTTGCCTTCAAAGGCTCTTTTTTATTCAGGCGTCACTTTAGTCGTTTGTAGACTTTGAGTCTGGCGAAGAAATGAAACTTATTTAATTTAATTTTGCAGGTGAGCTGGCTGTAGTTTTGAAAACCCACGATAAAGGAACGACTAACGATTCCATTCATTTTTCTCGAAATCAATATTTACAATTGTCCAAAAATGGATTTAACGTCACTGACAAAAGGAAAGTCAAATTTTATCTGAAAGCTTGTCACGATGCAGTGTTAGCACTTTGGAATGAATCGGACATAAGTTCCGACTCTGACGACTACTATGAAATTATTTTTGAAGCAGGTAATGATCCACTTATACAGTTACGTTTTGGTAAACAGACGTCTAAAGTAGCAATTGTAAATTTAAAATTTTCGGATTGTTTTTAAAACTTTAAAGAATACTAGAACATACCCGCGAAATCGCGGGCATTCAGAGCGAAGTTGAAAGTATGTAAAGTGTTGTTGGAAGAATTATGTAAAATATTGAATGACTGGAGAATTTCAGCAAAGTATCATAAGTCAAAGGTTATTGGGGACAGGAAAATGTGTTGTTTTTTTTTCCCTTCTCCTTTATTTCCAAAATTCCCAATTTTGGTTTTCTATCAATTTCAATATGAACATAATACATTTAGTGGGGAATTTCAGCAAAAGTATCATAAGTCATAGGTTATTGGGGACAGGAAAATGTTTTTTTTATATCCCTCCGCCTTTATTTCCAAAATTCCCAATTTTTGGTTTTCTATCAATTTCAATATGAACATAATACATTGAGTATGTTATAAACATTTACGTAAGGAGCCTGTAATTCAGTGGTTGTCGTTTGTTTATGTGTTACATATTTGTTTTCTCCATTTTTGTACATGAATAAGGCCGCTAGTTTTCTGGTTAAGATTGTGTTCAGGGCCTTTTAAAGCTTATTATACGGTATGGTCTTTGCTCGTTGTTGAAGGTCGTACGGTGAACTATAGTTGTTAATTTCTGTGTCATTTTGGTCTCTTGTTGAGAGTTGTCTCAACATGGCTATCATACCACATCTTCTTTTTTTGTAATCAATGAGTTTTGTAAAAGATTTAATAACTGGAGAATTTCAGAAAAGGTATCAAAAGTCCACATGAATAATTTTAGCGCTTATCTGTATATTATGAACATTCATTAGACAATACTATATAAATATAGTGTATTTACTTTCAATTTTAAGTTTAATAATCGATCCATGGAGGTCATTGATATAGTATACAGACCCTCTCTATTTAATAAACTGTGTGACCACCGTGGATAGTAAACTTGAAAATGATAGCAGATAGAAAACATAGAATTCTTAAGATACAGTATACAGAAAAACGCAAACCGGAAGTGTAATCAGACTTAAAATTTCGTCCAATGACGGGACAATATCCGGATGCCTTTTTTCTCGTTTTTCTCCCAAAATAACTCAATCTAAATAATCATATGAATGGATGACAAATGCGACTATGCACTGTACCTATGGGACACAGAGGCGTGTTGATTAATTTATTGTGGAAAGAAGAGAAGCGACACCAAAAATGAGGTCTTCTCGTTTAATAGTATAGATTCACTGGACTTGGCAAATGGAGATTTATGGTATGGCAATACAAAATTATTCAGCGCTTTTACGTCACTTTTCTCCAGAAAAATAACGTTTACAACTCAAGAAATTGTAATAATGACTAGGAATGGATGTGATGGGGAATGGATATTCATTGGCGGTCAGAGTAATTTGTGTCTCACTATCATGATCAAAAAGTAAAATAACGAAATATTCCGAACTCCAAGACAAATTCCTATCGAAAAGTCCCGTCTTAAATGGTAAAATCAAATGCTCTAAATAAAGGCAAAAGTAGTATACCGCTGTTCAAAAGTCTAACACATCAAACGATTTTTTTATGAAAAATAACTGTCATATAAATGCAAATGAAATGTACTCTCCCAACATGCAATTAAAGGGAAATTCCGCGATTTTTTACTTATCATCTAATTATGTTCATCTTAACATAAAAAACACATTTGCAAAGTTTTAATAATAACGGAGAAAATCAAGTATTTGTAACTTTTTTGGTTGAATTCTCGAGTGGGTCGTGACGTATTAGCCCGATTTATTGAATTCTGGGAAAAAATAAAATCTGTTTAACTCTTATAGCTTATCGATAATATACGTAATTAAAAGCGCACAACTGACGAATGGTCGTAGTTATTAACCACAATATAAGAATGAACGAAAATGAATATGCATATACCGTTTTGTATTGATTGAATTAAACTCCTATAAAATTATCTCTAGTAAATGTTTTTGAATAAATTTAATTAATTATTGTTGAGATTTTTTTCATAAAATATTTATTGAACATTTTTACTGATATTGAACTGAAAATATTTTAGTTTTATTTACCGTTATTGTTTTGATAATCATTTCAATGCAACTAATGTGTGAGCAGAGTGTGTATATTATTTTGTAAAGGTCACTGTATATTTCGGTGTGTTCCCATTTCGCCTTAGTTGTGAATTCCAGGTAAAAAAGGTAAAAAACGTACTAAGGCGATATGGGAATTCAACCAAGGCGAAATGTGAATTTAGATAAAAATGTTAAATAAACAAATTAAACCTCTGTGTTTTTATAACAATGTAAAAAATAACATGTAATTAGGGAAGTGTTGATTTTTTTTTATATTCATTTAATAAAAGTGACAATTTTTTTGATTTCAACAGTTGCGAAAACATTAAAAAATCTGCAATAAAAACCATTTTTCAGTAGGAAAGTTGCTTCTCTTGATATTTTAATGTATAAAAATAAAGAAACATTTAAAATTGTGCTAATTATATACAATAATATATTTCTCGGCTTGAGGTCAATTCGTTTACCTTGTAGCTATTTAGCCGCAGGTGTGAGTTCAAGCGTACACAGGTATAAATGTTGTTATTTGGAAAGGATAAACAGAAAGGATTAGAAAGAGTATGCTGTCACGATGTTAATACACTAAGATTTAATACACGATGAGAATAAAGATACAATAATTAAATTGTGTAAATTAATTGAAAATAAAATTCAGATTCGTAATTCCGAAAGTGTATAAAAATAAAAGGAAACAATTTTTGATTACTTTCTTAGCGGCAATTGGCGTAAAGACTCAAATATGAAGCAAAAAATAGTAGTTTTAATCTTTAACAAAACCTAAATGCAATATTACCCAATTTGATATACCATTGTACATCTGTTTGATATCATTGACTTTACCGGAATTTCTTAACTTGTATTCAAATCTGGCTGTGTTTAAATGCTAATAAAACTATTGCAATTTTGAAGTTTTTAATTGACAAAAAAATACAACATACAACATGCATGATTTTTTTTAGGTTTTTTTTAACATTTTATTCTTACATAATTAAATTCATTTGACAATCATTTACACGAACTTTTTGTGAAAAGAATACCAATTATCTAAGCTAAGGCATTATTTCTTTTGAGGATTTTTGAGGATTTTTTTTTAAATTCTATGATAATACTTGTGCAATGTTGAACATGATAGCCGTCATTAATCCAAATAAGTAATACAGTAGTTGTAATACAAGTTATATTTTAGTCATGCATAACTGATATTACGAATTAAGAATAGTTCGTCCATACATCGTTGTTCTTGAAACAATCATTATTAGTATACATGTAAGTTTCCTGACGTATAAGAGCCATTGAGGATGAGCTCCAGAGAAAGCAGACTAGTAGCGTTTCGTTCGTTTCTTTGTTGGGAAAGGAGAGGAAATGCAACCGCTTGTACAGATAAACGACAGAATTACCATACAAGCATTTATAGTCAACACAATCAGAAAGAGTTCCCATCGTTAGACGGGGAATATGAAGGCTTCCAAGAATGAACAAGTGACATGTCTAACTCTGAACAGTTAGAAAACGGACTATCGACATCGACCGCTTGTTCTTGATATTTAAAACTGTATGCATATATATACGTATACGTTTATGATATAGTGATGAGTTCTTGCGTCTGACAAAAACTAAATTCCTTCATGGTTATATCTTGCCATACGTTTATATTGGTTTGTAAGGTGATTACTCAAAATCGTTATTTGAAAATCCTGTTTGTGAGATGTAGATTCATTTCAATACAGAAATTTCGTCTCAGATATATTTCACAAGTGTATAACACGGAGAAGCTCTGAAGGTCCATTACTCCCATTTTGTTTGGGTGTGAACCATCGATGTTTACAGCAATATCAAAGAATAAGATGATGATGGTAGAAAGAACTATGGGCGTCATGTGGCAAATATTACATGCATATCGGACAATGAGTTGTCAATCTGTATGAAAAGATTTCCAATACAACCATATTATTGAGAAGGAATGTTTACATGCTATACTCTCGTACTAGTATTACAGGATTCTTGTGGCGTTCACCTTAGACACACATCTTTTTAACGATGTTTAAAAAAAAAAGACAGAACCAATTTAATGTCATATTTCCCTATTTTTTTTTAAATATAACTAAAAGTCTATTATCTGACAAGAATACCCCTATTTAGCGGACAAGTAATTTATTCTTTTTTCTGTTATTGAATACCAAGAAAGAAAATAAATCCCGAAATTAATTTGAAACTTTGATACTCAAAAGTTTCCCAGCAAAATATTCACATCCCCTGGGGATAATTAGTGTTCGTCCAGTGGCATATATAACAATTTTGATGACGAATTCCTTCCTTTGTTCGAGAACAATCTTATTGAAATATAAATCTGTGATTTTACTAGGTCCACAGCTTCAATGAACCAAAGCAAAAGTTATACATCGACCTGTATTTAAATCAAATTGGTTCTCTTCTTCTTCTGGTATACAATAGTCTATCGACATTCGATGATTGCATACTGTTGGCATACGTGGACTAGTCTATTTACAACACTTGTACCCCTATTTATTCAAAATATATGTTTTTTTCTTATGTTCAATGTATACATGTATATATTTTAAATTGCGCTATAGTTCCGTAACTTTCTATCCAGTCGTATAAACGAATCGTCGGCAAGTGCGTACATTTTTTTAAATCAATATTTCTGGTCTGTTCCAATCTGTCCTTCACTATTGACAATGAGTATATATTACATTTTCCCAAATTCACCCTTGGAAAAAATATTTAAATAGATTTTAATTTCATCAAATCTTATTTTTTGGGTATTATTTATATTTTTATGAATAATATTCTTTACACCAGAAATGTAATTTATATACAAGCGTATGAGTTTAGTAATGACAAGTAAGACAGAGTTGTATATTATACATCTGATAGTTTAAAATGGAAAGTTATAAGTTATAAGTTATCAGCCGTGTACACTGATCAATACCTGCAGAAGTGAAACGATGCATGAACTTGCAAGCCCGACAGGAAATCGCTTGAATACCTGGACGTGTCACCTCGCACCCCTCACAATACCTTTGGAAGTAATACCTTTAGCCATGCTGGTGATCAGATGAGGGAAGATCAAAATATATTTGAAAAAAGTTTATTACTTTAAAGAATTATGAACAAATTAGATTTTCGAAAACAATTTTCACAGAACACTTATTTATGATTTCAACTTTGACTTTCACCTAATTCCAATATCAACAGTTTAAAAACAACAGACCATGGTAATTTAAAAAAAATAAGAATATTTTCCGTATCAAGTTAGTTAGTTGGATAAAACAACCGTACGATTGACAAGATATCGACACGCAATTACGACTACATCGGTTACTGTAGTTTTGTTTCTTTGTGGTTTATAGACATATCGGTTTTATTAATCGGGAAAGAAGACAAAATGGCTGATCGCTGAGAATTGATACTCTAAATTTAAAATCGATGGTGATCGCTAATCTAGCGGAATAACACTTTAATATCTATGAATTTGAGCATTTTTATACAGAATGAACATAATATCAATTTTTGATTTTTTTGCGAAGTTTCCCTTTTAGAGACAAAAAGTCCTTCTCAAGGTAATTCTTCTGTGCATACAAGTAACTATTAAACATATTTTAGTTTATGCATTTAGAAAAAAACGTATTTACATCTTCTTAAACGTTAAATATGTATTAACTATTTTGATATATATATATATAAATATATTTGTTAATCATGATTGTAGATGTTCAGTCACACTAGCACAAGCATATTCACTTTACCTGCGAGGGAAAAAATGAATAAACAAAAGTTTTAATACGAAAAGAAGAAAATGGGAAAAACGTTTTTTTTAATTTATGACATGTACATGTGATAAACAACTGCATATGACGTGAACTAAGGCGTTAGATTACCAATGTTCAAATCTGGTAGATTAATTAGGAAGCTAGAGATAAATCAAGATAACAAACAGCATTCAAGGAGGCGTCTCATTTAACATTATAGAAAAAGAAGAAAATTTGATTTGTAATAGCGTAACTGTACTTACAGAACAAATTTTGGAGCATATCGTTAAGCTAACCTTCGTAAACTTATACGAATTGAGCTCGAATGTGAACCTCTATATTAAGTTACACGAAAATGTCGGTTGCATTATTTACTTCTCAGTCTGTTATGTTATTTAATTCGTGTTAAAATTGATTTTATTTTTTCCATAGATACATCATCACAATGCGATAACCGTCGACAGCATTTACCACCAAATGAAACAACTACTATCCAACAATTGGAGCAGACCATTTGTATCCAAGACAACACAGTATACTATCTGCATATAAAAGGAGAACGAATTGTGCTGATGATTCAAGGGGATCATCCGTTAGCTTGGGCTGTATTGGAAGTGTTGTCATTGTTCTTATTGTGTTGTTTATATTCATTCTGGATGTGTTACCAAAACGTGTCAGGATGGAATAGATAAAACAAAAACAAAACAGATAAAAATACAGATACCATGTTTTACAAAAGCTAAATTGACGGAAGGTTCAGTTATAGTAAAAAAAAAAGTAAAAGAGTAAAACGAAAATAAGTATTAAAAACGCAAGTGTTGCTTATTTATATTCAATTTCTTTTAAATGATTATTTCGCTAAAGCGTTTGTTTACAATTTCAAAACTATTCTTAAAAGACCCTATACAGTATAAATAGCGATGTTGGTTAAATAACTCATGTTCTGTTTTACATCATTGTCGAAGGAGTTTTACTGGTATGATGCAACTTTCCAAGAGGCTATTCAACCAAACGAAAAATTGTAATGGTAATCATATCTTCGTCAAAAGGGGGCGAAAATTATAAAAGGATATTCAAACTCATAAATCGAAAACAAACTGACAACGCCATGGCGAAAACAAAAGACAAGTACAATATACAATCCACAACATAACAAACTAAAGACTGGGCAACACAAAACCCACCAAAACCGACCGCGCTGAAGTACGTTCATTATTCATAGTTCATTATTCATTTTTCAATAATGAATAATGAAATAGTTCACTATTCACTATTCAATATTGAAAAATGAATAATGAATAATGAAATTGTTTATGTTTCATTATTCAAATTGAAGCGGTGAATAGTGAAAAAAATATAAAAAAAAATTGACTGGGACACTATAGCTAAATGCACAATATGCATAAAAATGAGGAAATATAAAAAAGAAGATGTGGTATGATTGCCAATGAGACAAATATCCAGACAGACCACAATGACACAGACATTAACAACTATAGCTCACCGTACAACCTTGAACAATGAGCAAAACCCATACCGCAAAGTCAGCTATTAAAGGTTCCGCAATGAATATTAGAAGACCTAAATGCCAAAATACGCGTGAAAAAAAAGAAATAGCCAATTTTGAATTATTATAATGAAATGGATATTTTGAATAATGGAATGGAGTGCAGCGACCCTTTAACCCCTAATTATAGATAAATCTTCAACCTCATTCGAAAGCTGATTACAAGAGGAACAAAATGTATATAGTCAATATGTTCCGTAACGAATATTAGAAGACCTAAATGCCAAAATACGCGTGAAAATTAAGAAATGGCCAATTTTGAATAATAAAATGGATATTTTGAATAATGGAATGGACTGCGGCGACCCTTTAGCCCCTATTATAGATAAATCTTATACCTCACTCGAAAGCTGATTACCAGACGAACAAAATTTATACAGTCAATATGTTCCGCAACGAATATAAGAAGACCTAAATGCCAAAATACGCGTAAAAATTAAGAAATAGCCAATTTTGAATAATGAAATGGATATTTTGAATAATGGAATGGACTGCGGCGACTCTTTAGCCCCTAATTGTAGATAAACTTTATACTTCATTCGAAAGCCGATAACAAGAGGAACAAAATGTATATAGTCAATATGTTCCACAACGAATATTAGAAGACCTAAATGCCAAAATACGCCCGAAAATTAAGAAATAGCCAATTTTGAATAATGAAATGGATATTTTGAATAATGGAATGGACTGCGGCGACTCTTTAGCCCCTAATTGTAGATAAACCTTATACCTCATTCGAAAGCTGATTGAAAGAGGAACAAAATGTATATAGTCAATATGTTCCGCAACGAAAATTAGAAGACCTAAATGCCAAAATACGCGTGAAAAAAAGAAATAGCCAATTTTGAATAATGAAATGGATATTTTGAATAATGGAATGGAGTGCTGCGACCCTTTAGCCCCTAAATATAGATAAACCGTATACCTCATTCGAAAGCTGATTACAAGAGGAACAACATGCTTATAATCAATATGTTCCGCAACGAAAATTAGAATACTAAATGCCAAAATACGAGTGAAAATTAAGAAAAAGTCAATTTTGAATAATGAAATGGATATTTTGAATAATGGAATGAACTGCGGAGACCCTTTAGCCCCTATTATAGATAAACCTTATACCTCATTCGAAAGCTGATTACAAGAGGAACAAAATGTATATAGTCAATATGTTCCGTAAAGAATATTAGAAGACCTAAATGTCAAAATACGCGTGAAAAAAAGAAATAGCCAATTTTGAATAATGAAATGGATATTTTGAATAATGGAATGGAGTGCAGCGACCCTTTAACCCCTTATTATAGATAAATCTTATACCTCATTCGAAAGCTGATTACAAGAGGAACAAAATGTATATAGTCAATATGTTCCGCAAAGAATATTAGAAGACCTAAATGCCAAAATACGCGTGAAAATTAACAAAAGGTCAATTTTTAATAATGAAATGGATATTTTGAATAATGGAATGGACTGCGGCGACCCTTTAGCCCCTATTATAGATAAACCTTATACCTCATTCGAAAGCTGATTACAAGAGGAACAAAATGTATATAGTCAATATGTTCCGCAAAGAATATTAGAAGACCTAAATGTCAAAATACGCGTGAAAAAAAAGTAATAGCCAATTTTGAATAATGAAATGGATATTTTGAATAATGGAATGGAGTGCAGCGACCCTTTAACCCCTAATTATAGATACATCTTATACCTCATTCGAAAGCTGATTACAAGAGGAACAAAATGTATATAGTCAATATGTTCCGCAACGAATATTAAAAGACCTAAATGCCAAAATACGCGTGAAAATTAACAAAAAGTCAATTTTTAATAATGACATGGATATTTTGAATAATGGAATGCACTGCGGCGACCCTTTAGCCCCTATTATAGATAAACCTTATACCTCATTCGAAAGCTGATTACAAGAGGAACAAAATGTATATAGTCAATATGTTCCGCAAAGAATATAAGAAGACCTAAATGTCAAAATACGCGTGAAAAAAAGAAAAAGCCAATTTTGAATAATGAAATGGATATTTTGAATAATGGAATGGAGTGCGGCGACCCTTTAGCCCCTAATTATAGATAAATCTTATACCTCATTCGAAAGCTGATTACAAGACGAACAAAATGTATATAGTCAATATGTTCCGCAACGAATATAAGAAGACCTAAATGCCAAAATACGCGTGAAAATTAAGAAATAGCCAATTCTGAATAATGAAATGGATATTTTGAATAATGGAATGGACTGCTTCGACCCTTTAGCCCATATTATAGATAAACCTTATACCTCATTCGAAAGCTGATTACCAGACGAACAAAATGTATATAGTCAATATGTTCCACAACGAATATTAAAAGACCTAAATGCCAAAATACGCGTGAAAATTAAGAAATAGCCAATTTTGAATAATGAAATGGATATTTTGAATAATGGAATGAAGTGCAGCGACCCTTTAACCCCTAATTATAGATACATCTTATACCTCATTCGAAAGCTGATTACAAGAGGAACAAAATGTATATAGTCAATATGTTCCGCAAAGAATATTAGAAGACCTAAATGCCAAAATACGCGTGAAAATTAACAAAAAGTCAATTTTTAATAATGACATGGATATTTTGAATAATGGAATGCACTGCGGCGACCCTTTAGCCCCTATTATAGATAAACCTTATACCTCATTCGAAAGCTGATTACAAGAGGAACAAAATGTATATAGTCAATATGTTCCGCAAAGAATATAAGAAGACCTACAAATGTAAATGTCAAAATACGCGTGAAAAAAAGAAAAAGCCAATTTTGAATAATGAAATGGATATTTTGAATAATGGAATGGAGTGCGGCGACCCTTTAGCCCCTAATTATAGATAAATCTTATACCTCATTCGAAAGCTGATTACAAGACGAACACAAATGTATATAGTCAATATGTTCCGCAACGAATATAAGAAGACCTAAATGCCAAAATACGCGTGAAAATTAAGAAATAGCCAATTTTGAATAATGAAATGGATATTTTGAATAATGGAATGGACTGCTTCGACCCTTTAGCCCATATTATAGATAAACCTTATACCTCATTCGAAAGCTGATTACCAGACGAACAAAATGTATATAGTCAATATGTTCCACAACGAATCTATAGAGACCTAAATGCCAAAATACGCGTGAAAATTAAGAAATAGCCAATTTTGAATAATGAAATGGATATTTTGAATAATGGAATGGACTGCTTCGACCCTTTAGCCCTTATAATAGATAAATCTTATACCTTATTCGAAAGCTGATAAAAAGAGGAACAACATGCTTATAGTCAATATGTTCCACAACGAATATTAGAAAACCTAAATGCCAAAATACGCGTGAAAATTAAGAAAAAGTCAATTTTGAATAATGAAATTGATATTTTGAATAAGGGAATGGACTGCGGCGACCCTTTAGCCCCTAATCATAGATAAATCTTATACCTCATTTGAAAGCTGATTACCAGACGAACAAAATGTATATAGTCAATATGTTCCACAACGAAAATTAGGAGACCTTAATGCCAAAATACGCGTGAAAATTAAGAAATAGCCAATTTTGAATAATGAAATGGATGTTTTGAATAATGGAATGGAGTGCTGCGACCCTTTAGCCCCTAATTATAGATATACCGTATACCTCATTCGAAAGCTGATTACAAGAGGAACAACATGCTTATAATCAATATGTTCCGCAACGAAAATTAGAATACTAAATGCCAAAATACGCGTGAAAATTAAGAAATAACCAATTTTGAATAATGAAATGGATATTTTGAATAATGGAATGGACTGCGGCGACTCTTTAGCCCTTAATTGTAGATAAACCTTATACCTCATTCGAAAGCTGATTAAAAGAGGAACAAAATGTATATAGTCAATATGTTCCGCAACGAAAATTAGAAGACCTAAATGCCAAAATACGCTTGAAAATTAAGAAATAGCCAATTTTGAATAATGAAATGGATATTTTGAATAATGGAATGGAGTGCTGCGACCCTTTAGCCCCTAAATATAGATAAAACGTATACCTCATTCGAAAGCTGATTACAAGAGGAACAACATGCTTATAATCAATATGTTCCGCAACGAAAATTAGAATACTAAATGCCAAAATATTCGTGAAAATTAAGAAAAAGTCAATTTTGAATAATGAAATGGATATTTTGAATAATGGAATGAACTGCGGAGACCCTTTATCCCCTATTATAGATAAACCTTATACCTCATTCGAAAGCTGATTACAAGAGGAACAAAATGTATATAGTCAATATGTTCCGTAAAGAATATTAGAAGACCTAAATGTCAAAATACGCGTGAAAAAAAGAAATAGCCAATTTTGAATAATGAAATGGATATTTTGAATAATGGAATGGAGTGCAGCGACCCTTTAACCCCTTATTATAGATAAATCTTATACCTCATTCGAAAGCTGATTACAAGAGGAACAAAATGTATATAGTCAATATGTTCCGCAAAGAATATTAGAAGACCTAAATGCCAAAATACGCGTGAAAATTAACAAAAGGTCAATTTTTAATAATGAAATGGATATTTTGAATAATGGAATGGACTGCAGCGACCCTTTAGCCCCTATTATAGATAAACCTTATACCTCATTCGAAAGCTGGTTACAAGAGGAACAAAATGTATATAGTGAATATGTTCCGCAAAGAATATTAGAAGACCTAAATGCCAAATTACGCGTGAAAATTAACAAAAAGTCAATTTTTAATAATGACATGGATATTTTGAATAATAGAATGCACTGCGGCGACCCTTTAGCCCTATTATAGATAAACCTTATACCTCATTCGAAAGCTGATTACAAGAGGAACAAAATGTATATAGTCAATATGTTCCGCAACGAAAATTAGAAGACCTAAATGCCAAAATACGCTTGAAAATTAAGAAATAGCCAATTTTGAATAATGAAATGGATATTTTGAATAATGGAATGGAGTGCTGCGACCCTTTAGCCCCTAAATATAGATAAACCGTATACCTCATTCGAAAGCTGATTACAAGAGGAACAACATGCTTATAATCAATATGTTCCGCAACGAAAATTAGAATACTAAATGCCAAAATACGCGTGAAAATTAAGAAAAAGTCAATTTTGAATAATGAAATGGATATTTTGAATAATGGAATGAACTGCGGAGACCCTTTAGCCCCTATTATAGATAAACCTTATACCTCATTCGAAAGCTGATTACAAGAGGAACAAAATGTATATAGTCAATATGTTCCGTAAAGAATATTAGAAGACCTAAATGTCAAAATACGCGTGAAAAAAAGAAATAGCCAATTTTGAATAATGAAATGGATATTTTGAATAATGGAATGGAGTGCAGCGACCCTTTAACCCCTTATTATAGATAAATCTTATACCTCATTCGAAAGCTGATTACAAGAGGAACAAAATGTATATAGTCAATATGTTCAACAAAAAATATTAGAAGACCTAAATGCCGAAATACGCGTGAAAATTAACAAAAGGTCAATTTTTAATAATGAAATGGATATTTTGAATAATGGAATGGACTGCGGCGACCCTTTAGCCCCTATTATAGATAAACCTTATACCTCATTCGAAAGCTGATTACAAGAGGAACAGAATGTATATAGTCAATATGTTCCGCAAAGAATATTAGAAGACCTAAATGTCAAAATACGCGTGAAAAAAAAGAAATAGCCAATTTTGAATAATGAAATGGATATTTTGAATAATGGAATGGAGTGCAGCGACCCTTTAACCCCTAATTATAGATACATCTTATACCTCATTCGAAAGCTGATTACAAGAGGAACAAAATGTATATAGTCAATATGTTCCGCAAAGAATATTAGAAGACCTAAATGCCAAAATACGCGTGAAAATTAACAAAAAGTCAATTTTTAATAATGACATGGATATTTTGAATAATGGAATGCACTGCGGCGACCCTTTAGCCCCTATTATAGATAAACCTTATACCTCATTCGAAAGCTGATTACAAGAGGAACAAAATGTATATAGTCAATATGTTCCGCAAAGAATATAAGAAGACCTAAATGTCAAAATACGCGTGAAAAAAAGAAATAGCCAATTTTGAATAATGAAATGGATATTTTGAATAATGGAATGGAGTGCGGCGATCCTTTAGCCCCTAATTATAGATAAATCTTATACCTCATTCGAAAGCTGATTACAAGACGAACAAAATGTATATAGTCAATATGTTCCACAACGAATATTAAAAGACCTAAATGCCAAAATACGCGTGAAAATTAAGAAATAGCCAATTTTGAATAATGAAATGGATATTTTGAATAATGGAATGGACTGCTTCGACCCTTTAGCCCTTATAATAGATAAATCTTATACCTTATTCGAAAGCTGATAAAAAAAGGAACAACATGCTTATAGTCAATATGTTCCACAACGAATATTAGAAAACCTAAATGCCAAAATACGCGTGAAAATTAAGAAAAAGTCAATTTTGAATAATGAAATTGATATTTTGAATAAGGGAATGGACTGCGGCGACCCTTTAGCCCCTAATCATAGATGAATCTTATACCTCATTTGAAAGCTGATTACAAGACGAACAAAATGTATATAGTCAATATGTTCCACAACGAAAATTAGGAGACCTTAATGCCAAAATACGCGTGAAAATTAAGAAATAGCCAATTTTGAATAATGAAATGGATGTTTTGAATAATGGAATGGAGTGCTGCGACCCTTTAGCCCCTAATTATAGATATACCGTATACCTCATTCGAAAGCTGATTACAAGAGGAACAACATGCTTATAATCAATATGTTCCGCAACGAAAATTAGAATACTAAATGCCAAAATACGCGTGAAAATTAAGAAAAAGTCAATTTTGAATAATGAAATGGATATTTTGAATAATGGAATGAACTGCGGAGACCCTTTAGCCCCTATTATAGATAAACCTTATACCTCATTCGAAAGCTGATTACAAGAGGAACAAAATGTATATAGTCAATATGTTCCGTAAAGAATATTAGAAGACCTAAATGTCAAAATACGCGTGAAAAAAAGAAATAGCCAATTTTGAATAATGAAATGGATATTTTGAATAATGGAATGGAGTGCAGCGACCCTTTAACCCCTTATTATAGATAAATCTTATACCTCATTCGAAAACTGATTACAAGAGGAACAAAATGTATATAGTCAATATGTTCCGCAAAGAATATTAGAAGACCTAAATGCCAAAATACGCGTGAAAATTAACAAAAGGTCAATTTTTAATAATGAAATGGATATTTTGAATAATGGAATGGACTGCGGCGACCCTTTAGCCCCTATTATAGATAAACCTTATACCTCATTCGAAAGCTGATTACAAGAGGAACAAAATGTATATAGTCAATATGTTCCGCAAAGAATATTAGAAGACCTAAATGTCAAAATACGCGTGAAAAAAAAGAAATAGCCAATTTTGAATAATGAAATGGATATTTTGAATAATGGAATGGAGTGCAGCGACCCTTTAACCCCTAATTATAGATACATCTTATACCTCATTCGAAAGCTGATTACAAGAGGAACAAAATGTATATAGTCAATATGTTCCGCAAAGAATATTAGAAGACCTAAATGCCAAAATACGCGTGAAAATTAACAAAAAGTCAATTTTTAATAATGACATGGATATTTTGAATAATGGAATGCACTGCGGTGACCCTTTAGCCCCTATTATAGATAAACCTTATACCTCATTCGAAAGCTGATTACAAGAGGAACAAAATGTATATAGTCAATATGTTCCGCAAAGAATATAAGAAGACCTAAATGTCAAAATACGCGTGAAAAAAAGAAATAGCCAATTTTGAATAATGAAATGGATATTTTGAATAATGGAATGGAGTGCGGCGACCCTTTAGCCCCTAATTATAGATAAATCTTATACCTCATTCGAAAGCTGATTACAAGAGGAACAAAATGTATATAGTCAATATGTTCCGCAACGAATATAAGAAGACCTAAATGCCAAAATACGCGTGAAAATTAAGAAATAGCCAATTTTGAATAATGAAATGGATATTTTGAATAATGGAATGGACTGCTTCGACCCTTTAGCCCATATTATAGATAAACCTTATACCTCATTCGAAAGCTGATTACCAGACGAACAAAATGTATATAGTCAATATGTTCCACAACGAATATTAAAAGACCTAAATGCCAAAATACGCGTGAAAATTAAGAAATAGCCAATTTTGAATAATGAAATGGATATTTTGAATAATGGAATAGACTGCTTCGACCCTTTAGCCCTTATAATAGATAAATCTTATACCTTATTCGAAAGCTGATAAAAAGAGGAACAACATGCTTATAGTCAATATGTTCCACAACGAATATTAGAAAACCTAAATGCCAAAATACGCGTGAAAATTAAGAAAAAGTCAATTTTGAATAATGAAATTGATATTTTGAATAAGGGAATGGACTGCGGCGACCCTTTAGCCCCTAATCATAGATAAACCTTATACCTCAATCGAAAGCTGATTACAAGAGGAACAAAATGTATATAGTCAATATGTTCCACAACGAAAATTAGGAGACCTTAATGCCAAAATACGCGTGAAAACTAAGAAATAGCCAATTTTGAATAATGAATTGGATGTTTTGAATAATGGAATGGAGTGCTGCGACCCTTTAGCCCCTAATTATAGATATACCGTATACCTCATTCGAAAGCTGATTACAAGAGGAACAACATGCTTATAATCAATATGTTCCGCAACGAAAATTAGAATACTAAATGCCAAAATACGCGTGAAAATTAAGAAATAACCAATTTTGAATAATGAAATGGATATTTTGAATAATGGAATGGACTGCGGCGACCCTTTAGCCCCTAATCATAGATAAACCTTATACCATAATCGAAAGCTGATTACAAGAGGAACAAAATGTATATAGTCAATATGTTCCGCAACGAAAATTAGAAGACCTAAATGCCAAAATACGCGTGAAAATTAAAAAATAGCCAATTTTGAATAATGAAATGGATATTTTGAATAATGGAATGGAGTGCAGCGACCCTTTAACCCCTAATTATAGATACATCTTATACCTCATTCGAAAGCTGATTACAAGAGGAACAAAATGTATATAGTCAATATGTTCCGCAAAGAATATTAGAAGACCTAAATGCCAAAATACGCGTGAAAATTAACAAAAAGTCAATTTTTAATAATGACATGGATATTTTGAATAATGGAATGCACTGCGGCGACCCTTTAGCCCCTATTATAGATAAACCTTATATCTCATTCGAAAGCTGATTACAAGAGGAACAAAATGTATATAGTCAATATGTTCCGCAAAGAATATAAGAAGACCTAAATGTCAAAATACGCGTGAAAAAAAGAAATAGCCAATTTTGAATAATGAAATGGATATTTTGAATAATGGAATGGAGTGCGGCGATCCTTTAGCCCCTAATTATAGATAAATCTTATACCTCATTCGAAAGCTGATTACAAGACGAACAAAATGTATATAGTCAATATGTTCCGCAACGAATATAAGAAGACCTAAATGCCAAAATACGCGTGAAAATTAAGAAATAGCCAATTTTGAATAATGAAATGGATATTTTGAATAATGGAATGGACTGCTTCGACCCTTTAGCCCATATTATAGATAAACCTTATACCTCATTCGAAAGCTGATTACCAGACGAACAAAATGTATATAGTCAATATGTTCCACAACGAATATTAAAAGACCTAAATGCCAAAATACGCGTGAAAATTAAGAAATAGCCAATTTTGAATAATGAAATGGATATTTTGAATAATGGAATGGACTGCTTGGACCCTTTAGCCCTTATAATAGATAAATCTTATACCTTATTCGAAAGCTGATAAAAAGAGGAACAACATGCTTATAGTCAATATGTTCCACAACGAATATTAGAAAACCTAAATGCCAAAATACGCGTGAAAATTAAGAAAAAGTCAATTTTGAATAATGAAATTGATATTTTGAATAAGGGAATGGACTGCGGCGACCCTTTAGCCCCTAATCATAGATGAATCTTATACCTCATTTGAAAGCTGATTACAAGACGAACAAAATGTATATAGTCAATATGTTCCACAACGAAAATTAGGAGACCTTAATGCCAAAATACGCGTGAAAATTAAGAAATAGCCAATTTTGAATAATGAAATGGATGTTTTGAATAATGGAATGGAGTGCTGCGACCCTTTAGCCCCTAATTATAGATATACCGTATACCTCATTCGAAAGCTGATTACAAGAGGAACAACATGCTTATAATCAATATGTTCCGCAACGAAAATTAGAATACTAAATGCCAAAATACGCGTGAAAATTAAGAAAAAGTCAATTTTGAATAATGAAATGGATATTTTGAATAATGGAATGAACTGCGGAGACCCTTTAGCCCCTATTATAGATAAACCTTATACCTCATTCGAAAGCTGATTACAAGAGGAACAAAATGTATATAGTCAATATGTTCCGTAAAGAATATTAGAAGACCTAAATGTCAAAATACGCGTGAAAAAAAGAAATAGCCAATTTTGAATAATGAAATGGATATTTTGAATAATGGAATGGAGTGCAGCGACCCTTTAACCCCTTATTATAGATAAATCTTATACCTCATTCGAAAACTGATTACAAGAGGAACAAAATGTATATAGTCAATATGTTCCGCAAAGAATATTAGAAGACCTAAATGCCAAAATACGCGTGAAAATTAACAAAAGGTCAATTTTTAATAATGACATGGATATTTTGAATAATGGAATGGACTGCGGCGACCCTTTAGCCCCTATTATAGATAAACCTTATACCTCATTCGAAAGCTGATTACAAGAGGAACAAAATGTATATAGTCAATATGTTCCGCAAAGAATATTAGAAGACCTAAATGTCAAAATACGCGTGAAAAAAAAGAAATAGCCAATTTTGAATAATGAAATGGATATTTTGAATAATGGAATGGAGTGCAGCGACCCTTTAACCCCTAATTATAGATACATCTTATACCTCATTCGAAAGCTGATTACAAGAGGAACAAAATGTATATAGTCAATATGTTCCGCAAAGAATATTAGAAGACCTAAATGCCAAAATACGCGTGAAAATTAACAAAAAGTCAATTTTTAATAATGACATGGATATTTTGAATAATGGAATGCACTGCGGTGACCCTTTAGCCCCTATTATAGATAAACCTTATACCTCATTCGAAAGCTGATTACAAGAGGAACAAAATGTATATAGTCAATATGTTCCGCAAAGAATATAAGAAGACCTAAATGTCAAAATACGCGCGAAAAAAAGAAATAGCCAATTTTGAATAATGAAATGGATATTTTGAATAATGGAATGGAGTGCGGCGACCCTTTAGCCCCTAATTATAGATAAATCTTATACCTCATTCGAAAGCTGATTACAAGAGGAACAAAATGTATATAGTCAATATGTTCCGCAACGAATATAAGAAGACCTAAATGCCAAAATACGCGTGAAAATTAAGAAATTGCCAATTTTGAATAATGAAATGGATATTTTGAATAATGGAATGGACTGCTTCGACCCTTTAGCCCATATTATAGATAAACCTTATACCTCATTCGAAAGCTGATTACCAGACGAACAAAATGTATATAGTCAATATGTTCCACAACGAATATTAAAAGACCTAAATGCCAAAATACGCGTGAAAATTAAGAAATAGCCAATTTTGAATAATGAAATGGATATTTTGAATAATGGAATGGACTGCTTCGACCCTTTAGCCCTTATAATAGATAAATCTTATACCTTATTCGAAAGCTGATAAAAAGAGGAACAACATGCTTATAGTCAATATGTTCCACAACGAATATTAGAAAACCTAAATGCCAAAATACGCGTGAAAATTAAGAAAAAGTCAATTTTGAATAATGAAATTGATATTTTGAATAAGGGATGGACTGCGGCGACCCTTTAGCCCCTAATCATAGATAAACCTTATACCTCAATCGAAAGCTGATTACAAGAGGAACAAAATGTATATAGTCAATATGTTCCACAACGAAAATTAGGAGACCTTAATGCCAAAATACGCGTGAAAACTAAGAAATAGCCAATTTTGAATAATGAATTGGATGTTTTGAATAATGGAATGGAGTGCTGCGACCCTTTAGCCCCTAATTATAGATATACCGTATACCTCATTCGAAAGCTGATTACAAGAGGAACAACATGCTTATAATCAATATGTTCCGCAACGAAAATTACAATACTAAATGCCAAAATACGCGTGAAAATTAAGAAATAACCAATTTTGAATAATGAAATGGATATTTTGAATAATGGAATGGACTGCGGCGACCCTTTAGCCCCTAATCATAGATAAACCTTATACCTCAATCGAAAGCTGATTACAAGAGGAACAAAATGTATATAGTCAATATGTTCCGCAACGAAAATTAGAAGACCTAAATGCCAAAATACGCGTGAAAATTAAAAAATAGCCAATTTTGAATAATGAAATGGATATTTTGAATAATGGAATGGACTGCTGCGACCCTTTAGCCCCTATTATAGACAAACCTTATACCTCATTCGAAAGCTGATTACAAGAGGAACAAAATGTATATAGTCAATATGTTCAACAAAAAATATTAGAAGACCTAAATGCCGAAATACGCGTGAAAATTAAGAAAAAGTCAATTTTGAATAATGAAATGGATATTTTGAATAATGGAATGAACTGCGGCGACCCTTTAGCCCCTATTATAGATAAACCTTATACCTCATTCGAAAGCTGATTACAAGAGGAACAAAATGTATATAGTCAATATATTCCACAACGAATATTAGAAGATCTAAATACCAAAATACGCGTGAAAATTAAGAAATAGCCAATTTTGAATAATAAAATGGATATTTTGAATAATGAAATGAACTGCAGCGACCCTCAGCCCCTAATTATAGATAAACCTTATACCTCATTCGAAAGCTGATTACAAGACGAACAAAATGTATATAGTCAATATGTTCCGAAACGAATATTAGAAGACTTAAATGACAAAATACGCGTGAAAATTAAGAAATAGCCAATTTTGAATAATGAAATTGATATTTTGAATAATGGAATGGACTGCGGCGACCCTCTAGCCCCTATTATAGATAAACCTTATATCTAATTCTAAAGCTGATTACAAGAGGAACAAAAGGTATATAGTCAATATGTTCCGCAACGAATCTCAGAAGACCTAAATGCCGAAATACGCGTAAAAATTAAGAAATAGCCAATTTTGAATAATGAAATGGATATTTTGAATAATGGAATGGACTGCGGCGACTCTTTAGCCCCTAATTGTAGATAAACTTTATACTTCATTCGAAAGCTGATAACAAGAGGAACAAAATGTATATAGTCAATTTGTTCCGCAACGCATATTAGAGGAGTACCGACGGACTTAAATATCGAAATACATCTGAACATTGAGAAAAAGCCAATTTTGAATAATAAAATGGGTATTTTATATAATGGAATGGACTGGCAGGACCCTTCAACCCCTAAGGCGCACCGGCTATGATTACCACGGCTTTTATATTTTTGATAAGGACGGTATGATTGGAAGTGTTAGGATATGTTGTTTAAGCCTGAACATCGGGTCTAAAACCATTGAATTGAGTTTTTGAGGCAGGTGACGACTTTCCCAAACTCGGCATCATAGATCTGTTCATCATTAGCTAAAGCAGAGCTGATACATTGCTCAACCAAGGACTTTTCGGACTGGAGCAATCGCAAGGTATCGTGGTGTTTCTTTTTTTTTTTTTTTGGTTACATGCCTAGAAATTAGTGTGAGATCCATTACGGTGGTAGCATTCAAGCAAGCTAGAAACCCCAGAGGAAGGGTGGCTATAAGACCTGTACCGGTCAAAGATGAACCCAGGGTACTGCTGGTTTACACCAAACTAACCACAGAACAAGCACCCAGTGCTACAGATACAGCTTGTCCAGACGTTTATACGCATTCAAGGTAGTTTTATACCTTCAAATTTCTGCATCGAGTTGATTCGACACACATTGTCGGTACCAAGAATCGTTCAGTTATTTTATAGGAGCATACCGAGGATGGGAATGTTTTTGAAGGGACTGTAAGCATCTAAATATAAGATCAGAACGTCTCCGTCGTGGAATTGCTGACCACGCTCCAAGTAGAGTCCATACCCATAGGTAATCCGGGCGTTTGGGGATTTGAGGTAGAGACCGTTTCCACTGGGATTCACTGTGTAAACGCAAGAAGATGAAAACGGATAGTGAGATGTTCACCTTTGAGATCGATGAGCCTACCGTCTTGATCGTTGAGATATGTTTGCATGCGATTGCTGGTTTGCAAGATCACTAGCAAGTATACTACCAAAAGGTACTTCGGGGTTTGAATGATTTTCATACCAGGACCATCTGCGGGGAAAAAAGCTGTAGATTGAAGACTGTTGTGTACCATTTACATAACTTCATGGTTGATATCACCGTTCACCAGAATGCTGTTGATTCTGATGATATTTACAATGTGCCCCCTTCTGTATAACCGTTTGTGATCATACCGAACGTGTAAATCTGCCACTTGGATTCCAAGACGGTGTTGGTGTTATTGACAACTTTGAAGTCTACTTGATAGAGTTTGACGAGGGTCAGAGTTGCTTTAGGGTCGCCCGGTTGGTATCGATGATGATCTTCGTTTTGTGTTTGTTGAGCCGTAGCTGTCGCTGGATTTCATTGTTGATGACTTCGATGTCAGGAACCTGTGCTCAGTGCGATGGAAAACCAGTTGGCACCATCATCGGGAGAATAGCGGAAGGAATGTTTTTTTTTTGTTTTTTTTTTTATTTAACAACAAATTGCACTTTCTTCAACAACAAATTGCACTTTTTGCGGAAGGAATGGTTACCTGTATACATATGAATGTTAGGGGTGGAATTATTGGTTTTCCGATTTACCAATGCCATCTCGTAGGTCTTTGATTCCTTGAGTTGCAGTGGAGGTTGAACCGGGTAAGAATTTGGCTATCGTTTCCAGAAACGATGAAGGAAAACCCATGCTTGGAGTTGGTGATTTTAGCAATTGCTGAAACCATGTGTTATCCATTTATTTATGGTACACCATTGTCACATATTTTTGCTTCCATTCGTCGATACCGTCATACTTCTCAGTTGTTGATCACAACGATCGCATAGATTTCGGCAGGGCGGCTGGCAAAGAGGAGTTACTTGTAGGTGAATTTTATCCATTTTTTTTACTTTTTGTACACGACGTTCATCTTCTGACTATGGGATTCAAATGGACTGGTGACTAACATCAATGACAAACAGTAGATACAGATCGTTGAAATCGTAGGGGTTAATGTTGCAGTTGCTGATAAAACGGTCCATGTTCAAGTAGTTAGAACTCTGCGACATTCTTGTACTCTCTGGCGATCTTGGTTTGTGTGAAACTGGCATTGAAGTCTACCGCCAGGTAGCGTTCTGCGTTGAGGGTGACGTAGATAGTTCATAACCGGCAGTGGTCGAACACGGCTTCATTTTAAGTCCGATCGTACTTTTACCGGTCTGAAAGGCTACGATGATGTATCTCTGTTTCTCCCGACCGCTCATGGCAGACAAACACCAGTGGAACTGTAAGGTTTCGGAAGCACTTGTAGAATCACACTGTCGTATTCGGAAACCACAATCGATCTTACTCTTGCATTGGATGGTCTTTTACAACCGCAGTTTTTTTTTATCGGAAGAAAGGAAGGACGTGAGGAACAAACCAAGAGATCTTACTCAGGTTGATTTTTGCCACGTCGTTGACGGCAGCAGCAGGATAGCATTGTCGTCCGAGTCGCGCACGAGTGACAATTCGTGCTTGAATCCATACACAATCTTGTTGTAATCGTCTGCAAAGCCGAAAATATGTCTCAGGGGTATGGTGAATGAAAACGATCCTTTTATTGGCGGGCTTGGTGATAATATACCCATGACGTGCTCCAAAGCCTGTGTTTTCAGCCTCGGCTTCGGTAGATGAATCTTTGTACCACAGCTAGTTAAGACCTTGGGATTTGGAGAAATTGTTGGGATAAATCAACATTCCCAGCATAATGATGTCAACGACTGGGTCGTTGATATGTTCGATCAGCTGACACGAGAGCTTGCATTAATTGTAACTGATAGTCTTGAAGAGATACATGATTCCATTGTGAATGAGAGACACTAAATCTGCATTAGCATATGCACTACCGTGGTTATTTTACAGTCGCCCCTCTACCAAGAGATAACTTTCAGCGGGATGGAGGAACAAGTCTTGAGTTTCGATGTTGATTCGGATCTCACCTGAATTATTCAGGTTGGCACCAGCTTGAGGTTCGTATTCATCAACCTTATTTTTTTGGAGACTTTCGTCGTAGATCAACCCTTCGGTGATTATAAGGATCTTGGACATTATGTATTTATTTATAGCGCTGCACAAAGTCGTGGCTGGTAGCAATGCCAGAACCGGAGATCAGATTGTTCAACTGGGTTTGCTGCGGTTTACTGATTGACCATTGGACTGTTGAGTGGACATTCTGCGCTTTCGGGGGTGGGTCACTTTATCAACCACATGGTCGACAGCTTTGGGGCCCCTTTTTCAACACCTCTCAAGGTTGCATTGGTGTTTGCACTCACGGCCTTACTTCTATGGTTATGGTGGCAGAGGAAGTAAACATGTGTCCAGCCAAACTGGCAATTGTGCCAAACAGTCCTCTACCACTGTATGCCTATTTCAGGCGTAACCTTTCTTGATTTGCAACATTTATAATAGGATACTATGATGAAGCGCCATACATTCTTCGATGCTGATATATCTACCCTTTTTCATAGCATGGATAATCGAGACAAGTTCGTTGCGCACATCATTATTTCCTGCTCGGTATGCTGCAGCACACAGATCCAAGCGATCGAGAAGCTGTTTGAAGTTGGAAAAAAACACGGTTTGCAGCTCACTGCCAAACTTGTACTTCTGGTAGATGTGGGACACGATTCCCTTCCACTTGTAATTCTTATTCGCCTTCGGGGTTCTTTTTCACCATAACTTCCCAGAGGCCAAGGGTTCCTTTGTACTTTACACTATCCATGAACAAATTATCGCCGTCAAAAGTAACTGGTCAGCTTCTGATGAAAATACCATCGTTTTCAGATCGCAATCAAAAGGTGTGGTCGGCGGAAGTAGTCATACTGAGCTCCAAGGACGGTTTCTGTAGGTGGTGCAATTAGTAGTGGGTCGGCAAACGTGGGCGGTGGAGGAGGGAGTACTGGCACTGTTGCAGGAAGGTCTGTGATCTTTTTGGTGATCTGTGAAGCAGCCTCTCGCTAAGCCTCAACCACAGGCTTGAACACCTTGTAAAGGTCCCGGCTAAGTTCAATCTTGTAGAGGCGATGCTGCATATTACTGGCTTGAATCTTCCGTTTGGTGTCTTGCAACTCCCTGACAAGTGCCTCACGCTGCTTAGGGTCGATAATCTTGATAAATGTCATATATCTAATAGGATCGAATGCTGTTGAACGCCCCTAAGCGTTGGTTTGATCGCCCCTAATTAATGAGTTGCGCATGAAGGTATTACACAGCTGATACGGACCCCTTTTCTTCGAAAGATTCAAGTGTCATGGGTATGTGCACTGGTGGCCTCAAAGCGTCTTGGCAGGGCATTGGGGTTGAGAAAATCGCTACACCTTACCATAATGGTGGAGTTCCATGCATTGAAATCACCTCCATCGCTTTAGATCGGTCGAAGGATCACGCAACTGCATTTTCAACATGGAACCCACTCAAAATTGCATTTGCAGGGCCATTCGAACTTGTAGGGCTGGGGTTCCTCTGTGTCCAGATATTATCTATTTATATTATCTTAAACCTCAAAGAACTCATTTAATTTGCATATTTTCCATTTGCCTTGCTGCTTGTAAAATCGATGGTTACAAATCCATAGGGCTTGGACCATCAATGCTTACACAGAGCGTCAAACTGTACTGTTCCTTGGTGAGATCGTTGCAGTGATCGCGTCGGATGTGGTCGATATTCTTAACATTCTGCTGAAAGAGGCAGGGGAAGTTGGCATTCTCCCGGATCGAATGGCGGGGCAGTGTGAAGTAGTTCTGGCACAGGTAGAAACATTAGACGTTGTCTTCACACGTGTTCTGTTTTCTCAGTATCAAGTCGTCGAACACCACGAGGTTCACCATGAGGTTCTTACGGCTGGGATCAAGTTCTCGGGGGTTTGGTACATCGCTCCCTTGATCGAACAAAAGTCTTGATACCACTCGGGTGTCGTGGTGGTGATAAGGTGTTGACCACATCGATCAACGAGTAGGGTGACTTGCCCTTGCACTGTAGGAGGTCTCGATATCTTCTTTAGGAAAGTTTTTTTCCAGCGCTTGCTCCAACAGCTGGTAAATAGGTTGGTGAAGCGATTATCCGTAAATGTACAATCGATTGTAGTCGGAGCCATCCATCGAGCTGGAATAGGTTGTTCAGCAGCGTCGTCTTACCACAGTCCGATTTCCCAATGATCAACCGTCTTATCGATCGCTGAAGTAGGAGGTAGTGATTACTCCTCGTAGGGGCGTTGACACTGTAGGAAATGTCTTCAACGTTCATTTATTAAAATAACATAGAGATGATTTTCTGCGTAGAAGTCATCGAAAGTCACGGATACAGTTAACACAAGCGAGGTAATGACCAGCAACGGATGACGGAAAAAGGTTGGCAACTGCAAGGTGTGCAATGCCAAGAAGTCTCAGTTCGTTGCTACAACCGGTACAGGGTTCATGAACAAACTAATCAACCGATTACCCATGGAGATGCATGTACCCGGACACAACTTCACCGGGCGAGGGACTAGACTTAGAAAGCGACTACTTCCCGATGGCACCCGAAGGCTTGGTCAAAACCCATTATTCAAGTTGACCAAATATCACCACGATCTTTGTTATGCCCAGCACAAGGATGCAACCGCACGCAACACCATATGTGACGAAGCTATGCTAGCCTCGCTTAACACCATTCCCAACTGTACCACACACGAACGCTTGGACTGCAGTGTCGTCGGACCAATCATCGGTACGAAAGTTCGATTCGGTCTTGGTGTTAAAAAACTGTTCGCTGGACCGATGAGCTAGCTGAGGAGTTGCACAAACCAGTTCGACGTTAGTTTCATAAACGCTGTGTAGCGGTGGGTGGTGTGGATGAGACCTGGGCGGCCGACCTCGTTGATATGAGTGATTTCTCTAGCGACATCAAGGGAAATAAATTTATCCTGAGCATTATCGATGTCTTCTCGAAATATGACTGGCTGATACCACTCAAGAACAGGAAGGGGGTGATGGTGCGGGATGCCTTCCAAGCGGTTTGCCCAAGAAGCTATGTACGGACAAAGATACTGAGTTTTACAACACACATGTAAATCACTGCTTCAAAAGCATGGTATCGATCTCTACTCCACCGGGAACGAAGATAAGTCGAGTATTATCAAACATTGAAACCGCACCATGAAAGAGAAAATGTTCAAACACTTTTCAGACAACTCCACACGCACCTGTATCGATGTCCTGGACGATCTTGATCGCCAGTGCAATACCACCAAGTATCGCTATCAAGATGGCCCCTGTTGCCGCAAGTCATAAGGAGCATGAAAACAAGTTGTATTGGAACCTTTACGGCAGCATACCTCCCATTAAACCACCGCGATTTTCCGAATCACCAAGAAGAAAGGTACATTCGAGAAGGGATACACCCCCCACTGGACCGAGGAAGTATTCACCATTTCCCTAGTTTTGTCAGAGGTCCACCGGGCAATCTTTTCTACGATCTTTTCATCTATCTCCTCAAGGGTTTCAACCAAGTCCGTGGCCGCGGTGAAAATCTAGTTTCTAGAGTGAAAGTATCTCTCGTTCTCATCATCCGCCTTACCTGTTGGATTAATCTTTTCAAAGGTACAGTGCATGATCACATTGGTTTGCCCCTTACAATGCCCATATTCTATAAGTTCCCCACGTGACACACTAGAGACCTCAAGGCAGGTTTGCACATCCATGCTATGATGGGATCATATTCCAGGTAGTAAATACATCTTTAAAGGCTTTCTTCGGCGAATGTACCTCAATGTTATCCCCAATGGCTTTCCTATCTTCCCAAATCTTTTCCTGCACCTTCTTTAGCAGTCGATCTATCGACAGCCTGCTAACCCCTTTCAACCCAAGTTGTTTTGTCTGGGTGATAATCTCCTTCCTCGTCTGGGGTTTGGGACGACGATGAAATTTAAGATTTGTCTTCGTTTCTATCACCTCTCAACCAACTGATCTTTCCTCAACCGGGAATACCCTCGAAGGTGGTTCATTTTGGCTATACCTCTCAGGGCTTTGACGTATTCAACTACTAACTCCATGTTCACTATTGAATTCATGTCTTTATCCTAACAATAAAAAAAATCAATTTAGGTCACCCCAAAATCACCATACCCAGTTCACTGGTTTTCAGACCCAGTTTTGGGGCCTACAAAACATATCCTAAGACTCTCGATCCTACATCCTTATGAAAAATAAGAAAGTCGTGAAACGTACCCGGTGTGTCTGGATTTTTTAATCTCATAGCTCAAAAATTGCACAGTTTTATCGGTCTCTCTCTTTGCCAAGACGGTAGAAAGCTGCTTGTTTAATCTCTCACATTCCCATGTGCGAATAGTTTCCCCTTTCGAGCACAAGGTTATAATTTTGCAGACTTTTACTTCGTGTCAACATCTTTAATGTCATTGACAATCCATGTTGAGTCCGGCCCTACTCTTTGCCATTTGAGAATTTCCTCATCATTGCAGCGCTGTTCTTGATTGGCCTTAACAGCGTCCACTTTTTTTTCCAGAATTTATACCTCTTGCGCCGTATTCTATCTCTGATCAGACATATTTGTAATCGTAAAATCAATTGTGTTTTTTCTATTTGTGAATTTTTATTGTCGAGCCTGCTACTTTTGTTGCAGAAAGCTCAACATAGGGATAGTGATCCAGCGGCGGCGTCGGCGGCGGTGTTAGATTACTTTTTAAAAGCTTTATATTTTAGAAGGTAGAAGACCTGGATGCTTTAAACTTTATATATAGATGCCTCATGTTACGAACTTTCCGTCAGCCACATGTCCAATGTCATTGACCTCATTTTCATGGTTCAGTGACTACTTGAAAAAAGTTACGATTTTTTGTAATGTTTAATTCTTTCTTATTATTAGTAATAAGATAACTATATTTGGTATGTGCATACCTTGCAAGGTCCTCATATCCGTCAGACAGTTTTCACTTGACCTTGACCTTATTTCATGGATCAGTGAACAAGGTTAAGTTTTGGTGTTCAAGTCTTTATCTCAGATACTATAAGCAATAGGTCTAGTATATTTCGTGTATGGAAGGACTGTAAGGTGTACATGTCCAACTGGCAGGTGTCATCTTACCTTGACCTCATTTTCATGGTTCAGTGGTTATAGTTAAGTTTTTTGTGTTTTGGTCTGTTGTTCTTATACTATATGCAATAGGTCTACTATATTTGGTGTATGGAATGATTGTAAGGTGTACATATCTAGCTGACAGGTGTCATCTGACCTAGACCTCATTTTCATGGTTCAGTGGTCAAAGTTAGTTTTTGAGTTTTGGTCTATTTTTCTAATACTATATGCAATAGGCCTAGGTCTACTATATTTAGTGTATGGAATGGTTGTAAGGTGTACATGTCTAACTGACAGGTGTCATCTGACCCTGACCTCATTTTCATGGTTCAGTGGTCAAAGTTAAGTTTTTGAGTTTTGGTCTATTTTCTAATACTATATGCATTAGGTCAACTATATTTGGTGTATGGAAATTATCTACATACTTATCTATAAGAAAATTATGTTAGTCGCGCAGGTTTTATTTGACCTTGTCTGACCTCATATTCACGGTTCATTGCTAAGTGCTATGTGTTTGTGTTTTGGTCGGTTTTTCTTAATTTATAAGCAATAGGTCAACTATATTTGTTGTATTGAAGAATTGTTAGATGTACATGTCTGCCTGGCATGGTTCATCTGACCTTGGCCTTATTTTCATGGTTAATTGATCAATGTTTCATTTTCTTGGTTTCTGTTGAGTTTATGTGACAGTTGTAATAAAGCTTTATATTTAAGACTATCAAAATAATATCAATGATTAGTAAAGAAGGCGAGACATTTCAGCGTGTGCACTCTTGTTTTTTTTGTGTGTGTTTCTTTCTTCCAAAAAGAATGTCTTGATTAGGGACTGAATGGTTGCAGCAGTCCACTCCATTATTCAAAATAAGCTATTTCTTAATGTTCAAGCGTATTTTAATATTTAAGTCCTTCGTTACTCCTCTAATATGTGTTGAGGAACATGTTGACTATATACATTTTGTTCCTCTCGTAATAAGCTTTCTAATGAGGTGTAAGGTTTATCTATAATTAAGGGCTAAAGGGTCACAGCATTCCATTCCATTATTTAAAATATCTATTTCATTATTCAAAATTGGCTATTTCTTAATTTTCACGCGTATTTTGGCATTTGATCCTCCGTAAACCCTCTAATGGTCAATTGCTGCACATATCGTTTATACTCAGTTTATTCCTCTATCAATAAGCTTTAATTTAGTGTATAAATTTTGCCTTGATTAGGGACTGAAGGGTTGCAGCAGTCCATTCCATTATTCAAAATAAGTTATTTCTCAATGTTCACGCGTATTTCGAGATTTAAGTCCTTTGTTACTCCTGTAAAATCCGTTGCGGAACATATTGACTATATACCTTTTGTTCCTCTTTTGATAAGCTTTCGATTGAGGTATAATATATATCTGTAATTAGGGGCTGAAGGGTCATAGCAGTCCATTCCATTATTCAAAATATCCATTTCATTATTCAAAATTGGCTATTTCTTAATTTTCACGCGTATTTTGGCATTTAGTTCTTCTAATTTTCGTTACGGAACAAATTGACTATATACATTTTGTTCCTCTTGTAATCAGCTTTCGAATGAGGTATGAGGTTTCTCAATGTTCACGCGTATTTCGTTATTTGAGTCCTTCGTTACTCCTCTAATATGCGTTGCGGAACATATTGACTATATACATTTTGTTCCACTATTAAAAAGCTTTCGATTGAGGTATAATATATATCTGTAATTAGGGGTTGAAGGGTCCTGCCAGTCAATTCCATTATTCAAAATATCCATTTCATTATTCAAAATTGGCTATTTCTAAATGTTCACGCGTAATGCGATCTTTAAGTCCTTCATTACTCCGCTAATATGCGTTGCGGAACATATTGACTATATACCTTTTGTTCCTCTTTTAATAAGCATTCGATTGAGGTATAATATATATCTGTAATTAGGGGTTGAAGGGTCCTGCCAGTCCATTCCATTATTCAAGATATCCATTTCATTATTCAAAATTGGCTATTTCTCAATGTTCAGGTGTATTTCGATATTTAAGTCCGTCGTTACTCCTCTAATATGCGTTGCGGAACATATTGACTATATACCTTGTGTTCCTTTCTTGATAAGCTTTCGATTGAGGTGTAATATATATCTGTAATTAGGGGCTGAAGGGTCCTGCCAGTCCATTCCAATATTCAAAATATCCTTTTCATTATTCAAAATTGGCTATTTCTTAATTTTCACGCGTATTTTGGCATTTAGGAACATATTGACTATATACATATTGTTCGTCTTGTAATCAGCTTTCGAATGAGGTATAAGGTTTATCTATAATAGGGGCTAAAGGGTCGCTGCAGTCCATTCCATTATTCAAAATATCCATTTTATTATCAAAAATTGGCTATTTCTTAATTTTCACGCGTATTTTGGCATTTTGGTCTTCTAATATTCGTTGCGGAACATATTGATTATAAGCATGTTGTACCTCTTGTAATCAGCTTTCGAATGAGGTATAAGGTTTATCTATAATGAGGGGCTAAAGGGTCGCCGCAGTCCTCTCCATTATTCAAAATATCCATTTCATTATTCAAAATTGGCTATTTTTTAATTTTCACGCGTATTTCGGTATTTAGGTCTTCAGATATTCGTTGCGGAACATATTGACTATATACATTCTGTTCCTCTTGTAATCAACTTTCGAATGAGGTATAAGGTGTATCTATAATTAGGGGCTAAAGGGTCGCCGCAGTCCATTCCATTATTCAAAATATCCTTTTCATTATTCAAAATTGGCTATTTCTTAATTTTCACGCGTATTTTGACAATCAGGTCTTCTAATATTCGTTGCGGAACATATTGACTATATACCTTTTGTTCCTCTTGTAATCAGCTTTCGAATGAGGTATAAGATTTATCTATAATTAGGGGCTAAAGGGTCGCCGCAGTCCTCTCCATTATTCAAAATATCCATTTCATTATTCAAAATTGGCTATTTCTTAATTTTCACGCGTATTTCGGTATTTAGGTCTTCAGATATTCGTTGCGGAACATATTCACTGTAAACATGTTGTTCCTCTTGTAATCAGTTTTCGAATAAGGTATAAGGTTTATCTATAATTAGGGGCTAAAGGGTCGCCGAACTCGATTCCATTATTCAAAATATCCATTTCATTATTCAAAATTGGCTATCTCTTAATTTTCACGCGTATTTTGGCAATCAGGTCTTTTAATATTTGTTGCGGAACATATTGACTATATACATTTTGTTCCTCTTGTAATCAGCTTTTGAATGGGGTATAATATTTATCTATAATTAGGGGCTAAAGGGTCGCCGCAGTCCATTCCATTATTCAAAATATCCATTTCATTATTCAAAATTGGCTATTCCTTAATTTTCACGCGTATTTTGGCATTTAGGTCTTCTTATATTCATTGGGGAACATATTGACTATATACATTTTGTTCCTCTTTTAATCAGCTTTCGAATGAGGTATAAGGTTTATCTATAATTAGGGGCTAAAGGGTCGCAGCAGTCAATTTCATTATTCAAAATATCCATTTCATTATTCAAAATTGACTATTTTTTAATTTTTACGGGTATTTTGGCATTTAGGTCTTCTTATATTCGTTGGGGAACATATTGACTATATACATTTTGTTCCTCTTATAATTAGCTTTCGAATGAGGTATAAGATTTATCTATAATTAGAGGCTAAAGGGTCACCGCACTCCATTCCATTATTCAAAATATCCATTTCATTATTCAAAATTGGCTATTTCTTTTTTTCACGCGTATTTTGGAATTTAAGTCTTCTAATATTGTTTGCGGATCCTTTAATAATTGACTATCCGGTATGGGCTTTGCTCATTGTTGAAGGCTGTACGGTGAGCTATAGTTGTTAATGTCTGTGTCATTGTGGTCTTTCTGGATATTTGTCTCATTGGCAATCATACCACATCGTCTTTTTTTCTATTTCCTCATTTTTATGCATATTGTGGCATTTAGGTCCTCCGTCAACCGTCTTATGGTCATTTCGAATCACAATATAGCTATAGTGTCACAGTCAATTTTTTTTATATTTTTGTCTCTATTCACCGCTTCAATTTGAATAATGAAACATAAACCATTTCATTGTTCATTATTCATTTTTCAATATTGAATAGTGAATAGTGAACTATTTCATTATTCATTATTGAATAATGAATAATGAACTATGAATAATGGACGTACTTCAGCGCGGTCCAAAACCGTGGGTGATATCAGGTGAATAGAACCAACAGACCCTTCTATGCATGTGGCACTATAGATGTTGCCCATGTAATTACACTTTCGGTGATAAGACTAATCTGGTGGACAGGTGTTACTTTTAAGGAACAGAGAACAGGATTGGGTTTACAACTGTTTTAGAAAGTTTAATTACGACATAGATGTGTAAATATCAATACAGAAATGAACCCATTTCAATCGAAAGCAGATTGTCAAAATTGTCAAATTTCATTGAAGTAAAATCCCAATTAAGTAACTGTCAGGAAAAAAAGGAAATAATCAATTATCATTTTTAAAATTGTCCGTTTATAAAGAAACTAGGCTTTTGGAAGGATGTGGCTATATATTTTCTTTTAAATATTATTTTTGGTCATACAGATCTTTAATTGTTTCGGTTCTTATAAATATTTGGCCTTCGATTCTTTGGCATTAAGCGTCCCTGATTGAGATTGATCTAGAAAAGCGCTTTGGACGCATAAAATGTATATAACGGACTGTTTTCATTTTATTTTTCGCGCGTCGGTTGCGCTTATCTTGATAAACACTCATCAGAAACGACCATCAAACCAAAAACGATAAAAGCCAATAGTTTATGTATTATACTTGAGTATGTGATGAGATGTATGCCATAAAATGAATGGCCAACTACATAGTATGTCAACTTTGCGAGAGGAATTTGGAACTCTACTAACCTTAATATTTTTTAATCTATAAACGGATAGGTTATTGAGATATGCGAAACTGTCGATATCACTTTATTTTTTATATTACAATTCCAGTGTAAATATGTGCGTTTACGTCGAAAAATAAGAAAACAAATAAATAATCAAAAACACATAACTTTTTTTCGTTCGAAAACTGTTTACTGTAGAAAATTAAACAGAAACTTAAAAACTCATGTCAAAGAATCAGATGAAATGTTAAAAGTAGCTTAAACGTTTGATAGGTTGACTTTCCTGTCTAGATATATGTGTACACATTTCAAATTTCATTTATTAACAAGGTATTCATGCATAACAGGAACCCAGTCCAAGAAGTTTGAACGACATCCTGCACTACATCAAATGAGATCTACTCATAATACTAATATATACTGGGTTGTAATAGATTGATTGATTGATTGATTGATAATGAACGCCACGTTCAGCACTCCTGTGCTAAATCTTAGTTGTCAACTGTTATTAGTTTAGAAAGCTGGGGTGCCTGCCATGCGCAGGTTTGAAAAAGTGGTTGAGAGGGTAATATATATGTATCAGTACATTTAATATTCTTATCCAATAAAACATGTTAGAAACAGAGAACAGATACCCAGGTGGCGAAAAGCATGTTTTGAAAGCCAGATATTCTTAAGAATAATATGCCGGAGTATGTAGGTGAACAAACATGTTTTGAGACTGTGAAATCTGAAGTAACTTGGACAGTTACATGCTTTGTTGAAAAGTATTGTTGTTTGAAAAAACGGGCCGGGATTTATGAAATTTATGTTTATCATAAAACTTCTTAAAAGTTATCAGTTTTATCCCAAACAGTACTCAGTATGCATAACGACAACAGAATACGAACAAACTATGCACAGAAAGTTAAGAATAATTGATCAAATTTATTTATACTCTCAGGTATTCAATCATGGAACGTGATCAGCGTAATGATTTTGGACAGGCACGTAGAGAATCTGGCGGGGTTTAATATGTATGTTAGTTTGACACGTAAAGCAGCATATCTTCAAATGATACAAACATGGCATCATTCTGAAAATGCATTTTCTATTTCCTGCTGGACGTTTAGTGACACTAATTCAATCAAGCAATCAACCAATCAGTTTTATTCTAAAGATACACATACACCATATAAGTCGATCCACACAAGCTTCTTCCCATTCACAAAAGTCCAATAGAATCAGTACATGAATACCAATATCAATACAAATTTGTGGTGTCAGTGTCAAATTATCAGGAAATGTATCATAATTTATGTTCATTATGATTTGAGATCCTTTTGAACACTTGTCCAAATATTTTACTATCTTTTTCGGATATTAACACTTTGTAATTTTTACCCTGTTTTATTCGTTTATCTAATTAAGTTATAATAGATTATTTGCACTCTTGATATTATCTTCTGATTGATTTTAATGTAAACTATTGATTGATTTCGATACAACTTTGTACATGATAATTTGAAATAAAGTTTAAATCAAATTACAGGTCCATCACTATGCTTTCTATATCAATGTGGAAAATGAATTTCATTTTACATTGTGCAATATTGATAAAGGTTACTCAGGGTAAGTTACAATTTATACTTTCCACAATGTATCAAGAGGTGTACATGTAGATAGTTTATTGAGTTTTTTTTAGTGTATTTGGTATAAAATTATTCCTTTAAGGCTCAAATATTTTTTAATGTCATCTCTTAAGGAAAACTGCCTATGTTTATATTACTACTGATGGCCTTGTGCTGTTTTCCGTTGTCTCTTTAGCATATTCCCCGTTTCAATTCTCAATATTGCATTGTACATACGTTATCCTTTTTTATCCATGTGTGTAATGGTTTTAAACACCATATTGTCGTCCAAAAAGTACTATGTTTATATTGAGTCTTTGGTGAATTCACTTTTTATATTTTTTTATATATACTTAGTCTAGTAACAAACAATATTTTTGAACTATACATATTGTCATTTAAATTATAAGTTTCCTACATTTTTAATAATTATAATTGTCAAAAGCGTTACTTTTAATGTTATTGTTGTGAAATGTTAGAAAAATTAAAATAAGATTGCTTAAGTGTCCCATATGTCAAAATGTTAAAAAGTTAAATTACTAAAAGACCAAACTCCAAGGAAAATTCAAAACTGAAAGTCCCTTATCATATTGCCAAATCAAAAGCTTAAACACATGAGACGACTTGAAAGAAACAAATTTGACTTGGTGCAGGCATTTCTTTATGTTGAAAATGGTCAATAAACTTCTAACTTGTATGTCAGTCGCATAGAATTCCATTATATTGACAACAATGTTTGAGCAAAACAAATGATAAAGGCGAATAAATTACTGCGATAAGATTGTATTTAAACGATATAGAATTTTTTTTAAATTTGATAATTCAACCATTTAAGTGAAAAAGACACTTTATTTTAAGTGTATTTTTTGCGACCGAAACATTTTTCTGGATAAATCTACAGCAGGAATATTTAAACCTAAAATTTTGTCATGTATATATATGTAGAGACGTTAAGGGCTATATGACCTAAAGGGATCTAACACAATGCAAAATCCATGTAAAGTCAACGTTGCTAAAAAGACGTTGAAATTATATTTGAATACAAAGGTATAGTCGAATATTGAAATTGGGATTTGATTTCTATAAGCCATGCATTCGGACTAATAATATGAATAAAGGCACGAATATTTGAAGAAATTGGTAAAAGCTTGGGATTTTGTTTGTGTGTCGCTGAGGTATTAATGAATACCCCATGAGATCTACTTCAACAATTTGGCTGCGTAGTGCTTTTGTTGAAGACCATATATTGGCCATTGTATGTAATGCTTTGATATGTCTGTTTTGCTTGTTTGTTTTGCGGGGGCATCTGTTAGAACTTTGTTTTTTCGAATACGTACACATTTTCTTTTATTTATATTTTCATAAATTGATGGAAAATGTCTACCACACAATGCTAATTAATCGTCTCAAATATATTTCTTTCTAATAATCTTCTTCTGTTATAGGTGTCATCCCTTGTAATATCCGTGATTCGTATTGCTATTCCACAATTAGGTTATTATTGTCTCAATCCTATTGCATATTTAGACAATAAAATATGTTTAAACTAAAACAATTCGGCTATTTGTCGTCTTCCTTTTCGAACTTCCAAGTTCAACAGAAATTAACATAACTTTGTGCATATATAAATTCAATAATTGCAGTTCAGCAAAAGTGAATAAACCAAACCGCGATGGAAAATTGAAAACAAATTTAAAAAGATTATTAACATCTAGCCACATATATCATATATATGTGCATTAATAGTCAATAAGAAAGTATGTTGTAAATCGATATTTTGCCAGAGCCGGTCAAATAAACCTTTTTGCAATGAGTTTTTATATATTCAGTAAATAATGTAACAGATTTTGTGACTAAATACTCGTATAATCTTATTGATTTTGCGTTACACCTTAGTGTAATGAATTATATTTAAAAAAAAAATGAATGGACATTGAATCTATAATTTGAATTTAATATTTAAGGTACCATGGTAGACATAATTCAGACAAAGGATCAAGGAAATGTACAATACATTACACCTGATATACTAAGCTACTATACACCGTTGTCGCTTTACAGTGTTGATGTTTCGAACAGAACATACATACGGTTTCTTGTGAAAGCAAAAGAGTCAGCATTTGTGTCATTATGGTCCTCTTCTATATTATCCGACGCCATGTTTTATGAATTTGCTTTAGGAGCTGCAAGTACTGCAATTTCTCTTCGTCGAGACAAGAATTCGATACATTTTGAACATTTTTTGAGTGATAAATGGATGAGCGATACGGAATTCATGCCTTTTTGGATAAGTTGGGAAAAAGGAGTTATCGAAATTGGAACCTCATCGGAACTTCACAACAACATAAGAAAAATCTGGTCAGACCAAAAATGTTTCTTCTGCAGGAATAATGACAGGATGGGGACAGAATGGTGATTGGATAATCTTTCCGTATACAGGTAGCTCACAAATAACTGTTAAGTATTTTTTAAGCACATATTTTTGTTTTTTTTTTCTGATTTTTAGGGGTCATATTCCCTGGCATCAAAGAACATCTTTGCTTAAAAAATTTAAAAAACAGTAATATAAACCGTTACATACGCAAGTGTTTTTAAAATATTGACCATAATGCATTGTATTCACATTAATATTATTTCGAACATAATATGATTGCAAATAATTGTTTGGACAAATATAAGATACATTTCTGATAATACCTGTTAGTATTTTCACATGTGTGACTGCAAGATACATGAAATTGATTTTGAAACTTAACAAATATGCTTAAATATAAAAACTGACAAAAAAGGTAGTTTTATACATAATCACCTAATGATCATACAACTTTTGGTTATCTTTATTTCATTAAACAAAGACGTGGCAGAATTTCAAGTGATTTGAACTTTAAACGTTATAATTTTACCTAATGAAACTTTTTTTGCACCATAATGTTAAAAAAAGTGACCTTCCGAACTACCATGATTGTAATTGTATGGTGACACGTTATTCAATGTCAATGATATCATTCGTTTTCTAATGCAAGTAGTAGTACTCTGCTTGTAGATCACTCATTGGGTACCATCTAAATGCCTAAGGATTTGATACGGAGTTGGTCGAAGATATCTCAAGATATTTATAATTTGCTTTATAACTACAAGCCATAAGGCAACAAACTTTATGTTACATAGCTTTCCAACTATAATGGTAAATGCCACATAACGTTCGGATTACACAAAAAAAGCCTAAATGCATCGTGCTGCACAATTGAACAACAATGTGTGTTCCTAAATGTCGATAAAGGTGATAATTGGGATATGTCAGGTCGGAGAGCATGGAATATATAATACCAACTATTTATGACTGCATAGTAATGTCTATTTTCATTTTTTGTCAAATATTATTTATATAAGGTTTTAAAAAAACTGAAGATTTTTTAACGACATTAATTGTGCTATTCCCAATTTTGACGCATTATTCATTTCTAGGCTAAGGTATTGGAATAGTTTAAATATTGTACTATTACTATCTGGACACTTTGGTTCAATTGAGCTAAATAGCACTACTCTGTGAAATGAAATAACAAAAATGTGAATGTTTCGAATAAATTTGTATGTAGACTTTGTCACAACAGTAAATCTAATACCCACGAAAATACAATTTTTCCTTTCACCACAAAAATACAGTGTGTCCTTCATCCACGAAAATACAAACATCATTTCGTGAATGAATGACACATTAGATGTGTCATACATTCACAAAAAATCAATATGTCTTTCATCCTTGAAGTTATGGTGTGTCTTTCATCCACGAAAGTACAGTGTTTCTTTCATCCACGAATATAGAATCCACGAAAATAAGAGACCCCACAGTATTTTAATTAGATTTAAGCAATTTATTTTTTCTAATATATGATTTTCATTTTTTTGTATTTTTGTATTTTTTTTTAATTTAATTTGTATTTTAGTCGAAGACGCTAGTTCAAAAGTTTGTTCTAGTATGGAGTCCAAGAAGCCCAACATCAGTTTTGAAGTTGCAAAAACAAAAGCCAGACAGGTGAAAAAAGAATTAGAAATTAAAAAGGATAGTTTATCTAGATTCCAAAGAAGAAAGATCAGTGTCAGCGATTCTCGTGGTTCATCAAAACACATCGGATACACAGCAGTTGTTGTACTTACTTTTGTAATGATTAGTATCTGTTCTTTAGATTGTTTCACTGTACGAAGAAAGTAGGAGCTGATTGACCATAGTGCTTTTTTCATTACGATTGGTATATGTTCTTTATGTTGTTTCTCTGTATAACAAAAGTAAGAGGTGATAGTCGACTGTGATTACATTCATAATGAATGGTGTATGTTTTTAGATTGTTTTCTGTACAAAGACAGTAAGAGTTTTTAGTTTAAATAGTTAATTCTATTTCAATTTACATTTTGTGATATCGGAACACCTTTGCGAATAAACTCATCATAGATATCAGGTATTAAATTTTTTGTATAGTTGAAGAGCATTGGAGGACCAAAAATTCCTAAAAGTTTTGCCAAATACTGACAGCTAAGGTAATCTAAATTTATCCAACTATAGCAATAAAATTTTCTAGAAACCCGTATGAATGTTATAACAAAAAAAATGTATACACTTCAGGGAAAAATTGAACACAGTCACTGACAACGTTATCTACTTGGCACAGACAAAACTACAAATGATGGTATGAATATGAAGGTAGAAAGATATGGTATAATGTCCGATGATTCGACTAGAGACTACGTGGCGTAGCAAAAAAGATATTCGTAGGTCATTCGACAATAAGCACAACCCATATCATAAAGTAATATAAAGAAGGTCCTGACATAACAAAATATAGAAACAATTCAAAACATAAAATCAAGGTTTATTTACAAAACAGCAACAGAAATATAAAAAAAAGTTTGATAGACAGCAGACAACGACGACCCCTGAAATACAGAGTCCTGACGTTAGACAGGCACATAAGTAATAAATGTGTTGGAATTTTACCAGTTTTGGGACACTTCATTCTTCCCTAACCTGAAATAATTGTGAAGGAACACAACATAAGAATAAGCTCCTGTTTTCCATGTTTAACCTGTACATTAACGTCTCGATTGGCGGAATAACAAAATTAATGAAGTCATATATGATAAAGACTTGAAGAAAATTATGTAATGGGTGATTTAAAGATAATCAAAACATAATTCTAATAAACTCATCATAGATACCAGGATTAAAATTTTGTATTTTGGCCAGACGCGCATTTCGTCTACAAAAGATTCATCAGTGACGCTCGAATAAAAAAAGACCAAATAAAGTACGAAGTTGCAGAGCATTGAGGACGAAAAACTCATAAAAGTTTTGTCAAATACAGCTATGGTAATCTATTCTTGAGTAGTGAAAGCCTTAGTATTTCAAACATTAAAAGTTTTGTAAACAGTTCATTTTCATGTCAACACAGAAGAGCTTGACTACTTGGCTGGTGATATCCTCAACAAAAGGAGAAAAGGGACTATAAAAACATTATTAGTTATCAAATAACCCATCTATCCCAACTCCCCAATCCCAGTAACTGAAAGAAGAAATTCTGGTAAAAAAAGACTCGATAACTGTGCCAGAAAAAGGGTAAATAGTTATCAAAGGTACCAGGATTTTAATTTAATACGCCAGACGCGCGTTTCGTCTACATAAGACTCACGAGCAAGATGGACCTTCACTTGACACTATCTGTATCAAGGTTGTTTCATCTTGAAATTTTTAGCACATACAATAATCTAAATGTAAAATGAACACATTGATTTCTAATCCCTTCAAAGAGTCTGAGGCTATATCCTCTCTGATGTTAACAAAACGATGAATCGTAAGAAGACTTACTATTATCCAATACCAGAAATGAGGTACCTTAGATGTACTAGGCAAAACCTATCAGAATTTTCGGTCATAAATGCTCGTCAATTTCCTATTTTATTTTGCTATTGATCTGTTATATTTTGAGCCTCGCGAATGGGTCTTTCATAGACGAAACTTGCGTATGGCGTACATAATGTTAAGCCTGGTAATTGTTATAAGATTTTTTTTAAATACATGATGGTTTTGGTCGCATGACTTTTGACGTGTGTATCTAACTTTCAAATTTATGGGTTGTTCTGCTATTGGTTAGTTTATATTTAACACTATATACAATATCACTATTAAGTCCCATCAAAGAAACCTCGTCACGTTGACAACTTCTTGTGCGTGTCGAGTGTTGCAAAAACAAAGGTCATCGGTGACGAGCTGCGGTCCGACAAAGTTAAAACTTTAAAAATAGGATATAATCTTCTTTTTATGCATAAATCAAAATAAAAAAAAATGCCTTGATTGAACTATTTACGATGATTAAATATGTGTGTTTGATGCTGACGTTTATGCAGAATACATTGTTTTAAATGGGCACCAGATAGATTCAACAAAAAGTTTGTTTAATTCTGGATTGGATTAGATGATAAGAGACTGTATGTTTTGTAGGATTGCATGCTACAGATATATACTTTGCAATGAAACGAGACAATGAACAAGACTGGGACACTACCTCATGGGATACTAATCCTGTACAAAAGAAACTAGAGGCTCTAAAGAGCCTGTGTCGCTCACCTTGGTCTATGTGCATATAAAACAAAGGACACAGATGGATTCATGACAAAATTGTGTTTTGGTGATAGTGATGTGTTTGTAGATTTTAATTTTACTGAACATTCCTGCTACTTACAATTGTCTCTATCTATTTAAACTTGGCCCTTTAGATACAGAGGAAAATATTTTGTAAAAATTTACAAAAATTTAACATATTAATGAAAATTGTTAAAAAATTACTATAAAGGGCAATAACTCCTTACGGGGTCAACTGACCGTTTTGGTGATGTTGATTTATTTGTAGATCTTACTTTGCTGAACATTATTGCTTTTTTGCAGTTTATCTCTATTTATAATGGTATTCAAGATAATAACCAAAAACAGCAAAATTTCCTTAAAATTACCAATTTAGGGGCAGCAACCCAACAACGGATTCTCTGATTTATCTGAAAATGTGAGGGCAGATAGATCTTAACCTGATGAACAATTTTACCATGTGTCAGATTGCTCTAAATGCTTTGGTTTCAGAGTTATAAGCCAAGTTTGGTTAAATTGGCCCAATAATTTCAGAGGAGGAGATTTTTGTAAAAGTTAACGACGACGACGACGACGGACGGCGGACGCCGGACACCGGACGAAGGACGCCAAGTGATGAGAAAAGGTGAGCCAGGTGAGCTTAAAATATGAAAAAAACCTAACTCAATATGGTCTCCTTAGTTTCCTAAAGATGACATTGCTATGTATTAGGGTTGTGGATATAGTAAACATTCTTCTGGGTTGGTCTTGGATCACCTGGTAAAAGATGGTGTCTATCAAATAACTTTAAAATACAATCTGTACAAGCTATTTTCGCTAGAGTAGAAAATTGCACCTTTTACACAACATATATGAATATGAAGCAGCTGTAAAAAAAAAAAAAACTTGTACGATTTGCTATATTTATTCCTCATACTGCATACATGTAAAAGTCATTTCCCAGTAGGATGTTCTTGGTCAACAATCGGTTGTTTACGTGGCAGTTCAATGATATACTCCTGATTGCGCTTGTTCTTGTAATTAAGTCGGTTGTGCTCCAAACCTGAAGACAGCTCTGTTCAGTTAATCTCTCTCTCTTGTACGAAAAATCATTCTAAATTCCATTTTAATTCTGGTTGAAAATATACTGCAAAAACAAATATTTTGTGAGTTAAATATGAACATTATAATGTAAATAGTTATCAAAGGTACCAGGCTTATAGTTTAATACGCCAGACGCGCGTTTCGTCTACATAAGATTCAGCAGTGACGTTCAGATCAAAATATTTAGAGAGTCAAACAAGTACAAAGTTGAATAGCATTTAGGACCCACAATTTCCAAAAAGTTGTGTCAAATACGTATAATTTTTAACCCGGAAAAAAATAAATCATGACAGTCATTAACTCTTAGCGAGCATTACTGCCAATGATTTCAATCAAAAGTTTATTGTTTTTCTTGGACGGCAGTTAAAAAAACTCTGTTAAATTCAATAAATTATAAACCTTACTATTTACATGAATTCTTAGGCTTAAGAAATTTTTTTTTTTAGATTTTGAATTTTTACTACAGACACATAGCATTTACATACCTTTATCATTTCACCATATGATTACATTGCTGTCTGTCTTTTAAGTAGGCGTGCAACCAGTAAGGCTTTGCTGTGAAAAGATGTTCATTCATTTTTAAATATGTTATGTTTGTTCATGAATAAAAGATATTCTAGATAATTGTGAATGAGACAGAATTCTGACAACAATTTTTTTTCATTTTAATAGAAATATCTATATTGGAAAGTAAAATGTTCTTGCAATTCGTCTAATTTGTTTCTTTCACTTCGGTTTGTTTGTCTCATTTTTCTAAAACTACTTATTTTGTTCAATCTATAATCTAACAGACAGAGCATGCTCCAAAATTTATAATTGTGTACGTCATTTATTTTTAGAATCCGATTGAAATTCTCCATTTTGCTTGCTTCTGAATCCGTTTTGTTCATAAAATATTATTTATATAACATGGTTTTTTTTTTTATAAATATTGTCTAAACATACAAATACCATTAGACATACAGACAACATTTGACAGGTGCCTATAACATTTTTTTTTAATTCTAAATCAACCCAAATCCGTCTATAAAATCTGTGAACAAATTTAAAATAAAAAATAGATTAAAACGATCATATTATCAACTCTCCATTCTTCAAAAAAATAGTGAAGATATGACATTAGATAACAACTGGTGATGTTCCAAACTAAGGGCTCGCAAAAAAATTGGTTATGCGATTAAATAAGTTTATTGTAAGTCTCACTATCATCTTGTCTTAATCTCTATCAATGAACAAAAAATATAGTACAGTACTTACTTCTAAATCACAATATAAAAATAAATAACAAAACCATAAAATAATTAGATAATAAAAACAAAAACAAAATCAATATTTTACTGATTTTAAAAATGCATTATGTAATTGTTTCCATCGTCGTAGTTTGGTCTCTGATTGATATGTGTCTCATTGGCATCATACCACATCTCTAACCTGAAGATCGTTGTTTCCAAAAAGGCTCAATCTACTCGACCTGTTGGTTTATAATGGTTTATAGTAACTATCTATACAGTGATGGGTAAATTTTATGTGCCACTGTGGGACATAGGTTTTGACAATAATAAAACAAACGAACATACCGTGTGCTCGGTATGCTTTCCCTGGAACCAAGTTAAGTTGTTGTTTCTGAGTATTCTCTGAGATGTGTTCTAAAGTTGCTTGATTTTCTTCATCTTGAAATTGTGATTGCACGAAGGGATGTTCATACTTAGCAGTTTTTGTAAGAAGACTGAAATGTAACATATTATAAAATCGTTAAAACATATGCATATGTGTACAATTAAAAAAGGACCAAACAGAACTCACAGTTCGATACAAGGGAGACGACACTGTGACCAAAATAAGTAGGTGGATAAATATTATATCTATAAAATATGGGTCGATATAAAGCTCCTGTTCACGGTTGTATATCTTTTATTAATCCGTTAGTAGTACAGTATTTAACAGTTCGCAAAGTGTTGGTGGTTGTACATGATAACTTGCCTGTCAAGGTCGACAATTCTAATTTTTTCAGACTAGTTTAATGTTTTAATATCATATCCAGTAACTGGAATTTCTATTACTAGGTTGAACGTGACAAATGATAGACAGTAGTCTGTCTTTAATATACCATGGTTTTGTTTCTGTTTTTTCAATCAAATTTCGATTTTTAAATGCCTTATTGAGTTTCTTTGTAATTTCTTCTGAGCTTTTTCAGTTTTTAACTGCAAACGGAAAATTGGTTTGTTTTGTGCTATGCGCTTACACATCCAAAGTGTAATATGTGCATTCAATTATATTTACTGACAAATATGAATAAATTTCAGTGTTTGACACAATTACAATAATCATAAATTACAAACTTGACATAATAAACGCCATGTTTTTGAGACTCTATTCTATCCCAGTTAGTTGGCAGACTATCTTTTATAAGAGGATGACTCCAGTGTGTTGATTTCTTATTGTGGTCAATGTAGTATTTTCTACCACGAAATGTCCAATTATAACTCCAACCCCTCGGTAAAGATATTTCTACAGTTTCGTGTGTTAACTCGTCGTCTCTTTTGAATGCTGCAAAATATACAACTTAGTTATAAAAATTTTTTTTAACTTGACAACAATTTTTTGCATAACAAAATTCGATTTCAAGTTGTTTACATTCAGTAATGATAGTGGTACTTTACAAGGATTTTTAACAATTTACATAAAGCTCCCAACAATATAATTTCAAAAATAAGAAGACCAAAAGAAATTAATAACTATGGATCATCGAACGCCTTCAATAATTAGTTCAGCCCTGGTCATATGATAGAAAATGTTTTCTGGCATACATTCCATATTCCTGTATTTATCATAAACATGCATACGATAATCTATGAACATGCCGTACGGTGACCTATAGTTAATTTATATGTCATTTGGTCTCTTGTGGAGAGTTGTCTTATTGGTAATCATACCACATTTTCTTTTTTATATACAGAAACCAAACTTCAATCTGAATGTCAACCAGTATAAAGACATTAAAACAACATTTATGTTGGACATGTTGAGTGGGCTAAATGTTTATTATTAAAATACTTCGGTGGCTTATGAAATTTGTTTTATTCTTGTTTAGTCTGTTTTAACACAGGAGATGTAGGCTTGATCGATGTTAAAGGGGGCAACTCAAAAGGGGGAGTTTATGTTTTTGTCGGAGTTTGAATATTTGTTTTATATCCTATCAATCAAATTTATTTTTAGCATTCAACAGATTACATGGGATTCTGATAACACTGAAAAATGAATGTTCACCATGATACAATAAGACTGAAAGAAAACAAGATTTTTAGACATACAAATGCCATAAAAATCAATAGAAACTCTTCAAATATACCAACTGTCTGATATTTGGTAGGTCAGACGCGTAATGTATGGGGACAAATATGTAATTAATGATCAATCATCTTTTTAGTTTACCTGAGGCGTCCGGATTTCCACGACAAATAATGTTCTCTTCATTTGTCAAATGTTGTTTATCTCTACATTTTTCAGAATTCCGTTCCTGTTCTAATCGTTGATGGTTACATATAGTTTGAGCATTGATTTTACCTGCATCACACAACTGTTGTATTGCTTCCCATTGATTTTGAATTTTAGGATTCTCTTCTAATGTTTGTTCATTTTCCTGTTGTTCAGACATTTGATCCATCTCTGATAAAGGACTAACTGTTTCACTTTTTACTGAACTTTGTTCTACATCTGGTGATTTACTGTGTCCAGGTGTAAAATGTTCTAACTCGGACAAAACCTTAATTGCTCTGCTTTGTTCTTGCATGGCTTCTCTCATCCGTTTAAGTCCATCCTGCAGAAGAAATGCAACTTTTTGCAATTCCGTTTCTGACTTTTTGAGATTCGTTCTGTTTGTTGAATTTTCCGAATCAACGCCAGCCATTAAAAGGTCAACAGGTTTCTGGATTAAATGATCAATGGTCTCCATTACCATTTTGAAAGCATCCGTCAGAGCGTTGATTGCTGTCCTTAATTTCCCATTTCGTAATTTTAAGTTGAATGTATCACCTGAACTAGAACTTCCATATGTACTCGAATTATACGGATATTTATTTCTGGTCTTGAAGAAAAATAAATCCTCTGAACTATTACATAAACTTTCACTATCCATATTGTTACTGGTGAGTTCAATGCAATGGTCAACAACAGTTACTGTTTTAGTACAAAATATATAATTAACCAGAAATGAAAGTAAGAAAACGAAAAATGTGTAGTTACGTTGTTACACAGTAACGAATTTCACAATGATTCTATTTGTAGCCACTGGTATTGTGTAGTATCTAAATTTAAATGAACAACAATACTATCCCATACATTCTTTACATTCCAAATCATACATATAAATAGAGAAAGTATGTTATGATAAATTATCCTAACTGTACACAATTAATTTAAAAGACCCAACAGCTACTATAATGAGCTTAGTTACAGACGATAACAACTTATTAATCAGTTTTTTTTTAATTATTTTTATCATATTTTGATAATGAAAACAAATGCATAATTACAACAAATAATGACGTATGTAGAGGACCGCGGATGACCCTCACAAGGGTGACAGCGGGAATAATTTTATAGGTTTTTTAATCATATTACACCGTTATTATATATTAGAGTATGGATGGGGTTTACATAACACAGAATAATGCATGGTCAAACAAGTTAACATTGATTAATAAAGAGAGAAAATGAGAAAACAAAGTAAAGATATTATAATGTGGTGCTTTAGTATAAAACAAATAACTGTGAGAAAAATAATTATGTATTATAACACTAATTATAGAAATGAATGCAAATCAATTCAATTCAATAAAAAATATCAATTATAAATAATACAACATACATAAACGATGTACATAAAAAGAAATTCATGTAAACAGTTATAAAGTTAAAAGTAAATTTACATTGTATGTTTGTGAATATTTTACAGAATAAGCGTTATTTTTAAAGATTATGCGAGTAATGACCCTAAAAAAATCAATAGATTGAGATTAAAATATTTCATTTGAAATCAGACTTTCTTAAATCATATGGCAGAGTGTACTCATAGAACTTTGTCTGTTATTTTTTATGAATGTTGGAAAAGGAAAAATTCGTAAAAAGTAAGTGAAAATATGTCTTTCGGTATAAAAGACCAGTTAAATAACACCAATCTTGTTTGTGTAACAGTAAGCAATTTTAACGGCCATTTTCGTGAAATAATACAAGAACAATTTTGTAAATTCATTTTTAATCATATAAAACATCCTACAATTATGTCATTTATACGTTTAGATTGTATGATGCTCATTCAAACAAACAGGTTAGCAACAGTAATTTGAATTAGAGGTCGTTTACTAAGTCATCACTAAAACACTACTAAAATGATGTGTTGTGTAAATAAATATCAAACTAGCAAAAGCCAACACCAGGCATCTGACTAAATAAACTTATCAATTCCAGTTTGACGTGAAACCCTGCGTGTTTAAACATCCCGAACAACCAAACGTGTCATCTCCCCTCAGCATCAGAATTAGGTCAAGGAAACAATATTTCTTTACCCTATTCAATCCTTCGGGTCAACTTTAATGTTTCTCAAAGACTGCAAGTTCAAATGATATGAATAAGGGAGATAGGAGGTAATGTTACGTCTACGAGAAAGCTAAGCAGCAACTAGCATTCATCCTATCTTGACATCTAAAACCCCTATAGTCTTCGACAATAGGCAAGTGCCTACACAAGCGGTATGTAAATAACTGTTCACGTTTAAATATATAAGTAGATACAAAAAATGTGGTATGAGCCCGAAGGTATGAGTTCCAATGAGACAACACTCCATTCAAGTCAAAATTTGGTTAAAAAAACAACATTACATATATACGGAGAATAAGTGCATAGATTCAACTGTGTACTTAGCTTGCATGCCAAATAAAGTCGGAGACAATGTGTAGCATAAATAGAGGTATAAAATAAAACACATGTAATTCAAAAGGCTAACCGAGTATGTGAAGAACACTTCGCTTTAATTAAAAAAAAACTTTTAGGTGTAATACAACCAAATCATGGTAATACGAAAATAGTTCGCGAAAAAAATTCCTTGAATTTGACGTTTGTAGGTAATTAATCCTACATTTTATTGCAGCAAAACATTTCTGGGTCATAAACATATAACTTGGGTATTTCTAAGCACCACTATGTTTTTAGGTTTGGGTTTCTATAGAATATTTTGGAAACTTGAGGTTACATGGTTACTAAAGCTTGTACACAGATCAAAGAAGGGGGAAATTTGATTGCTTCATTTCCAGTGATTTTTATTTTCTTATATGCAATGAAATGTTATGTAAAATAAATCTACAGTACTAGACAGGATACAAACTACTTTTGCCAAATATTTCTTTATTTGAAACAAAGAAAAAAGTGCAAATTTAACAAAGACTAAGAGGGGAAAATCAAAGGTGGTAAGACATCTGTATTCTGAATATATGTATGTGTGTTTTAATAACACCTTTATTTATTTCGTCTTCTTGATGGTAAGCAATCGAGTATGAGAATAAGGATAATACCAGATACAATGATAAGACACCCTGTTATACCAATACAAGCAGACGAGAATCTTTTGTCACGCGCACTTGTCATCTTTCTTTTTGCAGAGGAGAGCGTTTTCTTTTTAATGGATATTGCACTTTTGAGCTCATCAACTGACGTCCTTTCTTTTAAAATGTTATTGGTAGAAAGGCTTACATCGGAGTTTTTACAACCACAATCATGACTTGACACTTCTGAAAAGATATTTTGTTATTAAAGTGCATGTCTTAAAATATTCTCAATGCTTAGACGTTAAGCACGATATTGCGTCTGAAATGGTAACGTCAAATTTTTACGTGTTATGGCGATTACCGATTATTTGGGATAATTTTTGTATTTCGCTTGCAATTTTTTTTTTCACATCAATATGGATACTTCTTATAATGTTTTGTTGTACTGAATATGCATGGAATATTTCCCTATGAAAGTAACATAAGCAACAAACAACAAAATATATCGTATTTGGGTAAAGCATAAGCTATATGAAATGAGAAGATTTTACGGTATGATGAGTGTCAATGAGACAAACATGACAACTCTCTACCAGAGACCAATTGACATAAAGCGTAATAAAGTGCAATGTTTTCCCATTTAGATGCGAAAAGGAGGAGGGTATGTATTTGGCTTTAATATAAAAAGTTTGTCGGGAATTACAAGTTAAACGGGTCTTGCTTATAAAATTCACTATACTTTCTTTAATAGCGGTACAATTAGATTATGTAATGAAACGATTGTCAGAAAAAAAAAGGTTAATTATAATTCATCTCATATTTACAAGCTTTGTATGATGTGGAGAGGTATATAGCCACGCTTTAGGCCCATTTTTTTCACTTTCAATTCTATACTCATGAATCTTATTGCAGAGAAATAAAAAAAAATCGCAGTCAGTTTACGCTTCCCAAATTTGAAAATTTGATAAAGATGATTTGTTATCCTCTTGTGATACAAAATTTTTCACAACTTAAGAACCTCATCTAAACGAACAAACCCAGTTATCGGATTTTTTTTTACTACTTGTGGTCTTGTTGATAGTATCTGACTATCAAGAAAATTCTAGGCTGAGGAACTATCAGATACAGATGATCCACCATAAATAGCGTACCCCGAATCGACAACGTTGAAAACGTACGAAAATCGTTCAGTGGACAAACTTGCAAGACATTTCATTTCTTTGAAAACGAAGGCGTTTTGTCTACGCAAGTTATCAAAAAGTATGTAGCTGTTTTGCAAAGTTAAAGCACAATTACGGAAAAGCACTATTTAGCATGCAACTAATATAAATTATCAATAAATAACGTCGCAAATGACAATTTATTTGTAAAAAACGGCGAAATTCGACATTGGACATCTTGCAAGACATTTGCCAGAAGCCGTTGCATTTTTATATGTAGTGTGAGTGCTGCAAAAATTCGATTTGATATGATCTATGTATGCACTTATGTGAGCCGAATTTACACAAACGAAATATCATATAATCTTATATTTTAAAACCTATTAATTTTGATAACTTAACATCTTCCAAAATCTGACCATAATGAACACTATTTGTTTTTGCCAAAAAATAGCATTGGTCGTTACAGGAACGCATATGCAGTAATATTGTTATACTTTATATATAAAGTATAACATTTCATTCGAATTTTCGTGGATATAACACTATTTTGAAGAACACAAACACTCCTGCTAAAGTGATAATGCGTATAGTCTGTTACGTCTGACACGCATATTTTTGACGTTTTGTCAATATGTTGTCCTTATTTTAGACTAAAGTAAAATATGATAAAACAATTTGTACTTTTTTCGGAATATAGTATTTACCTGTCTAGTCTATGGATATAAGTTTTATATAACTTAACTGTTATGATTTTATAGAAAAGCTGTTTATTAGTGTGGACTGGTTGATTACACGGTATTGACGCAATAACGTGCGTAACGTCTTACCAAACAAATGCATTAAATGTAGCTATAAATTTCTATAAAGTAACTACTTAGATACCATCTCCTATATAAGATTTGTTATATTCTACAGTTGAAAACACTACAGTTTATCAATAAACCTTCCATACTTCTGTCTGTGTTATGGATAAACATTGGACACTTTTAATTTGCAAAACACTTATTTGCAAATCCTCCGCCGCCTATGTCTAGAACTATAGTGTCGTGTATATAATCAAAATTTGCGGAATTACATGGGATTCAATAATTTAATTGCTTTTCTGCTTTTGTTATTATGTTTATTTTGTAATTTGATTTAGGTAAACATGGTATTTTTAATATCCCATGGGACAGGGCAATATCCCCTTTGACAGGGCAATATCCCATGGGATTGATCATTATATCCCATAGGATTTTTAGGGTCCCATGAGATAATTGTAGTCCCATAGGATATTTGTTATAAAGAAGAATACTTTTAATTGATTGTTATATAATGTTAGAATACTAAGTTTACAATTCTCCATCAGAGACCAAAGGATGTAGAGGGTTGGTAACTGATGACACTAGACAACCATCAATAATCTGTAAAATCCATACCGCATGTATATATATATATATATATATATATATATATATATATATATATATATATATATATATAGCTATTTTTATTGAAAATCATATGTTATTGCTTCATGTATGCAAACATTTTTTTATAACCCATAACGAATTTTATTGGATATATTGAAATCCATCACTTATAATAAAGGGAGAAAACACAGAAACAAGACCAGAATAAATTGAAAGACAAAAGTCAGATAAGTTATTATTTTCCTCACTCAGTCAATGAATTGAAGTTCTATTAAATAACAAAAGATATTTAAACCACAATAATGACAATGTTCTTTGCTGAATGGCCAAAAAGTGGACTACAAATTACGATCACACAATGCTGGATGATATGAAACTACTATTTTTTCGGGTGGAGAAATATCCTACTAGTATGTTAAGCCTAAAAATAGTGTTCAATGATTTTAAAAGGGAAATAATTGTGTTTCAAGAAATTATTCTAGAATTCAAAAATAAACATATATTGATATTTTCATTATCTGCTTTGTTGTTTAAAAGTTTAGTTTTGAACTGGTATATAGAACAATATATCGTATTAAGGAAAAAAAGATATTCAACTAAAAAGATTTATCTTATAACAATTTACTACCAAACAGGATTCATAGTAACATACACATTACTGTATATTTATAATTTGAATCCCATCGGATTTTGTTTTGTCAATTGGGATATTGAAAATCCCATGGGATGATTATAGTCCAACAGAAATTTGTTTGTTCCATGGGACAACAAATATCCCATGGGATTTTGCCCTGTTCCATGGGGTATTGAAAAGTTTTTCTAAATCAAATTGCAAAATATATATATACTAATAATAGCAGAAAGGCAAAGAAATTATTGAATCACGTGTAATTCTGCACGTTTTGGTTATATACACGACACTGTAGCTCTAAGGAGAGGCGGTGGCGGATTTGCAAATGAATGTTTTGAAAATTAAAAGTGTCCGGTGATGATAAATATAATAATCACATTGCTTGTATCGACGGTACGGGCTGTCTTTAATTTGCTGTGAGATTTAAGCTGTTCACTTCGTCGTTAAAGACATTCTATGAAGAAAGCCAGTTATAAACGTCGTTGTTGGTTTTTCGTGAAAGATTTATCTCCTATACATTCAACCATGCTTTCCTTTTCAATACTTGTACACGATGATGGTCACATATTCTTAGCTCTTGGTGCATTTGATGTATCACTCGGTTTTGAGTGGTGTTTGCATCGGTCATTCTTGGATTGTTTTATAATTAGTAGAGTTGTGCTTGTCGTCTTTCTTCTAGGGGTAGGGGTTATGTGTTGCTGTCTGTTTTTCTTCGACTTGTGGTTTTTTAATTTCATTTTGCCGACCGTGCGAGACTCTCATGGGTAGGGCTTTCGTGTCGATCCGGCCCCACGTCGATCCGGCCCATTTTTAAAGTCGATCGGGCCCCAATAAAAATATATTTATAAGGAATAAAAATAAAGATATATATTAATTGTAATTCATAAATGTTAACGAATTTTATTATAATGTAAAATGTGTATTGCGGTACGGTAAAAAAATGCCTATGACAAATATTGTCTTTACATGAGTATAAAACAACTAGGTTGATTATGTTTCCATTACAAGTTTTCAAGATTATTAAGTATAATCATATCAAAAACGTATATAACAGAATTTAGGACAATCAACAGACATCAACATTAATCAGCAGTAATTAGCATCTTTTTTCAACTGACTGTGATCTTTACAAGTTTCTCTATAGTTTATTCCTTGTCATTTATTATGGGGCCGAATCGACATGGGAACGGATCGACGCGGGCCTGATCGACTCGGGCCTGATCAACTTTGGACCAGATTGACTTGGGGCCGGATCGGTTTGGGGCCGGAACGACCGGTTACCATGTTAACTAGTTAGGGTAGTTAAACAACCCCTAGTAGTGGTATTGTCCCGTTGTTTTTTAGAGTCTCCTTGGTATCTTATGTCTCTTTTTATATAACAATTAGTTCATAAAATTTGTACAGTTTAACTTTATACATGTATACTAGAAGATGCCCGCGAAATAAGAAAGCATGCGTAAGAGCGTTTAAGAGACGGATCGATAACGGTCTCCGAATTTGGATATGTTCTAAAAAATTGGCGTTTTCTGTGGAAAACAAATGGTTTCAAACAGGAATTTAGGTAGTACAAAACACTACATTTATACGTCATATCACAATATTTCCGACCTATGGTCTCATTGGAGATTGCGGCTCGATTAAATGAGTATTTCCTTTATTAGTATAGAGATACAGCTATCAGCTGTGTTATGTATAGATAAATCTCACCAGTGTTATTTAGAACAAGCCATTCTCCTTCAGATCCATATCCTGTCATAACTCCTATAGACTTGATAGAGAACGGATTTGGGTCATGCCAGGATAAAACTTCGTTTCGACACCTATCTACTCCTTTTCCAATGCTGATCGATCCATTTATCCAAGAAATCCAAAATGCTTTATATTCATTGCAGTCCAAAACTCCAGCATGCATTAATTTATACGATTCCGCTTGCTGGTGTAATCTACGGATACGAAGTTTGAAATTTTGATAGGATCCAAAAGCAATCTCGTAATAGTTTTCTTTTGACGACATTTGCTTTGAGCGACATAATGAAACAAAAGCATTGTTGCATGCTTTTATCAGAAAAGTAACTGAGTTATCTATCTTGAAGCCGTACCTTGACAACGAAGTGTGGTAGTCCAATATGTTATCCGGGTACTTGTAGGCATCTTTGTTTTCAGTGTTATTGGTGTGAATAAGAATAACACAATTTCCTGTAAAAAATATTAGTTTATTTTCACTAAAATATTGAAGAAGTATTATAGGAAAATATTTATCTACCTTAGTACATTGATCTTGTTACCTGACAATTTTACCATGAACACGTAGTTTTACCTGCGTATTGTTTTTATGCAAATAATCGTTCAAGATCCAATTAAAACTCTTGCAATATAGTCATACCTCCACATGAATCTCTGGATTGTCTTCAAATGATATCAAATTTAGATATAACATTAACCAGTACCAATTTTACTGTAAATTTGTACATTTGTACATTTGTACATTTTTACCAGATGCAATATGGTTTCAATGATGTCGAAAGCTTTAAATCCTAAACATAATACACTGAAAAGCTGATCAAACCAAACATTACAAGTTGGAGAAAGAGCTGTCTCATTGGTAATAATGCAACATCTATTAAAGTTAAAGTATGTTAACTGATGCAGGATGGTTTTTGTAAAAGATTATATAACTGGAGAATTTCAGGAAAGGTGTCAAACTTTCGTAAAAAATCGCAGGGGTTCCGCGGAACCTAGTGTCTCGCCTACTTTTGCTGTTAATCGCAGTCTGAACAAACATGAGGGGAAAAAATAATAAAATATTCCTCTCGATACTATCTTTTCAGTGTAAGAAGCTTCACTCCAAATTTTGGTAAAAATCAAGGATAGTTTATGAATCAAATAAATGTTTTGAAAACTTTAACTGCAGACTGTATGTTATGTTAACTGGAAGAAAAACTAAGTCATTTATAAATAAAATACGGAAAAACAGGTACAAAATTTTAACACAATTTCTTCTAGATCCTAGCTTTTGATCATAAACAAGCTTCTGTCCAAGTCTAGAACAAATCCAGGATAGTTTAAAAAAGTTATTAAAATTTAAAAAAAAACTTTAACCAATGTAATGTTTCCTGGTAGAAAAACTAAGTCCATTCATAAGTAAAATACAGAAAAACAGGATTTTTTTTACACAGTTTACTTCTGGGTACTATTTTATGATCATAAACAAGCTTCTGTCCAAGTTTGGTAGAAATCCAGGATAGTTTAAGAAAATTATCAAAATTTCAAAAAACTTTAACCACAGAGTGAATGTAATGTTTTATGATAGAAAAACTAAGCTCGTTTATAAGTAAATACGGAAAAACTAGAATATTTTTTTACTTTTTACAAAATCACTTCTGGATACTATCTTATGATCATAAACAAGCTTCTGTTCAAGTTTGTTAGAAATCCAGGATAGTTTAAGAAAGTTGTTAAAATTTCAAACACTTTAACCACGGAGTGGATATTTGCGGACGCCGCCAACGACGGAATGTAGGATCAATATGTCTCACTTTTTCGACAAAATTGGAAGGCTCGACAATAAAATATACAAAATGTTTTTCTGAAAAATAGATTTTTAAGGGTTGTAACCGTGGAAATTTAGGCTTTAGATAGACAAAAGGAATACACTTACAATTATGGTATGACTAATGGATAAATGGCTTATGCACTATCAAAATAAATTAACTTTAAAATACTGATAAATGCGCAAAGTATTTTCTATTACAAACATCTAAAATGTATTATAAGTATTTCTTACCTATCCCAAAGCAGGTAAGGATCAGGTAAACAATTTTCATCCTTTGGTTTATATCTCCAAAATTTACCTCAAGTCATTACAGGAAGCCGAGTTTGTAACGTAGAATCGAACGATTCTGAATTGTAATATATTTTATATGCATAGGATGCATATGAAAGAAAAAGTTATTGAATTACGCTTACAACACTGAAATTAATTTATGTTTCATAAGAACAAAAGGAATTTATGCTAAAACTGATCTATACAATACAGATAAGGTATAGTGTGAATTTATAGCAGATTGTTCAGGTATGTTCGCGTTGTAAAATGACCTGTCACCAAATATATAGATATTGTACATATATACTGCAGCTGTACTATTTGCAAAGAAAAAGCCTCGCTTTCTTCAAGTTTCTACGCTTTGTACAAATAAAATTTAAATTTCACGACCATATGTATTGTTATTCTATACGCGGGATTCACATATTGAACATATGCTGTATATTTGAAAAAATTCGATATCCCCCTCAATTTTTCCATCTCATGCAATTTAAATACTATACAAGGTTAATAACCTCAAAAGTAAGGTTGGGGTTGATTTGGGGAGTTTTGGTCCCAACAGTTTAGGAAATAGAGGCCATAAGGGTTCAAAAGTAAGCTTTGTTTGATTTCATCAAAAATTGAATTATTGGAGTTCCTTGAAATGCTGAATCTAACCGTGTATTTAGAATCTTGACATTTTTATTTTTTTTAAATTGGTCTACGTCATTAAGGTCTAAAGGGTTCAAAACTTAACTTTATTAGATTTCTTCAAAAATTGAATTCTTAGGTTCCCCAACTGTTCCGGGTTCGACCTCTGCAGTCGTATAAAGCTGCACCCTGCGGAGCATCTGGTTGTAATATGTACAACAATCAAACATCAATCCACACCAAACTGAATGTAATTGAAAGACATCTAGAGGTCAATATACAGTCTCGAACAGAGGACAAAAAACCCCAGAAAAATATAGCGAATTTTGGAGAATTTATATTATTACATGTACATGCATTTGAAATATTTAATATATATTGTTTCAATTTTTTTAGTTTTAGGTTCCACCTAGCTAACATTTTAGAAAACTTGGATTTCAATGTTAGTCTATTAGAAGGATATTTGATTTTCATTGGTTGTACATGTAGATATGGAATCTTATTTTATCATGAAGTCAGATTTGAAAATGACTTGGGGAATAAAGTTTTCAGTAAAGACTGAATGTCAGTTTTAGTCTTATATATGTACTTTAAAATTTTAGTCTTACATGTGTATGATTATGTGTACATATATCACTGATTCAGTGGCAATGGTAAATAGACACTGACAAGTCTTGGATAACATTTTATAGTTTTGAATGTTTGTTTATCAGTTGTCTAAAATTAGGTGGAGGTGTGTTCTTATTTCCAACAGAGGGGCACTCAACCTATATCAATTTGTGCATGAAGCAAATTGATAGTTGCTAGATACTGAATGATTATACCAGAAGAAAGTTTTAACCTGTGCGTATATATTTAAAATAACATAAAAAAATCATGTCTTTTTCAGGACTTCTTATCCAACCATATAGTATGGCATGTTATTGAGATATGGTTTTGGTCGATGGATGTTCATGAAGAATCTGTAGTACAAAGTATATCACTGGATTTAGCTCTTTGTCTAAGTGTATAATGTATTATTAAAGTACTTTGCTTTGAGCTCAGTTCATTGTTATGCAATTCATTCTTTGTGAAATAAAGATTTGACAGACAACTCTCATGTACAAGGATTTGTCAAAGAAGTATCATCTATGTACAATGTAAGTAATAAGGAGATAAAAGCATTCTGTTTCGACTTGAACCAAACATTATACAAATGTATGTTCATTGACCAAATTTAAAAAAAAAAGACCAAATTTACCCGACAATGCTACTCCCACTACTAGCAATATGATGCTAGGTTGTTTTAATACATCTGTTCTGCCTACTGATGACTCGGTCCTGAGTGTAAATGGTCCTTCAATTTAATGTTTAAATTTTTTTTATGAATTACAGTAAATGTTAATTACTACACTTTCATACCACAACAAATACTGTATTGGTACATGTATCATTTATATTTGTATCCATATAACCAAAAAAAAAATGAAAAGAAAATAATTTTGCATAACCTTTTGAATACTATTACTTTGTAAATATTTAGACATATTAAGACTAATTAAGTAGCTGTTGATAATATCCACTTGACATGCTTGAAATTCTATCAGATTACTTTTGGAGCAGTTATGAGTCTTTGAAGCATGCTCACAAAGGTTCTTTTGGTGAATCATTGTCATATTGGTCAAAAATTTTCTTTTCTTCGACCGGATTTGGAGGAGATATTATCAAAGAATTGATAAAAATCAGCACAAAGATTTACTTCCTAGATCATCTAGCCCAAGCATCATGTCAGTCATTGTCATTACTAAAAAATGAATAGAATAGAACCATACAAATAGTAAGCAAATGCATATAAAAAAGATGTGGTATGATTGCCAATGAGACAATTCTCCACAAGAGACTAAAATGACACAGAAATTATTAACTACACGTCACCATATGGCCATCAACAATTAGCAAAGCCAATACCCCATTATCAGCTTTAAAAGGCCCCGAAATGACAATGTAAATCAATTCAAACGAGAAAACTAACGGCCTTATTTATGTACAAATAATAAACGAAAAGTGAATATGTAACACACAAACAAACGACAACCATTGAAATACAGGCTTCTTATATCATGTTATCAAATCTATAGTTCATCTCCCATTTAGAAAAAAAAAAAAACACATGAAAAAATGAACCTATAATGTGTTGCTCTCGTATCTACAAAATGTATCCAAAATCAAAGATGTGGAACATATTCTATCATAATCATTTGGTAACTAATGTAATTACTGTCTCTTCCATGTCCGTCTTGAACATACAAACTAAATATTAAATAAACAATACTCCTAATGCTCAGGTTGGTTGTCATCGTGCAACACAGTTAATAACACCATATAGGAAAACATAGAACTCCCTTTTGTCATAAGACACTGTCAAACATCCAAACATACTATCCACACTCATCTGTGTCCACACTTGTAAATACTATAAAATAAATATAACATAGGAAAAAATAAAAAAATCCTCAACAGTATCAGTGACTGCTGTGGGTTGTAAACTTGAGCCAAGATGGAGGTCAGGGGCGGATTCCACTATTCTAAAAGGGTGGGGTTACAACCATTTGTCCCAATTCAAAAGCATTGATCATCAAAAGAATGGGAAAGGGGGTCTTACCATTGTGTCACTTGTATAAAACGTAAATTTTCTGCTGTAATGAACCAAGTGCCAAAATATATTTCTTACCATGGAAAGTTTTCAAGAGCATCCTTGTTCCGATAAAAACAACTGCACATGTCTTAATAAATATTTAACAATCGTATTAATTAATTCATAGCGATATCAACAAATTGAATGCATCAAAAGCTAAAGGACTTTGTAAGATTTGGGGATATTCTTTTAAGTTGTCTACAAAAATATTGGCCACATGTATTACATTTTTTCTTCTTAGAATCTACTTTAAAAACTTTTTTTAAAATTCATTTCTCTTTTCAAGAGTGGTGATAAAGACACCAGGAAATTAGACACCAAATTCCATATTGCCGACACTAATCATTATTGATGGACTGGTCAGTAAGTAACAGTTAGAAATAACTATTGGTACTTCCAAGACAAATGTGTTTTTTGGAGGTAATCATTATATCTTTTTACCTTAACCGCAAAAAGTATTAAAAAACCAGATGCTCCGCAGGGTGCAGATTTATACGACAGCAGAGGTTGAACCCTGAACGGTTGGGGCAAGTATGGACACAACATTCAAGCTGGATTCAGCTCTAAATTTGGATTGTGATTAAATAGTTGACACAACATAGGTTCCTGACACAGAATGAATGTGGTCTAATAAAGTTAAAATTTGTTTTTGCCTTTGAGCAATTCACTATGCTGTTGAATATTAATCCTCTCAAAAAAAGTTAGAAGAAATTTTCTTTTTATTTATGAAATCTGAAATGAGAAAAATTGACCCCCCCCCTAAATTTTTTTTTCACATCCCCTTTCCCTTATTCCAAAACTGATCTCAATTCAAATTACTAATGGAGTTTACAACAATAACTACTCATTTAAATACATCATAAAATATTAAAATGTAAAAAAGTGCTTGTTATCACTGAATGGTAAAGATTGTTTTAATTTATCAGTTGGTAGTAAAAGTGAATATACATTGTATATTGTATAAAACAATGATTTAAGCTGATTCAACTACTATTCTGGACAAAGAAAGATAACTCCAATTGAAAATTTCTTGCTATTGCACAATATTGTGCAATTAGATATTTCTTGCTATTGTGCAATACTGTGCAATTGAAAATACTTGCTATTGCACAATACTGTGCAATTGAAGATTTCTTGCTGTTGCACAATACTGTGCAATTGAAGATTTCTTGCTATTGCTGAATACTGTGCAAATGAAAATTTCTTGCTATTGCACAATACTTAATATAATAATTTTGGATCCTGATTTGGACCAACTTAAAAACTGGGCCCATAATCAAAAATCTAAGTACATGTTTAGATTCAGCATATCAAAGAAGCCCATGCAAGAATTCAATTTTTTGTTAAAATCAAACTTAGTTTAATTTTGGACCCTTTGGACTTTAATGTAGACCAATTTGAAAACGGGACCAAAAATTAAGAATCTACATACACAGTTAGATTTGGCATATCAAAGAACCCCAATTATTAAATTTTTGATGAAATCAAACAAAGTTTAATTTTGGACCCCGATTTGGACCAACTTGAAAACTGGGCCAATAATCAAAAATCTAAGTACATTTTTAGATTCAGCATATCAAAGAACCTCAAGGATTCAATTTTTGTTAAAATCAAACTAAGTTTAATTTTGGACCCTTTTGGACCTTAATGTAAACCAATTTGAAAACAGAACCAAAAATTAAGAATCTACATACACAGTTAGATTCAGCATATCAAAGAACCCCAGTTTTTGAATTTTTGATGAAATCAAACAAAGTTTAATTTTGGACCCTTTGGGCCCCTTATTCCTAAACTGTTGGGACCAAAACTCCCAAAATCAATCCCAACCTTCTTTTTATGGTCATAAACTTTGTGTTTAAATTTCATAGATTTCTATTCACTTATACTAAAGTTATGGTGCGAAAACCAAGAAAATGCTTATTTGGGCCCCTTTTTGGCCCCTAATTCCTAAACTGTTGGGATCTCAACTCCCAAAATCAATCCCAACCTTCCTTTTGTGTTCATAAACCTTGTGTTTAAATTTCATTGATTTCTATTTGCTTATAATAAAGTTATTGTGCGAAAACCAAGAATAATGCTTATTTGGGCCCTTTTTTTGCCCCTAATTCCTAAACAGTTGGAACCAAAACTCCCAAAATCAATCCCAACCTTCCTTTTGTGGTAATAAAGCTTGTGTCAAAATTTCATAGATTTCTATTTACTTAAACTAAAGTTCTAATGCGAAAACCAAGAAAATGCTTATTTGGGCCCTAAGTAGCCCCTAATATCTTAACTGTTGGGACCAAAACTTCCAAAATCAATCCCAGCCTTCCTTTTGTGGTCATAAACCTTGTGTTTAAATTTCATAGATTTCTATTTACTTAAATTAAAGTTATAGTGCGAAAACCAAAAGTATTCTGACGCCGACGCCGACGTGATACCAATATACGACGCAAAAATTGAAGCAGTCGTTTAAAAAGTTTGGTTTGTGATTAAAAAAAAAAAAAAAATCTTCAATAATGCTTTATGTTGTACATATTTTAACTAATCAAAATGAAAAGCAAATTATTTATTGAAGGTAACAATTAACAACAAAATCAGTATCCAGTACATAGTCTAAGCAGGGGTTTGAGGTCAGCATGTTTCATGTGGTACAACTCCAGACTAATTAATTAGGAATAACAGTACTGTAGTTGAAGAGTGCCACCGTCAATTGTAGATTTGACGGTCGCAAATGCAGTTTTACTGGCGACACGTAGCGGAGACAGTAAAACGGAAATTTGCGACCGTCAAATCAAAATTGACGGTGGCAACTCTTCAACTACAGTACTGTTATTCCGATTCTAATGCATTTCAAAAAGAAATAATACGATAAAACTTGGAAAAATGTCTAAATTTGACAAATAAAAAAAAATCCGCGAAACTTCATGAATGATTTTGGCGCAAAGACGTCATGGGTAAACGTGACGTCATACAAATAAAAACTTACAAACTGGAGGTTATTACGTTACCTGTACGCTTCAAATTCGGATAAAATAACTTTAAAACGGCAAATTCGAGGTAGGAGTTGTTTTATTTTAGATTATATGGTAGTAATCGAATATTTGTTGATTAAATCATTTCAAAATGGTTGTCCCTCCTTAGTTACGCCTGGTCAACTGTGGATTTGACGGCAACTTTTAGCCAATGAAAAAAATTGTTACATACAAATTGCATTAGAATGTGGGATAACTTAGTCAAGAGACAAGTCTGAAGGAGTCAAATAAGGCTGACTAATAAGTTAACTTGGACTGTCTACCGGTATTATGTATTGGGAATGAACAATTTTCAACACTATTGTGCTATTTCATGGCAGTCAGTTTTTCTTGGTGGAAGAAGCTGGAGTTCCTGGAGAGAACCATCAACCGTCTGTAGGAAAATCCTAGTCAAATGAAGATTGGAGTTGTACGCACCTACCACATTCAGGAATCAAACTCACAACCTCAGTGTTGACTGGCTAGTGATACATTAGTTTAATTATATAGACCACTAAGCCACCAAGGCCCTGAACCTCTGTGCAGACAACTCAAATTATCAATAAGGCAACTTTTGACCGTCAATAAAGTCAACTTGGACCGTCTTTTATGACAATTCACACAAAGTATTAAAAGAGGACTCGAACTATATCAATGATTTTAAATTTTTAAATGTTATTATTTTACATGTCAAAAAAATTTGCAAAACATCATATTATATTATATAATAAGTTATACGTAGTGCTCATATTATATGTATCTTATGTGAATGACATACTTTTTTGGAATTAGTGTGTACATCTTTGGTTGTACTTGGTGCTTGAATTCATAAAGCTTTATTCAACGAGTTAAATTGTCACCAATTTAGCAGCCTTCAGCTGCTGTTGGTGTGTCTTGCATTTTGATCCACTTATTATGGAGATGTTTTTTGTGATTTGTGTTTTTTTCTCCTCGAATTTTTGACATTTTCTGATTAAGCATGAAGTAGTTGCTACAGCGCAAGTAACAAACAACACTCAATCAGTCAATGTTTACCCTGCAAAATTATAAAAGTCAGTCATTTATATTTGTAAGTTTTATTGGAAGACACTTTAAATTCAGCCTGATACATATTTGACCTTATTACAACTCAGTCCCTAAGTTTTAGTTTGTAACCCGGATTTGTTTTCTGTCCATCAATTTATGACTTTCGAAACAGCTGAATACTACTGTTGCCTTTATCTATTCAAACCAAGTGAGATCAATATATCAATGGTTATGTAGAAACAAGAACTACATTATTTATTTAATTAGTTTATTTCTCTTGATGATATAGAAATGATAACAGCACCTTAAATAAAACTTAAACATCTTAATAATATGTTAAAATATTATGTTGATTCAACTGCATCTTTTGTTACTCTAGTTCATATCCTAGGAAGAACTATTCAATAATTTAATATTACATATCAATATATTTAAGAAATACAGAAGAGCTATCACTACAATAGTTATTTTAGATATATAACTGCTTTTAATGTTCCTCCATCTCAAAAGCAAAATAAATATAGAAGTTGTAAGAAAAGTATCAAATAAAATAATTCAATATTAAGTAATAACTGTAATTTGAATTGGGCTTTAGGTGTAACGACTTTTTGCTCATTAAATTGAAATTTCTGTAGTCTTAAAATGAAAAATCACCTCTGAATAAATTGATATTCTTCAATGAAATCAATGGTTTCAATTTATTTTAATTCAAATTTAATATATATAAAAGAATATGTAGGACCAACCTTTTTTATTATTCTGAAATCAGAACTATTTAAATTTTAATAGCTTATGTGATACAGAATACATATTGTGATCTCAAAACTATTTTGTTTTTAACTGCTGTCAGATGTTAAAATATTGAAAATGTAAAAAAAAAACCAAAAAACACAGACACTGAATTGTAGTGTTCTTTGCCCATAAATTCTAAAGACATCTCAAGATGTAGTCTTACTTAATGATGACAGAAAACAATATCATTTTAATGGTAGTGACCATCACTTAATTCTGTACATTGATACACATTCATTATCATAATTAACCTGAATAAGTTATGTATGCAATACATCTATATTCAAATACTTTCATGAAATAATTTTTCATCCATCTGACATGAACCAATTCAAGATAGCCTTGCTATAAATGAATTAATCTTTCTCAAGAATATTAAGTTCTTTGAAATTAAATTAATCTAAGAACACATTCTGTAGAGTTCCACATGTCAATTGTATACCTTAAGTAAGTAAGTACATACATATGTCCACTTTCATAAGCTTTTACTCCATTCACTTTTGTAGAATACATTACAATTTTTATAAAAATCCACAAATATCATATAAATAATCATGTGTAAGACATACCATAGCATATACATGAGTTTAAACGAAAGACTGATTCTACGATAATGTTGAAGACAGCTGAAACTAAACAAACTTTTTCTGAGTCTTGATTATATTTCCCGGGAATGCATGGAGAAGCATAAATTAAAAGTTGAAGAGAAATCTAAAATATCATATACATGTATTTTAAATATTCAATTAATATGGACAGAAGACAATTTTAACAGTATATACACAGGTTTAGCACTGTTGATGTTTATTTGTTTGTACAACTAAATTTTACATTATAAAACTTTGTTTAAAGTTAAGTTTTGTTCTAAAACTAGTCGTCTGAGAGAAAATAGTGTTACATGATTATCAACACTTATGTTTCTTCCCCTGACCTTTTACCAACTAACCGTTTAGGTTGCAAGATAAGAAAATTTGAAAACTGTTTGAAATATCATTTACTACTGATATTTGTTCAAGTTTACTTGAAATGAAATTGTCAATCTTGTTTATACAATGATGCTGTTAAAATATTCTACGAGGTACACATAAAGATGGAGGATTCTGAAATTGGGATATTTAGGCCAGTGCTTAAAACAGCAAATGGAAACCTAAATCAACCATGCAATCTACAAAATGTCTGGAGTGAGAAAAAAATGTAACAAAGAAATAATGAACAAACATGTTAAACTTGTATGTACCCACTATATATATCATTTATAAAAATCATCACAGGACGAGAAACAGCACTAAAATGACATTCAAAAACACACACACGCACATAAACACAGTATTCATAACATATTCATACATATACTATGTATTCCAAATAAAAACATTTATATTTGTAATATTCATTTTAAAACACACTTTCACATGAGATATCTGTTAATAGTCACACATATAAACATTGAATCTATTTTATTTACACGAATCTTCAAAGAGATAATTAACCTTTAATTAATTGGAATCAATCTTACAGCAGAATGCATTGAGTGTGTAGGTAAAGGTAATAATATCTTCGGTTAGCTTGCTTGCTAGCTGAATCTTTAAGTCATTATCATGATTATTAAGTTAGGTAAACTACCCTTCTTTAAGAGTTGACTAGTCAGACATATATATCTTATCAGTCTGTAGGACTAGACTACTCCCAAAGGAAGGTAGTATACCTAATCTTATAATGACTTCACAGTCCAGCTAACAAGCAAGCTAACCTTTATCTACACACTCAATGCAATTTCCAATACAAATTACTGCGATAAACAGAATTAAACAACTGATATTTTCTCATACAATTAAATTAAGTTTTTTATATATCTAGTATATTACCTCTAAATTGTTATAAATAAGTAATTTGCTTATTGTTCAATTTTTATTTATGTAACAAGTTCAATAAATACATAAAACATAACTCTGATGATATAAATGAAGAAATGAACTGTTTTATCTACAAATGAGCCAGTTTTATAGTAAAAGCTAATTTTTGTTAAATCAAATGAGGGCAGAAAAAAACATATATATACTGTGCAAATTATGAATAATATAGGAATACTTAATAGTAGTTTATAAATAATAAGTGTTTTTTCAAACCAATATTATCTGAATATACTTATGATAACAATAATTTAAATACTTGAGGCCATATGCGTCAATTGTTAGTCACACGATACTGATAATTTTGAAAAAACTTATTATTTAGAAAACTTAAATTCATTTTCAAAAATTGTTTCCAATTCAACAGTCTTCTTCATCATATTTGTTACACCCCTCAATAGGAAGTTCATGAAATGTTATGATTTATCCTGTATAGGGGCATAGAAGACATAATTAGTAAGATGGAAGAGGGTCAGATTGGGGGTCCTTTAATCCTGTATTCTTCAAACATTTTAGGCCATTTTTCTCTATTCATTATAAACTTTGCCTTTATTTTTAATCTTTTCTGTATATTTTAGCACCCCATTATTCTCTATTCTTGATTTTTTGGTCAATCTTTCTGCAGTTTTTGCTATTTATTCTCTGCTTTGTACCCGGAATAATTGAAAAGCAATACCAAGTTGCATATCTTCTGACAATTTCTAAATTAACTAAGAGTATGAAGAAACTTTAAACTAAATAAGATGAAGTTTATATCTGTAGGAAAAAGATTTCTGAAAAAGTATGCAAGAACAAATTCACTGGCAGGTACTTCTGATCATCTTAAACACAATAACTCTGGACAAAGTAACATCTACCACATACATATATGGAAAACAAATAAATACATATAACATTAACAATTAGAAAATTTTCCCAAAAAAATAAACCAATGAAAATATAAATAGGTAGCAGTTTTTTTATACATGGCAGTTATATAACACAGTACTTGCAAGATACTTTCAAACATAGCTTCCTAGGAAATCATTCAGATATCCATTTTATGGAGGTTCATATAACAATTTACAAGAAAAATATTGAATTTGTTTCAAAGAAAGAATAGTTCAATTATGAAGTCACTTCCTTGTGTATAACAGATGTTCATATGTCAAGCATAACATTAGCACCTAACTACATGTCCATACATATCTTAATCTTTTATGAAAAAGATAAAATTATAAAGGCAGTTATGTGTCGTTAAATATAATGTATACATATTTTATAGATCTGGTACTTGAAACAGACCATTATCAAGGAAGCCAAGAATTTCAAATAAATGCATATTTTGGCAAGAATAGAATTCATATTGAGAATGGACAAAAAATATGCATCTGAAAAAGGAAAAAGTTATAATAATACATGTAAAAATACAAAAATTCTCTTGACATATCTTAACATATTTGCTAATTGCATACAAGAACACATTAACTACATGTTTATATACAATACGTTAGCAATGAGCTGCTGAGTAGCACTATATAAATAAGTTATTTTCTAATATGAATGATTCACAACTATCTATCATCAACATGTAAATCATAAGTCAATGTCTTTCTGGTATATACAAACTTTCATACTTAACAATTAATTCATGTTTTTAACACTTTTTAAACTACATCAATGCTCAATAAAATTGAAATATTAAACCCTGCTTTTATATGTAAGCAATATGACTACAAAATTACTTAGGTATGGTCCATCTAAATGTCATTTATTTACCCTTTTGACTATCAAATTTTCCATTCATTGTTAAACAAGCCTAAAAAAGTCACAATTTAAAAACAAGTATAAACATCTGAGGTCTTTATTTACAATTTTGGGTGTACTTTACGTAATGCATATTATACACCAGGAAACATTTTTATACCAATAATGTGCAATATTTCGTAAGTTGTTCAATTGTTTTCAAGATGTAAACTTTCCATTTCTATCATTCATTATGGATATCACAACATAGCCCTTGCTTCTCAAAAAACAGATAAAATCAATTTAACAATCATTACCAATATGTTCACTAAGAATATTGAAATACCAGTAAAATAATTGATCAGATTTTTTTTTTGATTTGTAAGAAAGTTTGCATATGGTAGGAAGATCAATAAAATATTATAATAATGCAATAAATATCTGTTGTTAAATATATTTTTTTTCCCCTCTTTATGGCTAAGTTTTATATGACACAAATCTTCCATTTGTTATTGTAACATTTTGCCCAACCACATGGGGATCATGTGACTACCATGTGACCAAATAATGGAAGCTCCAGGATTTTACAGTTCAATGTTTCAGCTAGCCATTCTGTGTTCTTTCATCCATTCTACAAACTCATCTAATAAAACTGGCCCTTAAAGTAAATAATGATTTGATTATTGACCAATTCTAAATATCTAATAAAAGCAACATCAGTTTTAAAATTTTCTGGTAAATTATATATTTTATAAAATACAATGTACAATTGAAAATAAAAATGATGCCTCTGCTTGCATTTAAGTATGAAGGGGCATAACGTGGAAAATCATTCAGCCTAGATTTCAAAGGGTTCATAACTTCCTTTTTAAGTCCACAATAAATTAACCTGTTAGTATACATGTACTACTTACATGCTCCATCTTCATCATAATTGGATAAATCAACATTAACAAGTCGACTGAACTCTAGTATATTGCACCATTGGTCTTTATTTATTACTTTATATTTAGATTGCTGAAAATAGAAAATCATTTCTTTTAAAGACAAATTTGGAATTCAATTGTAGATTTTTAAATAGTAAACTTAATTCCCTTTTTTCTCAAGAACATCTCATAATTTCAAATCTGAAAATCTAAGACACTTGGTAATGATCTTTTTATTATTGGTAAACTGTATTTAGAAATTTTTATGTTTCCAATATTCTATTCTTTTTTATAAATATTGACCTAAGAAAAGATTAAATTATTCCTTGAGATTAATTGAACTTTATTCTAATTTTTGAAATATTTTTCATCGTTTTTACAAGTTTATCTAATGATGCTTACATTACTAACATATATTTCAGTCAAATTAAAATGTAAATTACGACTGTTTTACAGTGCTTCTTACATAAAGTTTTTGAGTCGTTCCTGTCATTGTAAAATTGTAAAATTGCAGAATTATGTCAATGTTGAGGTTAAACTGATACAAGTTCTTGAAAGTGGCAATAAGAAGAAAATATTATTTTATAGTGATCGTATCTTTTAATGTAAACTCGCTGCATTCAATCAAAATGCGGATATAACATGATCAGGTGTAGATTTAGTAAGTGTTTGTAAACAATTGCCATGTGTTTATTGTGCAACAAGTCTTTACATTACTAAACAAATGACTATATTTAGTGACAACTTGAATGTTTTTAATCAACTAATAGAAGTTCCTGTGTATGTTTCACGCAAAAATGCATGAATGTTGATGTATATTTTCGTTTCCGGCTTTACCAAGTGTGTAGAATCTAGACGCTATCGTGTTTTTACCTCCAAATTGAAAAGTTCAAGTGCTACCTTTGCTCAAGAATTATGTATTCGGAATTAGCGTGACTTTAATCTTCCGATAGATGGAGCAACATTGATATCACAAATGTTAGCTTAATCTGCCAAGGGTGAAGAGAACGGGAATGGATCGTAACCCTTGGCTAGCGAATGGTTTTAAGGTCACTCTGTCACAAACATTTAAAACACATCTTACTTTATATACAAGACATGAATCAAAATTTACAGATATATTCAAATTTATCATACAGAAGCACTAATGCTTAGAAATTGCAATAAAAGTTGAGAAAATTGAATTTTGATTGTAAAAATGAATGAACAGGTATTTAGAATACAGCAAAACAAATAGAGTTTGTATTGTTAAATTTTTACTAATTTGTAGAGATCCTTATAGATCTTTTTGACATAGAACCTTTCAAAAACACTCTATTGAGGAAATCCCTCTTTATAATGTAAATTTAAACATTTATGAAGACATCAGCATGATTTCTATTAAAGGTCAGTGTCAAAGTGGCAGAAGGGGTGGTTTCTCAAGACTGGTATTAAAGTGCAATTCATATATGTAAAATAAGCTACAATCAGCTACAATACAGAAAAATAATTACCTCTAAAAATTGATGGAACGATCCAAACAATGGCCAATGTTTACCTAATACTAATGCTAACATAGCTTTGGCTGTATCTATATCCATACTTCGTTGGTCTTTATCCTGGAATATACAAACAAAACATTTCTTGAAATCTTCTCAATATGTTAGACAACTAGATGTTATAATAATTGTAACCAGATGCTCCGCAGGGCGCAGCTTTATACGACCGCAGAGGTTGAACCCTGAACGGTTGGGGCAAGTATGGACACAACATTCAAGCTGGATTCAGCTCTAAATTTGGATTGTGATTAAATAGTTGACACAGCATAGGTTTCTGACACAGAATGAATGTGTTCTAATGAACTTAAAATTTTTGTTTTCTCTTAGAGCAATTCACTATGCTGTTGAATATTAATCCTCTCAAAAAAATGTTTGAAGAAATTTTCTTTTTTATTTATGAAATTTCAAATGAGAAAAATTGAACCCAATTTTTTTAATCACATCCCCCTTTCCCTTATTCCAAAACTAATCTCAATTAAAATTTCTAATGGAGTTTGCAACAATAACTACTCATTTAAATACATCATAAAATATTAAGATGTAAAAAAACTGCTTGTTATCACTGAATGGTAAAGATTATTTTAATTTATCAGTTGGTAGTAAAAAGTGAATATACATTGTATATTGTATATAACAAAGATTTAAGTTGATTCTGGACAAAGAAAGATAACTCCAATTAAAAAAAAATCTTGCTATTGCACAATATTTTGCAATTAGATATTTCTTGCTTACTATTCTGGACAAAGAAAGATAACTCTAATTAAAAAAAAATTTGCTATTTCACAATATTGTGCAATTAGATATTTCTTGCCATTGAGCAATACTGTGCAATTGAAAAGACTTGCTATTGCACAATACTTAATATAATAATTTTAGATCCTGATTTGGACCAACTTGAAAACTGGGCCCATAATAAAAAATCTAAGTACATTTTTGGATTCAGCATATCAAAGAACCCCAAGATTTCAATTTTTGTTAAAATCAGACTAAGTTTAATTTTGGACCCTTTGGACTTTAGTGCAGGGCTCACGCTACCAGGCGACTTGGGCGAAGAAGTCGCCTTCCCGACCGTCACTTCGCTTTCCCCGACCCCCAAAAGCGAAATCAAGTCGCCCTGTTCTTGACGATAGATGCTTTCAGTCGCTTCCGTCATCGGACATTTTCAATTTTTACCAAGTTGATGAAACATCAATTTTTTACTGATAATTAAAGAAATTCAGACATAAACGATTCATTATCTTTAGAAAAGAGGTTGAAGCATTGTCTTCGCAGTGTGTAGCAGGTTATTTGATAAAAATACAACTTTTTATCACTTCCTGCATTCCCGCAAGTTTCGGTGCTTGTTACTCGAAAACGTACATCAACCTAAATTTCGGCGGCAAAATAAGTTTGTTACTTCATTTAAACGTGACAAAAGTTGCCTCCAGTAAATGTTTAATCCATTTATTGCATTAAAACCGTCATGTTCCTTTCCAAATAACTTGTCAAACATCGTTTATTTTTGTAAATTTTCTTGCATTCGTCCGCCATTGACCGATTCCTAAAATACGGATCTGAACCGGACCAGCTATGACCGAAATCCGTACTTTTACAATATTTACTACGGACGCACGGATGGAACAGCTGACAGAAGAATATTGATCCCAAAGGGGAAAATTACGCATTCCACACGCATTAAGAGACTTTTGGTTACATCTAATTGATTGGTGTATATAATTCCCTATATTTTTTACGGATTGTTTCAAACTATTGATTAAAGTTGCTTAACTCTGAGACTATTATACTAATATCAATATATTATGGCCCAGCTTAATAACTTTTATATTTTTTTATGAGAAACACTGAATTTCATACACAAGATAATTTTTAATTAAATTGTAATCATGTAATTGATATATTATAATTTCTTTACATTTTTTATAATAATTTTTTTTTTTAGTGCTAGATATCTATTTGGTAGTTTCTCACAAGAACCTTAAGTTTCAAATGTTACTTTAATTGTAATTTTTTACTCATATGAATTGAACAACATAAAAAGAACATTATTTACATATGGCCCTTTATACTATTGTAAAATCCAAACATTGTAGCGCACCGCGCGAATGAGCACTTCTCTTTCAAATCTCACCACTTCTCCCTATCAGTTTCAAAAAGAGAAGTCACTTCTCCCTATAATTCTGAAGTAGTGTGAGCCCTGCTTTAGTGTAGACCAATTTGAAAACAGGACCAACAAGAGGCTGTCACAACGACAGCAAACCGGATTTATTTACATTTATTTGTGTCCTGGCAATATCAGATGATATCATTACTGATGAATGGTGAAAGTGAAAATCATCAATATCAAATTTGACCTCTATTTTGTCATCAGTATCAACATTTTGAAATAATAATATTTGAAAAGCTTAGATTGAATGGTTCATGAGTAAATGCAACAACGTGAATGGAAACGCCATTTTACGATCTTTCAAGAACCATAACTCCTGAACAGTAAAAGTCAAAATCGTCATTATGGAACTTGACCTCTATTTTGTCATCAGTAACAACATATTAAAATTTCAAAAGCTTTGGTTGAATGGTTCATGAGAAAATGCACGGACACGACGGGAAACACCATTTTTCAATCTTTCAAGAACCATAACTCCTGAACGGTAAAAGTCAAAATCGTCATTATTGAACTTGACCTCCATTTTGTCATCAGTAACAGCATATTAAAATTTCGGAAGCTTTGGTTGAACAGTTCATGCATAAATGCACGGACACGACTGGAAACTCCATTTTTCAATCTTTCAAGAACCATAACTCCTGAACGGTAAAAGTCAAAATCGTCATTATTAAACTTGACCTCCATTCTGTCATCATTAACAATATATTAAAATTTGGGAAGCTTTGGTAGAACAGTTCATGAGTAAATGCACGGACACGACTGAAAACTCCATTTTTCAATCTTTCAAGAACCATAACTCCTGAACGGTAAAAGTCAAAATCGCAATTATTGAACTTGACCTCCGTTTAGTTGTCAGTAATAACATATTAAAATTTTAAAAGCTTTGGTTGAACGGTTCATGAGTTAATGCACGGACAACATTTGATTGCTGCCTTTCAAGAACCATAACTCCTGAACGGTAAAAGTCAAAATCGCCATTATTAAACTTGACCTTCGTATAGTTGTCAGTAATAACATATTAAAATTTTAAAAGCTTTGGTTGAACGGTTCATGAGTTAATGCACGGACAACATTTGATTGCTGCCTTTCAAGAACCATAACTCCTGAACGGTAAAAGTCAAAATCGCCATTATTGAACTTGACCTTCGTATAGTTGTCAGTAATAACATATTAAAATTTTAAAAGCTTTGGTTGAACGGTTCATGAGTTAATGCACGGACAACATTTGATTGCCGCCCGCCCGACCGCCCGGCCGCCCGCCGTACATCCCCAAATCAATAACCGACATTTTTGTCACAAAAATCCGGTTAAAAATGAAGAATCTACATACACAGTTAGATTTGGTATATCAAAGAACCCCATTTATTCAATTTTTGATGAAATCAAACAAAGTTTAATTTTGGACCCCGATTTGGACCAACTTGAAAACTGGGCCAATAATCAAGAATCTAAGTACATTTTTAGATTCAGCATATCAAAGAACCTAACTGATTCATTTTTTGTCAAAATCAAACTAAGTTTAATTTTGGACCCTTTGGACCTTAATGTAGACCAATTTGAAAACGGGACCAAACGTTAAGAATCTACATACACAGTCATGACAGTTAGATTCGGCATATCAAAGAACCCCAATTATTCAATTTTGATGAAATCAAACAAAGTTTAATTTTGGACCCTTTGGGCCCCTTATTCTGTTGGGACCAAAACTCCCAAAATCAATACCAACCTTCCTTTTATGGTCATAAACCTTGTGTTTAAATTTCATAGATTTCTATTTACTTATACTAACGTTATGGTGCGAAAACCAAGAAAAATGCTTATTTGGGTCCCTTTTTGGCCCCTAATTCCTAAACTGTTGGGACCTAAACTCCCAAAATCAATACCAACCTTCCTTTTGTAGTCATTAACATTGTGTTTAAATTTCATTGATTTCTATTTACTTAAACTAAAGTTATTGTGCGAAAACCAAGAATAATGCTTATTTGGGCCCTTTTTTGGCCCCTAATTCCTAAACTGTTGAAACCAAAACTCCCAAAATCAATCCCAACCGTTCTTTTGTGGTCATAAACCTTGTGTCAAAATTTCATAGATTTCTATTAACTTAAACTAAAGTTATAGTGCGAAAACCAAGAAAATGCTTATTTGGGCCCTTTTTGGCCCCTAATTCCTAAAATGTTGGGACCAAAACTCCCAAAATCAATACCAACCTTCCTTTTGTGGTCATAAACCTTGTGTTAAAATTTCATAGATTTCCATTCACTTTTACTAAAGTTAGAGTGCGAAAACTAAAAGTATTCGGACGACGACGACGACGACGCCAACGTGATAGCAATATACGACGAAAAATTTTTCAAATTTTGCGGTCGTATAAAAATAGCAGTCTACTGACAAATGGTCTAAAAAATTTGTATTTTATAGAATGTTTTTGATAAATATTGGTCCTGGTATTAATTTTTTCTTTCCAACTGTATAGATTCAAGCACCTAGCTTATGTATATGCTTTTATATTCCCAAGTTTTTTCTCCATTTCAAACATGCAAGGTTAACTTCACTAAAAGGCAAGTGTTTTTGCATATATATAAGTTACAGTACACACATAGTGAATGAAAACAGTTCAATCTTTGTGGAAATTTTTTACTGAAAGCTGATGATTTGCTGTGATATTCAATCTCTCTGCATATTCTATTGATATTACAGTTTATGGTTGTAAATCAGTGTGTCGTCACTTCAAAACACCAGTTATCAACCTGTTTTAAAAATTATTCACTGAATATAAGCAAGAGTAATTTTAACTGAGTCATTTTGTGTGCAGTGAATACTAAGGTAATAACTATTAAAGTGACATACTCTTGCAAAATCAAATGCAAATCTGTAAATATTTTTAAAAGTAGCTGGATCATCCAACAATGTTCTGAGGTAGTCTAATCTTAACTGTAGTTTTCTCACAGAATCACACCTACAATTAAATAAATAATTGTTAAACTTACTTACACACACATAATAATACAATTATCACCAATTCTAATGCTATTACAGCTGAATACATTGAGTATGTAGGTCAAGGTAATATCTTTGGTTAGTTTGCTTGTTAGCTGAACCTTGAAGCCATTATTAGGTTAGGTAAGCTACCCTAACAGTTGAATTCATGATTATTGATAATAATGTTGTGCAATTTCATTAGATGTTTACAAGACATTTGTAAAGGTTAATTTCAAACATTTTAAGAGTATTGCATCAAAATAAGAATAACAGTAATGTATTAAGAGTTGCCAACACCAACGATTTGACGGGGGCAAATATCTGCTCTGTTACTGTTATCCCGTAATTCAACAGCATGCCATAATATATAACAATATTCTAGTAATCAAAGTGCTTATGAGCAATGAAGGGTTAAGTTTGCACACATTTTGCAATTTTGTGAATCTAAAATAAAACTAAATATTGAATTGTATAAAATTTAGTAAGGCAAAACTTAAATAACAGTTCATGAATAAGGCCAGGATTTTTTAATTTGTTGGTTTACGGATCCGCCGACCCGATTTTGCCGATTTGCAAATAAAAATAAAATTGACTTTTCATGCTTTTTTATTCCTGACGACCCTAACAAAAACATTATCGCAAAAAAATAAATAAAATTTCTTTTTTTTATGAAATGAAATGCATTAACCACTAACGGAATTGATAATACTTTAATTTGGTGTGAAAACTAAAACTTCCAATTTACGTATCTCAAAATAGACAAATCAATCATAACTGACCTTGAAATGTCGTTTGCGCAAATAATTTATCGGAACGAAACCTGTGTTTAAAACCCATTACACATTAAGTTCTTTTTTCGTATTTGTCATCATTCCGTGAGATAGAAACATGGAAAATGAACTTGTCCAACAGTGGAAGACCTCTGACAAGTTGAAGAAATTAATTAAAACAAATCCTTTGGAATTTTCTTCAGACTTGTGTCATTGACAATATTTTTTTTTTTAATTCCATTTCGATATAAAAAAAACTGGAATGCATGACAACTTATGAACCCGATTTCCCTTTTATAGTGGACGAGTCTATTACGTTTTTGTCATGTGTGTTGAGACTTATTTTCGTACAACGTTTTTTTCTTTTTAGAACCAAGTTTCCTGAAATTTATTTAGGGCTACGTTTGTGAAATAACGATTTAATTTCGTATTTGTCCGTCGACACAAACCCCCTTTTTCACAGAAAATTATTAGACGATGTGAAGCTATAAGCAAAAATATATCATTGAACTTATATATAAGAAATGATGATCAAAAAGCAAACCAAACATATTGTTAGAAAGGTGAAATATATATTTTTTGCATATTTTTCTGTTTTGAGAGATATTTTATTTCTTTTTTTTTTCGACTGACCGACCTGACTTTTTCATGGAGAAAATCTGTAAACCAATAAATTAATAACCCTGGCCTAAGGAATTGTAGTAGAACCTTTTTTTGTAACAAAATAATACACCATGTATTTTTGATGTAAATTTTAATGAAGAAAATTTTCTTAATAAGTATGTTTATTCACAAATACATCATATTGTAACTTAAATATCTAAGTATAACATATCATTAGGAAATTGCTTAACATTCGTGTTGCTTATTCTTTAGTTTTATATGTTGTGTCGTGTGTACTATTGTTAGCAATGGTGTTGTCAGTTTATTTTCGATTTATGAGTTGGACTGTCTCTCTGGTATCTTTCATCCCTTTTTTATTGGAACTATGAAAGATAGTGAAAAATCTTGGAATTAGATTTCAAATCGGTATCGTACGGTTTTGATTGTTTTTCATGAAATTTTACCCAAAAATTTAAGCAAAAGTCATTCTGTATTCAGAGGAAAACTAAAATTTCTTAATATATTAAGATTTGGTCAAAAGTAAGAAAATTTACAGCAGATTCCATTGAGTGTGTAGCCAAAGGTAATATCTTTGGTTAGCTTGCTAGTTTTAGCTGAATCGTGAAGTCATTATTAGGTCAGGTATAGTACCCTTCTTTCAAAGTAGCCAAGTCCAACAGACAGATAGGTTGGTTATCTGCTGGACTAGTCTACTCTTAAGAAGGGTAGTTTACCTGACCTAATAATGACTTCACAATTCAGCTAACAAGCAAGCTAACCAAAGATATTACCTTTGGCTTCACACTCAATGAAATCGGCTGTTTATTTTGCTAGTTTTTTTTTTAAATCTTACTGTAAGTCTGTCATGCCTTTTAACCATTCTGCTTTAGTGAAGAACCCCATTGATTTGGCTTCTAACTTCCATGCTAGAACCAACATAACAATCTGAAGATATAAAGCACACATAAAACATTCTGTAATATTGATTTTTAATTTCGTTTAATTGGTATCCAATCAATTCAATATAGTATTTTTAAAGTTGAAAACAATATGAATATGCAATAAGAACGCATATATATGTTGCTTTGCTAAAAATATCACATAAAAATATAAAACAAGATGCCCCCCCCCCCCTTTCACACTATCTTTGTCTTTGTTCAGTGGACTATGAAACTAGGACTTTAGTTGTATATGCCATATAAGTATGTAAAGTCTGAACATGCTTAAGGATTTGCAACTTCTGATATGTCTACTTGACATGAGGTTCTTACTCATTCTTTTACAAAGCAAATTCAAATCCTTGTTTTGGGTTATTTCATCAGAAATCATATCACATCTCCATCATGATCATTGTGTCAATATCTTTTTATTATCACTATACTGTTCTAATACTAACATTTTCTGGTTCTACACCAATGTCTTCACAAAACTTTTCCATTCCTTCTGGACCTAATGTGTCTTCATCATCAGCTATAAATTAAAGAATGATTATACGAATTGCTCAATAGTCATTAGTAAACTAAAACGTATATAATAAGCATTATGTGAGTATTGCATAGTCCCCAACCAGTTAAAAATTCATTGTAATGGAACAAAATTCTCATTTGATCTACTACACCTTGTAATGGTGAAAACTATAACAAAAATCAAGTCAATATCTTCAGGCATGACGAAAAACTGTGGATTATTGATTGAATTTTAAAGTCCAAGGACCATAACTCTGCATAGAATCATCAGACTAGAACAAAATTCAAACTTGATCTAACTTGTCATGATAAAACTAATACTATATACCAATTTTCAAATCAATATTTCAAGCAATGTCTGTGACATTTGGTTCTTGTGTAGAGTTGTCTCATTAGTAATCATACCACATCTTCTTTTTCTATACTTACTTGTATATTCATGGAACCATGCTATACATCTTTTATTACTGAACATGCTATCTGTGTCCTGGACTCTTTGGTCACGTCTGCTCCTGTTTAATGAATGAAATATTCATTAACATCTATAGCGTTTACAGTAAAGAAAGTATATCATATTTTAATTATAAATTATTTTGGGAGCATTCACAAAACTGTTTTTTTATTCAAACACCACTAAACATACATTGAACAATAATTGTCAATTATTTTTTTTTATGCATTGTGCTACAAATTTATTTTACTGATCATTCAACAATTTCAACTGTTACTTCAAACATGAACAAGACCTTATTCTGGTACTGGACAATCTGAAATAATGACCACTGGCCTGTTCATACTGTAGTTTTGCCAATAATGAAATTATTCCTTTGAAATCTATAAAAAAATATTTTCTTACCAAGAAGATGAAACTTTTGCTTTCTTAGATCTGGGGTCATCAAAAGTAGGTGAGGATCTTTTTCTTCTTATAGGCATATTAAAATAATTTACATTTACGCAGTGTGTGTGGCAAGTTGATCCTTCTTGTATGTGCTGAAAGTAGAAATTTTAAAGTTCAAAGAAAAATATTCATAAACTTATTTCCATAAGACAATATCTTATTGTTCTGAAAACAACTGGCCAAAGGCCCTGTAGAGACTTTCTCCCACACAGAGAACTATGTGCATCTTTAACATTGACTTCTCTCTAGACACATGATGAAACAACAAATTCAACATTTTCCCCACTGTACATAACCATAATCATAACTTTTTTCGATCAAATTCTTGACTGGTTTCTAGATTAATTTATTGAACTACATGTAGATAATTTTTGTTTACAACACTAGCATCAAATTGAATGATCTTTTCGGTTTATTGTATACATGTATGTGTTCAATTTCACGAAATTGAACCTGTCTTAAAACAAATATAAACACATGTGTCATTGTGTGTAGCAATCCCCGTTTACAGTTTCGAATAATAATATTTACCAAAGTATTCAACTGACTGAAAAGATGACCTTCTGATTCTTCCTCTTCTTCCACGCTTAAATCATGCATACATACCTACAAAACAGTAAACATCCAATACAATATACATCTGACAGACAGTATTTTTACTTCTAGATTTATTTTGCGGTGAAAGTAGTCATGGTTGTAGACTTTACATTATTTCATTAAGCAAAGATCTATAGTGACCCATAAAATTAAGAATTGAATATGTGTCAAAGAGAAAACAACCTTCATGACCTTCCCAAAAGACAGAAAACATCAAAAGGCTATGAAGATTGAGATCTGGTTTGAAAACTGAAGGATGATGACTTTTGGTTCTAACTATTCTTTGCCCTTGCTTACAATGTACAATACAATTGATCAAGGTTTCCCCTGGGTCAAAACGTAATTAACCTTCATTCATGATATTTTTTTTAAAAACAACTTTAAATTTGTGAAACTTGGCAAGTACAGACGAGATTTAACTCTAATAATAATCTCATTTAGTTTAGCTTGCTATTATATCAATTGAAGAACCCCAAAGACTTTTAGGAATATATATATAGTTTTTGTCTCCATAAAAGACGCTTAAATGTCCATGTCATTTTTTGGTCTTTGGCTCGTTTTGCCATTTTGCAAACATGACTTCAGCAATGTTCAGCGATTTGCTGTTTTGTTCTATGAATTAATGGTAGTCTATACTGTTATTCTTGTCACCGTGATGAAGTTATAATAATACAAGAAGTGCAGAGGAAATGCCTGAAATGTCCCCTGATACGGAACGTCTGGAATAAGTATGGTATCGACGAAGACCCAAATTTAATGTACAAAAAAAAACATGATCATGAACAAGGCAACAGTACCAGTTTAAACATTGTAAATAAAGGTTAACTTAAATATTGTTCGGGTTTGAAGAAGTTATTGTATATTCATTGAAAACTGCATTTTACCCCTATGTTCTATTTTTAGCCATGGCGGCCATCTTGGTTGGTTGACCGGGTCAAGCCACATATTTTTTAAACTAGATACCCCAAAGATGATTGTGGCCAAGTTTGGATTAATTTGGCCCAGTAGTTTCAGAGGAGAAGATTTTTGTAAAAGATTACTTAGATTTATGAAAAATGGTTAAAAATTGACTATAAAGAGCAATAACTCCTAAAGGGGTCAACTGACCATTTCGGTCATGTTGACTTATTTGTAAATCTAACTTTGCTGAACATTATTGCTGTTTACAGTTTATCTCTATCTATAATAATATTCAAGATAATAACCAAAAACAGCAAAATTTCCTCAAAATTACCAATTCAGGGGCAGCAACCCAACAACGGGTTGTCCGATTCATCTGAAAATTTCAGGGCAGATCAGTGTTCTCCCCAGGCCCTTAAAGGACCACGGGCCCGCAATGTATAATTTTCTACCGTGGTGGTTTCGTTCTTGCCGCGATGTATAACTTTTCACCGTGGTGCTAAAATTTTCGGTAAAAAAAATCATATAACGGTAAACCTTTCCGTGGGGTATAAAATTTCAGATGAAAATTGACCAGTTCAAACCAGTTCAATCCAGTTCTGACAACCAAGATTGTTAACACCAGTGATCGATTTACCTTTTGAGGTTAACCTTGATGATTGGGTTTAATCGATGCACATGATTCTTGTGTTTTAATTAACTAAGAGATCATAACTTAATGATCACAGACTTATGAGACTTTGGAGGGACAAGCAGACATTTGTTAATAAACTCTATTACTCCAGCCTTTGGCCATAAAAGATTTGCGTATTTTTAAAAACGTGAGTTACTTCCCCAGATTTAGCTTATTACAAAAATGTGCTCCTAAAATATTACCCATCATTTAAAATAGAAATAAAGTACAAATCGAATGCAAAATTATATAAGGATGTTACCTCAAGGAAAAAAACTTTCTTTGAGTATACAACAAAAATATATTGCAAATTATTTTTGACAATCATACTTTTATTAAAGCACAGACATATTATATTAAATAAGTAGTATATCCATTTACACATCTACTGACTGAGTTAGGGCTGTATAGTAAAACAAGGTTGTTGAAAACATCTGTTCATATAGCTGAATAGTATTAAAAAAATTTAATGATTAACTTTCACAAAATAAATTTACAATGATTGGAACTCAGCTAGACATGACAGCTAGATCGATGTCTAAAAGAATCATGTCTAAAGCTTTGGAAAATAGTATTTAATTTACTAAACCTTCTACATTAAAATTTAATCTTGTTTAAAGTTAATTGTTATGGTGTAATCTAACAAAAATGGGGAATGTGGGGAATGTGTAGTGTAACTATACAAGTATCAGGACAAAATTGGCTTGATCAAAGTATAAAAAGTGACTAGTTTAAAGACTAAAAGTGCTTTCTGTTATTTATTCTTAAAAGATATTTAAGTAAACAAACTGTTTGATTTACTTTTTTTTTACCCAAAGTCTACATAAAACAGTAAACAAAACAAAAGACAAAAAGGCACAAAAACTAACAAGAAGAAAAAATAAGCGATGCAACGCGACACGACATATTGTACAAATCATTTCGACACGTGTAACCCTGGTGCTATCCCAAAATCCTGGGGAGAACACTGGGCAGATAGATCTTGACCTGATAAACATTTTACCCCATGTCAGATTTCCTCTAAATGTTTTGGTTTTTGAGTTATAAGCCAAAAACTGCATTTTACCCCTATGTTCTATTTTTGCCGTGGCGGCCATCTTGGTTGGTTGACCGGGTCAAGCCACACATTTTTTAAACTAAATACCCCAAAGATGATTGTGGCCAAGTTTGGATTAATTTGGCCCAGTAGTTTCAGAGGAGAAGATTTTTGTAAAAGATTACTTAGATTTATGAAAAATGGTTAAAAATTGACTATAAAGGGCAATAACTCCTAAAGGGGTCAACTGACCATTTCGGTCATGTTAACTTATTTGTAAATCTAACTTTGCTGAACATTATTGCTGTTTACAGTTTATCTCTATCTAATAATATTCAAGATAATAACCAAAAACAGCAAAATTTCCTCAAAATTACCAATTCTGGGGCAGCAACCCAACAACGGGTTGACCGATTAATCTGAAAATTTCAGGGCAGATAGATCTTAACCTGATAAACATTTTTACCCCTGTCAGATTTGCTCTAAATGCTTTGGTTTTTGAGTTATAAGCCAAAAACTGCATTTTACCCCTATGTTCTATTTTTAGCCGTGACGGCCATCTTTGTTGGTTGACCGGGTCACGCCACACATTTTTTAAACTAGATACCCCAAAGATGATTGTGGCCAAGTTTGGATTAATTTGGCCCAGTAGTTTCAGAGGAGAAGATTTTTGTAAAAGCTAAGGACGACGGATGACGACGCCAGACGCCAAGTGATGCGAAAAACTCACTAGGCCCTTTGGGCCAGGTGAGCTAAAAAGATGCTTGAATTCAAAACATGTACCATTTCTTTTGAATATTTCTGGAAATATTTTGCTTCATTAAGCACAAAAAAGGTAGGTCTTTATAACTAAGTAAAAAATTTCTAGCCGGCAATATGAATTTCATGTCAAAATTAGGTATCAAAGTTCCCCCAAAAATTTGCTCTCAAAGGCCAGATGTAAACTAGAGGCTCTAAAGAGCCTGTGTCGCTCACCTTGGTCTATGTGAATATTAAACAATGGACACAGATGGATTCATGACAAAATTGTGTTTTGGTGATGGTGATGTGTTTGTAGATCTTACTTTACTAAACATTCTTGCTGCTTACAATTATCTCTATCTATAACAGTACTTTCTGTGGAAAATGTTATTGAAAATCTTCAAATTTTAAGAAAATTGTTAAAAATTTACTATGAAGGGCAATAACTTCTTAGGGGGTCAATTGACTATTTTGGTCATAGTGACTTATTTTTAGTTCTTACTTTGCTATACATTATTGCTGTTTACAGTTTATCTCTATCTATAATAATATTCAAGATAACAAAAAAAACAGCAAAATTTCCTCAAAATTACCAATTCAGGGGCAGCAACCTAACAACCAATTATCCGATTCATCTGAAAATTCCAAGGCAGATAGATCGTGACCTGATCAACAATTTTACTTCCTGTCAGATTTGCTCTTAATCATGTTAATGCTTTGGTTTTTGAGTTATAAGCCAAAAACTGCATTTTACCCCCATGTTCTATTTTTAGCCATGGCGGCCATCTTGGTTTGTTGGCCGAGTTACCGGACACATTTTTTTAACTAGATACCCCAATTATGGCTAAGTTTGGTTAAATTTGGCCCAGTAGTTTCAGAGGAGAAGATTTTTCTAAAAGATTAAGATTTACGAAAAATGGTTAAAAATTTACTATAAAGGGCAATAACTCCTAAAGTGGTCAACTGACCATTTTGGTCATGTTGACTTATTTGTAGATCTTACTTTGCTGAACATTATTGCTGTTTACAGTTTATCTCTATCTATAATAATATTCAAGATAATAACCAAAAACAGCAAAATTTCCTTAAAATTACCATTTCAGGGGCAGTAACCCAACAATGGAATGTCCGATTCATCTGAAAATTTCAGGGCAGATAGATTTTGACCTGATGAACAATTTTACCTCGTGTCAGATTTGCTCTAAATGCTTTGGTTTTTGAGTTATAAGCCAAAAACTGCATTTTACCCCTATGTTCTATTTTTAGCCATGGTGGCCATCTTGGTTGGTTGGCCGGGTCACCGGACATATTTTTTAAACTAGATACCCCAATGATGATTATGGCCAAGTTTGGTTAAATTTGGCCCAGTAGTTTCAGAGAAGAAGATTTTTCTAAAAGATTACTAAGATTTACGAAAAATGGTTAAAAATTGACTATAAAGGGCAATAACTCCTAAAGTGGTCAACTGACCATTTTGATCATGTTGACTTATTTGTAGATCTTACTTTGCTGAACATTATTGCTGTTTACAGTTTATCTCTATCTATAATAATATTCAAGATAATAACCAAAAACAGCAAAATTTCCTTAAAATTATCAATTCAGGGGCAGCAACCCAATAACGGGTTGTTCAATTCATCTGATAATTTCAGGGCAGATAGATCTTGACCTGATGAACAATTTTACTCCGTCAGATTTGCTCTAAATGCTTTGGTTTTTGAGTTATAAGCCAAAAACTGCATTTTACCCCTATGTTCTATTTTTAGCCATGGCGGCCATCTTGGTTGGTTGGCCGGGTCACGCCACACATTTTTTAAACTTGATACCCCAATGATGATTGTGGCCAAGTTTGGATTAATTTGTCCCAGTAGTTTCAGAGAAGATTTTTGTAAAAGATAACTAAGATTTACGAAAAATGGTTAAAAATGGACTTAAAAGGGCAATAAATCCTAAAGAGGTCAACTGACCATTTCGGTCACGTTGACTTATTTGTAAATCTTACTTTGCTGAACATTATTGCTGTTTACAGTTTATCTCTATCTATAATAATATTCAAGATAATAACCAAAAACAGCAAAATTTCCTTAAAATTATCAATTCAGAGGCAGCAACCCAACAACAGGTTGTCCGATTCATCTGAAAATTTCAGGGCAAATAGATTTGACCTGATAAACAATTTTACCCCATGTCAGATTTGCTCTAAATGCTTTGGTTTTTGAGTTATAACCCAAAAACTGCATTTTACCCCTATGTTCTATTTTGGTTGGTTGGCCGGGTCACGCCACACATTTTTTAAACTAGATATACCAATGATGATTGTGGTTTTAATTGGTTTAATTTGGCTCAGTAGTTTCAGAGGAGAAGATTTTTGTAAAAGTTAACGACGACGGACGACGACGACGGACGCAAAGTGATGGGAAAAGCTCACTTGGCCCTTTGGGCCAGGTGAGCTAAAAATGGCTTCACAGTGATATTGTTTGCCTCAAATAAAAGCCGAAATTCGGCCTTTTCCCCTAGAGAAAATTCCCAATTACTAAAAAAAATGGCTTAAAATTCCTCCCAAAAGGGTCTACATTTCCCCCCAAACAGTGATGGCATTGGTCATGTTGGTAGTAATGTTTGTAAATATCGTATTCATGTTATTATTTGGGTGCTATAAACAGTTTCGTACTAAAAACTAGGGGTATTTCCCCAGTGAGATTTACATACTGATGGAATTCCCTGCTATTTATATACCACTAAATGAAAAAGTTGATTGTTTTTTATGTTCAATGTGAAAAACATATATTGAAGTTCAATTAAAATGCCACTTTTGTCAAGATTTAAAAAAAAAAAATTTTTTTGTGACTTCCTACTATATGGGAGGCAACTCCATAAACAGCTGATTTTCACCTGTTGCAAAAAGCACTTTGATTTGTCAGGTAAGATAGCTCCTTTCGGAGCAGGCGAACGTAGGCTGAAACTACATTTTCTTAAATCAGCCGGATAAGCTCTTCGAAATGCATATTATAAGAAATCTCAAATATATGCACAGGTTACTGATCCGTGTGTCCAAAGGTGGTCTGTTTTTAAGGTTTTTTAGGGGGAAAATGCCTAATTTCCAGCTGATAACTTGTACCAATTTGCATGTTTAAACAAGAGATGTTGGATTTTTTTTTATTTATTCAGAAAGTTCATAGAATTATCTTTCCATTGATGTATAGATATCTATATAACTATGAATATCTGACTTCTGCATGATGGGTCCACTATTACATGCCCTGTTACAGAATGACGTCACGTAAAAAACTGTTGATTGCACCCTTAAGGGACAAATACAAAATATTAGTGATGTTTTAGCATAGAAATGTGTTTGCGAATGGAGTAAAATAATTCTGAAAAATATTGTACGGCATGTATACATTAATTTAAAAGCATCAGTTTGGTATATTTAATGCAAATATTACAGATTTGTACATAGCAACCAGATATAAGAAAACCAGACTCTGTGCGAATATTGAAGTTTTTTAATTTTTTGCGACGTCATGATATTTTTATTCAATCTCTCATATATTTGGAACCAAAAGTTGCATATGAAAAGTGTAGATTTTTTCTACTTTGACCTTTACTCCTGATCAGTGTTACATAAAGTTTTATTCATTATAATATATATTTGGTACTTTTTATAGTAAAAAAGGTACACATGCCATTCCTAAGAAAAACACTATTTCAATATTTTCTCAACTCAGCTATAACTTAGTTCATATAGTACTAGGAACAAAATCTATCTAAAGTAACTTTATTCATGCCTATTTCATAGTTTTTATTCTATTTATTTAAAAGAAACCCTATTTTATGATTTATTTTCTTTGTAAAACTGATGAAAATGTGATACAGGAAATGTTTGGGATTTGCCAGTTAAACTGTTTGCCACTGGCCAATATGCCACTACCGCGAGACATAAAAAAAGAGCTGTAGTTTCACTATTTGTGGTCACAATCCTTAAAGTAAGACATCATTTTAATCGGTATAGTGTACAGATTCAGAAAAGCTGAGAATTTTTTATATATCGCATACAAGGTTTTGCTTAAGGGTGCTATAAACAGTTTCGTACTAAAAACTAGGGGTATTTCCCCAGTGAGATTTACATACTGATGGAATTCCCTGCTATTTATATACCACTAAATGAAAAAGTTGATTGTTTTTTATGTTCAATGTGAAAAACATATATTGAAGTTCAATTAAAATGCCACTTTTGTCAAGATTTAAAAAAAAAAAATGTTTTTGTGACTTCCTACTATATGGGAGGCAACTCCATAAACAGCTGATTTTCACCTGTTGCAAAAAGCACTTTGATTTGTCAGGTAAGATAGCTCCTTTCGGAGCAGGCGAACGTAGGCTGAAACTACATTTTCTTAAATCAGCCGGATAAGCTCTTCGAAATGCATATTATAAGAAATCTCAAATATATGCACAGGTTACTGATCCGTGTGTCCAAAGGTGGTCTGTTTTTAAGGTTTTTTAGGGGGAAAATGCCTAATTTCCAGCTGATAACTTGTACCAATTTGCATGTTTAAACAAGAGATGTTGGATTTTTTTTTATTTATTCAGAAAGTTCATAGAATTATCTTTCCATTGATGTATAGATATCTATATAACTATGAATATCTGACTTCTGCATGATGGGTCCACTATTACATGCCCTGTTACAGAATGACGTCACGTAAAAAACTGTTGATTGCACCCTTTGATATTATAAAGCACTTTAGAGATCCGGCTTTCTGATCAGAATCATCATGGTGTTTGTAACACAAGTGGTTTTCAATGCATTAAGCACCATAATTGCTTCTGTTTCTTTCCCCTCTCTGAAAAGTACCTTATGGTTGAAAATGTCTGTCAACGTAAATAAAAATGAAAAAACAGTGCAAAAAAGACAGCAAAGGTCAGCAAAAAATCGGAGATGTGTTTAGAATAATATTTCCCAATTTCAGTACAAAATATGCATTTTCCCAATAAAAAACGGTAGAGGTAGTTTTGAAAAAAGACAACAATATCACTGCAGAATAAAAAATGATGTGCATCCATGTATTTGTGCATCATAAAACAGTTTTCGACACTTAAGTGTAAAAGTTTTAATGAAATCCATAAACAGAACATATTTTTTTACACATAAAAACGTACAATACGATTCAGGAAAAAAAAAAAAAAAAAAAAAAAAACCTAATGTGTGTGGGTAATGTGTGTGTGTCTTTCATGAAAAAATTTGTATTAATAATAGGGTAGACTTGGTCCAGTTTGACCAAATCTGCGAGTCTTTTTGTCAAAAACAATGTTACTTCATGTATAGCAATATCATTGAATAGTCTTTCAAAAAGAAATAGGAAACGCAAAAAGTCGCGAAATTCACTAATTTCTTTGCTAAATAAATCATCGATTTTCTTTGCCCTGACGACGAAATTGTGTAAGAGATAGAAAGCAAAAACGTTTATTTTCTATGTTTCCAGCGTTTTGAAATTAAGAAAAAAACAAGAGCATATTTCAATCGTACATTTCTTACCACATCTATAACTGGAATGCAAAAATGGTTGAAAATAACGATGTTCTAAAGTAATCCGATGAGTATTGAACTTTTTCAGAACCTTTAGAAAGCGGAAATGACCTCTTTGAGCAGGCGCACCAACTTTAACCGGATGCTGATTAGTTTTTGTTAGCCTCTTTATGATTGGAGGAAACGTAAGAGCGTCCAGATCAACCAATCAAAACCACCGTTTCAATAAAACATTTCTGCATTCCTGGAGGAAAGGGACAGAAAATATGTGCATGCTGGTAAAGTGATAGTTTTATGATAGAATATTTGACATAAAGCAAGTTAGGTGAATACATGCCTCTAACAAGATGTTCCCAGATAAATATTTTAATCAAATATTAGGTTGTCATGTTGAAATATTGCAACTTATTGACTATTTCTTATCATTTCCTTGGCAATGCCAGTGCTAAATCATCACAGTAAATCACTAAATGCTGGCTTTTATTTCTTTCAATAGAAATGTCGACTATCAGTTTATAATAAAAGAAGGTGGTTAACTATTGTTATGAACAGAATCTTCTTTTCTTAATTTTGGAGAACTTCTTTGCTCTGATAAAATTTTAACTGTTTTTCCTTAGCAGACTTATCGTCGTGTCATATGTTATCGTATAATTCCTGACATATGTTTTTGTATCTTCCATTTTTCATCGGTTTCGATTTCACACGAGTATATATTGGCGTGTTTGGTATCTATATTTTGAACAATTGTGAAAGGGGTCTCTTCCGGTATTAATGAATTAATAATTAGAAGACTTTCGGATGCTTTATTACCAGAGAATAAAAACTCACTTTTGGATTGAGTTCTCCAGGAAATAAGGAACTTGGCACAAAGTATAAACAAGTAATCTACATCAGAGTCTAGTCATGTCTAGAAAACAGTAAAGCTGAATCTAGTAATATATAATCTGTAAATGTTTCTGATATAACAATAATCTGGATAAATAAATGGACGACCAGTGTCCAGGTAAATTCTACCCAAGGTGCTCAAAGGAAAAACTCAACTTAAACTATATACAAGTTAGTTTTAGTACTGAAAAGAATTAAATAACTCTTTTTATGATTCAATCAATTACCAGAACTGTGACTTTAGAAAATACTCATTTCCAGAATTTATAATCATTTCCTGTGTGTGTACTGATCCAATTTTTACTTCACATATGAAAACATATGATGCCGTTTTTGACATATGAAAATTGCAAAATAATCTGAAAACCTTAGTAAAAACATTTGATAGTGATTCAAGTGATTAAAAACTCCAGTGAAAACCGTAAGCAGTGAGAAAAATTGTTAAAAGCATATGTTTTTAGATCTCTTAACTTGAGAATTTTTGTAGGATTGTCATGTGATTGTAGAAAAAAATTACTTATGCAAGTATATTTTTGAGAAGATAATGAGGAGATTATTCAAACATTACAATTAAAATAAATATTACTTGTACAAGTAGTACCTCTGACTATTGACAGATGTATTTGACAATATTTACAAAAATTACTTGCTTTTTTTCATAACTTATGTATAAATTGTAGCTATATATTGTTATTTATGTTTTAGAAAATGAAGTAAATTCAGAATGCCGGGAGATTCACGTAAAGAGTATGTGTTGGCCACAACAGCCAATTATTTTGGTGTTGCTGTGTCCGATGGATCTATTTCTGCATTGGCTGATTCAAGGGCCCTGAATAATTTTTTAGATGATGGTAATGCCACAGTTCTAGCTGGAAAAAATGAAGGAAAAAGGATTAATTTTTATAATAAGGTAATTAATGGTTTGTGAGTTTATGACTTAAACATGTATGCATGTGTTGAATACCTGCTTTTATACTTAAACATGTGTTGAATACCTGCTTTTATACTTAAACATGTGTTGAATACCTGCTTTTATTGATCTTATTATCAAAGAATGACCACACATTTAAATAACTTGAGAAGCTTATAATGTTTATTGTTTTCAAATTGCATATACACAAGTTTGATTTATTGTTGTAAACTTTGATTTCCAGTGCCAAATATTTCATAGATATTCATGACAAAGTATTTGGTTCACTAGCTCATAATTTTGGCCCTAAAAATCTGAAAGTTTTTTGAGATTTCCATCTTTTACCTACAAATATATTTGCTGAAATATTTGTATACACCATATATGTATTCTTTACTCTTCAACAAATGTTTCAGTGGGCAACCTGTGGCACCACATTTATAATCATGAAATGAGGAGAAAACAAATTCTAAGAAAATTGATGAAAATGAAGTATTTTTCTATTTTTGGCATATATCTATATAAAAAATGATAAATATGAAGCAGATATACATTTTTTGCTTATTGTACTTCTAGATATTATACATTCATACATTAGGAAATGCATATATCATGTATATATTAGATATACATTGATAGTTACAGTTTTAAAAAAAACTTGACAAGGCTGATTATTTGGGTTCTTGGCTCTTCTCATTTATTAAGGTATGCTGGACTATAAAGTTTTTGCTTTCTTAACATGCCTAATAAGCATGTTTAAGGATTTTTCCTTATTTGAAGAATGTTGAAAAGCTAGTATATTTTCATTGTATCATTCAACAAAATATTTCCAGGTTGAACCTAACGAAAATAAAGAGCAGGTGATAGTTTTCTTCAAGATTCGTCCAGATGTCATTACACCAGATAACCTTCATAACAATATTATTGTCTCCTCAATGGTAGATTCTCCATTGAACACATTGTACCATGCTGTTCAAAAGGTCTATGCTCCACTCATGTTGGAAGACGGTAAATGGAGCAGAAATCTGGATCCAAAACTTCAAAGCTTGATAAGTGAACTGGAAGCCGGTCTTGGAGCTGCCATGAGGAAACAAGATCCTTCATTTAGAGGTAGAGGAAAAGAGGATGATTCAGACAATCTTGGAAGTAAGTAGCACATCTGAAAAGATTAAAATATTACCAAGAACCTCCTGTTGTACCGGATTAAAACTTGTAGGAGAAATTTCCAACAGAACAAAAAATAAATAAAATGACTTTAGCTGGAAGCACATAAAGAAATTTCTACAACTACATGAATATGATTTACTAATGAAGTATTTATTTATTTTTATAAAATTAAATTTTATTCTATTAATATTTGTCCTTGTCAGAAGATGATCTGAACTTCTAGGAGTTAATTTGAACCATCCCAAACTAATTTTTATGGACAATTAAAGCTTCTGACAGGTCAAATGCAGGTTGTTGTTTTAAAAATTCAGACAAGTAAAGGTGAATTGCCAGTCTGAATAGATTGCTATTTGTTTAATGCACCTTTGACTGGTAAATAGTCAAACTATTATAGGTAAGTTTTTCGAATTATGTAAATATGATCATTTCAGGTATTTTGAGCCCGGTAGATGAGTTTCAGTACTGGGGAGATTTGTCAAAGAGAGACGAGAGAGCTGCCACCTATGTTGACCTATTTAAGCCTGTATCTAAGGACTTTGGTGGATTGGATGCTATGTCACTACAGGATGTTATGGAGCTGGTAGATATTACCCAAGATGCACTGGATGATGTCTGGAAATGTATAGAATATGACCTATATCCTGAACCAAGAATGAAACATTTCATGGATGTTATTGGTAATAAATCTATTTGTATTCCTCCATTAGAGGATTGAGAGAACAAGAAATTGGTGCAGTTTTATGAGCACTATGTCAATTACACTGTCTGGATGGAGTAAGAATGATCCAACTTAAAAAAAAAAATTATTAAAAGATTTTAAAAAATACTAATACTGCCTTCAAGCATATATTAAGTTTAAATTGCTTGACCTTTCTAAAAAATGAATTACCAATTAAAATTATTAATCATTAGTATTGATTGATTATAAGGAATACAAAAGAACCTTGCTAGTGATGTAATCTGAAAGCCATAATAATGCTAATGTTGAGAATATTTAAATAAAATATTTTAGTTACAGAATTTCCTTCAAATTTTATTACATGATCAGTTCATACTATAAACAATGTTATTCACAGGTGGCTCTCTGGGACGATATATACAAAGGAAGTTGTCTGAGGAAGATCTATGGATGGGAAAATTTGGTACAGTAAAGGAGTCTTTGAGGTCTGCTGTATCTATATGTGACAGGTGGCAAGGAGTTTGTGAAACACTGACTGGACAGTTCTGGAAACATTTCAAGGCTCATCCATGGAAAGGGGAGAGATATACACCTAATAACTTGAAAAAATTATCTGAGAGATTAGATGAGGTACCTTATAGGGACTTTGTTTTTATGTTGAAATAAATTTGACATCATTATTGACCATCTACTTTTAAAATATCTTCAAAAAATATTCTTAGAATATATGTAGGACTCTAAAGTGCGAAGGTCTACGATAAAGTACGATGGTGTCTACGGTAAAGTGCGATTGTTGTTTTTCGCCAAAGTACGATGGTATATCATGCTAAAGTTTAAAAAAAACCAACCACGTAATTTCTACTAAAATGTTAAGATAAATGTAAAAAAAAATCTATATTTCCTGCAAATGATTTTTAACCATTCGCCAAAAAATATTTGCATAATTGGTGTTACTTGCCGTTCACAAAATCTATCACTAATGTGAACACCTCCCCTTTCAGCCGTTATTGTAAATTACAAATAAAAAAAAATCGTTTATTGTCGGCATACATAAAATTTATTTGTCTCCGAGCTTTCTCCATTTTCGTATCAAGTACAAATAAGAATACATTCGTTTGTGTTTACTATTTAGTATCTATAGTACATGAAATAGTCATCTGCAGGACACGAGTCCTTCTTCAAAGAACCAAAAAAAAAAACGTGTTTCAGCTGTCAAAGTCCAATTAGGTTTAAAATAATTAAGTCATTTACATTTGGTTTACAAGATGTTGATCAAATATTCATAGAATTTATCTTACTGCATGTACATTTTTGGTTTGTATAAAAGACTGTTCACGTCATAATCCAACTGCGTTTCTTATTTCTATACTTTTGCGGACCATCAGACTTTAGCGTATGGAGGCATCGCACTTTAGCGCAGGTCATCACACTTTAGCATAACCATCGTACTTTAGCGTCCCCATCGCACTTTACAGTCCTACATATATAAAATATTTTCAAGATTATTTGCAGTGTCCATTATTTTATTGAAGCTGTGAAACTCCTTGACAAAACCAAACCATGACATAAAGTTTTTCATCTACATTTTGTACTATTCAAATGTTTGATCTGAGTGATTTGTTTGGTTTCCCATACAAAAATATTAAAATTTATAAATTTTGTCAAATTACATTATTTTTCATAAATGTGTATTTCCATTTTACTTGAATATATACAAGTATGTGCACTTGGAGCAAAATTGAGCATTAATTCCCATTCTTGTTTAGAATTTTACTTTTACAATGTGAAATGTTTATGCTGTACTATTGATGGTGAGAATTTAAAAAGATATTATTTAAGGAATGACTGTAATATTTTTTCTGTCTATGAAGAAATAACATAAAAAATGTGGTGCACACTGAATAACGCGCGTAGCGGGTTATTTAACAGTGTGCACCACATTTTTTATGTTATTTCGAATAGACAGAAAAAATATTACAGTCATTTCTTATAATTTAATTCTAAATTCCATTTTAAACCGTAGAAAACCATGAAAAAACGTTGATGACGTCACGGTCACATGACTAAATTATGTCTGAGCTCATAACAAAATAACGTCAGCCAATCAGAAGATGCGTTACATCCAAAATTAAATTATTGTATTATATTGTTTAAAGATGTAATTGAGATATTTACATGCAACAGATGATAAAATGAAAATTTTATATATTCCAGATCTTAACCCTGAGAATTGTTCATGAACAACAAATAAGATTACTAAGTTCCCAAGAACAAAAGGAACTAAGAACTAATGAGGCATTCAACTCATTTCTTGGATTAAATCCCCTCCAATACAATCCATATACACAACCATTATGGAATGCTGCAGTAGCACAATATGATAGAGTAATGGCCCCTGTTGAGCAGAAAATTGCTGTGAAATTGAAGCAACAACTGAAGGGACTGGAAGGTTATCCTCAGCAAGTAAGTGCAACTTGTATATAAAGTTTTTTTTCTAATTCTTACACTGATTAAATTTTCCTGACTGTGTTGATTAATTTTCATAGTTTGTTTGATCTCAAATTTTTATGATGACTTTCTTGCTTTCCTTAAAATTTTCTTTTGACATGTCACTAAAATATGAGACCATGTCTGATGACTACACATATCAAGAACATGATGGTAAAAAAATTATCTACAGTTTGTCTAAAAATCATTAGAAAAACAGATTTCACCACTGAATCTTTAAAAAAAAAATGTAACAGCTCAAAAAGACTCATGTTTTTAAAATGGAATATTAGTCCTGAGTGAAAAAATATTGTATCACACTTGATGTAGTGGTAAAAACCTATATGATTCTGTGTTTTGAAATTTAAAATTGAAGTTTAATTTAGCATTTAAAGCAAGAACATAACTACCATTCTAAATTTCTATGCCTCATTTATGGGCATTATGTTTTCTGGTCTCTGCGTCCTTTTGTTCGTCAGTCTGTCCCGCTTCAGGTTAAAGTTTTTAGTCTAGGTAGTTTTTGATGAAGTTGAAGTCCAATCAACTTGAAACTTAGTACACATGTTCCCTATTATATGATCTTTCTAATTTTAATGTCAAACTTTTAGTTTTTACCCCATTTTCACGGTCCACTGAACATAGAAAATAATAGTGGGGATGAGGCATCCGTACACGCGTGTAGTATAGACACATTCTTGTTTCTTGATAACTCAAACATAGAGTCATTCAGAGCTTAGTCATAAATACATTGATATCAAATTGAGTATCTACTGCAAAAATGCTATTGCATAATGTGGGAGTTTGATTTTTGATTTATTGTATTAATGTATGAAAGTGTATTTAATTTTGTTTGTTTGTGTGCAAAGTGAGAACTAAGAAGACATGAACTGTTGATTTACCAATATTTTGCAAATAAAAATGGCATTCTTTGAAAAACTAACATTGTATTTATGAAATATTCAGTATGTATCTTCTATTTGTAGTTGTTGCGAGAGTTTCAGAGATATAAAGAATTGATCAAAAGACAGAATATCAACAGAGATATGGTATCTGAAAGGTAAACTTGGAATTACCCATTTGAAACTATTCAAAGGATAACTGTGTTCAAATATGCCCTACCATGACTTCATTATGAAATTATTAAAATCTATTTAAACGTCACAAATTCATTTTACTGGCAACATGTCAGTGGAGTCAATAAAATGGTATTTATGAATTTTTAAATACAATACTGTTACCTCATTTAAAGTGCAACTGAAATTTACCACTTAATCATACATTTTAAATCATTAATTTGATTTCTGTGGTTGCATGCACATTTTCAGACTATCAGTCAAGAAATTGATGCACTAAAATTTGTGGTGTTATCCAATTAAAATTAAGGTTATTCATGTATATATTGCCATTGTTTCACAATTCATTTTATGAGTACAAAGTATTATAAGCGATTGTTGACTAAGGACTTCAATTTTGTTTCTTATATGTTACAAAACTATAAAGACATATTGCTAGATCACTTAATTCATGTATTTGGTGTGAGGCTATTGATTAACTTGATATCATTATCCTTTTTTTTTGTAGAGAAACTTTACTTGGTCAGTTGACTGTACAAATCAGAGAAGCTGAAGATGACTTCCAGAAGAGAACAGGACAGAGAGCTGGTGGGAAGGGAATCCCAAAGGGGAAAAATTTACCTGAAATTGTCAATTCTATTGTATATGTTAGGCAAACAGAAGCCAGGGTAGGTCCAAAGTTTTTTTCTATCAAAATTATTTTAAAATGAAAATTTGTGTTAATTCATATATATATATATATATTTTTGTTTTGTGAGAAGGAATTTCATGAACTTAAATTGTAGATGTAGATTTATCAGTACTTTTAAAAGCAGTTAAAATATTTCAATAAATGAACAGACTTACTAGAGGAACGAAATTACCTGCTAGAATTGAAGTACATTTGACTTTAATGGGATTTATTATAACTTTATAGCTTGAAGAAACCATGAAAACAGCAGAGACATTGCTTGGAGATTTGGCTGGATATAAAAAGTTCTACAAAGATGGACATGATTTATTGGAGGAACTTAGAACATGGAGGAATGAATCATTTGATGATTGGTCCAGGGACATTTTAGATCAAATAAATGATACAAGAAATCCCCTTAGGTACTATTCAGGCTAAGATTATTCACATGTTCTTTTTACCATAGCAAATCTATTTCAAACAGTGAAGAATAGCTATTGTTTTTATTTAATCAGGGTACACTCAACTCCAATCTTAATTGACTAGGATTGTCAGTTTTCTATGGAAGGTCGGTGGTTTTCTCGGGGTACTCCAGCTTCCTCCACCCATAAAAATGACTGCGACAAAATAGCCTAAATGTGGTGCTTAAAAGTGGTGTTAATGCACCAAAAATCAAGTTTTATTTGATGGGACAATAGAACTGACAAAAATTTATAAATACATTGACCAAGAGTAGATGATTTGGTTTGTAATAAATGTTGTTGTTTATTTATCAAAGAATCCATGAAAAATGCATACCCCACAAATAAAAATGAATACACAGTAATAGTAAATATTATAATATTGATATCAGAAATTTATTTGATTATTTCATAGCTTGGAAACCAGTGGAAGGCTGATGGAGTTGAATCATAAAACAGGAAAGTTACATGTGAACTATGGTGACAGATTGGTGACCTTGATGAGAGAGGTCAGACAGCTAGGGTCAATGGGGTTTGCTGTACCTGCTAAAATACAACATGTTTCTAATACAGCTCAAAAGTTCTACAGGCATGGTGTGGTTTTGAAACAGGTAATTATTTTACATAAATTGTGAATGTTACTGATATTATGATGTAGATAAAACAATTGTATAAATCTGGTAAAGAGAGGGAAGTTTTGGATTATATTTGTTCAAATTTCTTATCATTTCTATAATTTTTCAGCTTTAAACATTCTAACCAGTTATTTTTGTTAAGTTAATACTACACCCAAAAATTTAATTAATTTCTGTCTTGCTGTTAAATGTTAAATGTAATAAAACTAGCAGTTTGTACATTCTGTACTTAGTTCAGTTTTACTTTTAACCTTAAAGTGCATGTGATATTGATATCTGTATTTTTCCCCCATTTTCAGGTTGCTCATTTCTACAACTCGATTGACCAACAAATGATACCCAGTCAACAAGCTATGATGTTAGATTCTGCTCTATCTTTTGAGAAACTTGTCAAGAATCCTAGATCAGGTAACCTATACCTTCCTTACTTTAGATAGATTTAATGTTGTTTTTGTTAGAAATTTGTATTTTATTTAATTTAACATATATCATTAAAAGTCCTGCATATATGTTTAAATCTTTGATTATATACTATCAATATTTCTCATTCAACATTCACAATCAGATGTATCCAAACACTCAACATAAAATTCACAGACACTAGGTCTGCTGTCTACTTAATTTTGATTGGTTATTCAAGAATGGTAGCCTGAAAAATTAAAGGAAATAATCATTTAAAAATTAAGGATAGCAGGATTAAATAAAAAGTGTCTTCTGATCTCCCAATATTTTCATTTCTGGAACAACCCTGAATTTTACACCTCGATACATTTTTACAATGAGTACATATATTTATAATTATAGGAAGTAAAACTAAGGGAGAGAATGTAGAGATTACCTGGGACAACCCGGAGGAATTAGATAACTATATCCACAAATTACAGAAAGCTGCTGAAAGACTTACAACAGAGAATAGAAGGCTCAGAAAGTCTCATTTTACTATCACTGATAAGGCAAGCCTAATGTTATGTCATGGCAGGGTGTATTTGTCTTTTTAAGTGTGTAGTATTTTAATTGATGAATTTTAGATAATAAAATTTTCTGTAGACAGCACACTTTCTTCTGCAAGTTCTGAATGCCAAACTTGCTATCAACTTTTTATTTCACTATTATATACTAGGTTTTAGAAAATGGTGCTTTTCCAGAGAAAACTAATCACAACACAGAACTAACTTTACTTGTTACTTGATGAAACTCAATTAACTTAATGTTCTGAAAAATTTCTCACATACTAAATTTCCTCTTCTTATGCATGGGAAAGAAAGAATAAGGATTAAGGATTGCATTATTGTCATGTCCCATTTGATTAAAAAAATAGAAAATGTGAGCCTGTAATTTGAATTCCACATGATTAGCATGCAAAAAGATTGTGAACGTTCTAAAAATCATCAAATTTAAGTACATTGTTTTTACATGTTATATTGGTCAAGATAATGAACCTCTTAAAGAGTTGATAAAACCTGATTATATTATTTACTGCTTTATATAACAGGTGACACAGATGATGAACATTGACTTGTTACGACAACAACAGAAATGGAAAGATAGTTTAATGGATATCAGACACATGATGGCTGGATTGGTACAGCAAGTGAGTTAGATTTTAGAAATAAAAGTACTGAAATTTATAATTTGCCACGTCAATCTGATATTTTGACAGTCATATATGCACTTTAACTGGTGAAGAAGAGTAGAGCAATGTTTACAGACAATTCCCAATTTGATGGTTGAATTTCTTATACAGAAATGTTATTCCTATGTATTTGCATTGCAAAACAAATTTCTTTTGATAGAAAAAAAAGTATAAGGCTTTCAAGTCATTATCTCTTAAACAATAAACTTAATAAATATATATTTAATGATAAATAAATGAGTATTTCAAGTACTTGGCTTTGAACATTCTTGATGAGGGTATTTCCTGAAAAAGTGCTTTGGACACATGAAATATATAAAGTATTGTTTTCATTTTTGATAATTTAGTCATTTTGAATTTCAGGGATTTTCTGCTGACATGATGAAACCATGGAAAGCCCACTGGGATAGACAACTGTATAAGGCATTGGAACATCAGTATCAAATGGGACTTGAAGCTCTTAATGAAAACTTACCAGAAATCAAGGTAGAGCTCACATACAGGTATGTCATTCACAATAGTTGTATATTCATAAGGTGCCAAAAAGAGTAAAATAAACAAAATACCAAACATTAATGAAAATTCATAAAAGAAATCACTTATCAAATGGTAAAATCAAAGGCTCAAACACATCAAATGAATGGAAAACAACTGACAATTTCCTGAATTGGTACAGGTATTTCCTTATGTAGAAAATGTAAACCTTGTATTATAGCTAGCCAAAGCTCTCACTTTTATAATAGTCACATAAAATTCCATTATATTGACAACAATATCATGTTAAAAGTTAAACTTACAAGTAATAAGTCCACCAATAAGTCAGTCAGCCTTGTTCAATATGAATGAAGAATTTGTAACTCACCATAAGTGATGCATATATAAATATTGCTTTTCCTATTTTAATATCCCATTATTTTTTTGACGGCTATAATTTCACACAGTATCTGATTACAAACTGTAACACTTCTTTTGGAAAAAAAATGCAATTTAGTGAATTTAATTTTGTTTTATAAAAGTTTTAATATCTTTATAGACAACAACAGTTACAGTTTAGACCTCCGTTTGAAGAGATCAAGGCTAAATATTTCCGTGAGATGAAGAGATTTATCAGCATACCCAACCATTTCAAAGGTGTGAGTGAAGATGCTACCAATCTGATCTTCCCCGCCATTATAGACAGGAACGCTGAAGGATTTATCACTTGTTACAAGAAAGCTGATGTCTTGTTTAAAAGGCTGGATGAGGCACAGACTCAATTCAAGGTATAATGTTTTCAAAACTTAATGGAATATTATTTTTAATTTAATACTTATAAGAGTTGCCTGTCTCTTAGCCACATTTCAAAAAAATTATTAATCCATTTTGTATTACGAAAGGACTTTTTTCACATAAGTTATTCTAAACGTGAATAGATTTAAGAATAGAACATGGTATGAGTGCCAATGAGACAAGTCTCCATCCAAGTCACAATTAATTAAAAGTGACCATTATAGGTCAAAGTACAGCCTTCAACACAGAGCCTTGGCTCACACAGAAAGGCAAGCTATAAAGGGCTCTTATAATTACTACTGTAAAACCATTAAAACAGGAAAATCAACAATCTATTTTTATTAAAAAAAAAAAGAAAAAGAAGAGAAATGAGAAACAATAATGACCCACAGGTTTCTGACTTAAGACAGGTGAAAACCAATGCAGCTTGGCAAATTAAAGTTAATATATTCTCAAAGACCTCAAACAGTCAAACATGTTTACGTTTTATATGTTTTTTTAGGAATGGGTAGTTTTAGGGGCAGTTGACTTGGACGAGTTTGTAGAGAAACATCTGACCCAGTTGTCTGACTGGGAGAAAAACTTCAAAGGTCTCAAACTGAGAGGAAGAGATGCAGAGAAATTGCCAAAGTAAGAGCATGGTATATTCATGAGGGTGTGGATGGGGAGGTGTATTCATTTCTTTATTCATCCTGACTATTATTCTCTATTCTTTATATATCATAAAACCCCATCATTGATGTTTGTAATATTTTTTTACTCCATTTTTCTGTAATCTTTTTTTTTGTCTATTATTCTCTATTTGGTATTTTGGACCTATTTTTTTTCTTCATTTTTCTCTATTTTGTGAACCCCACCCATTAAAGTCCTTGTTCATATCAAAACTTCTGTTTTTTAATCAGTGAAAAATCTTTGTAATTATCAGCTTGTTTTCATTCTAAAATGCCTTTTTAAAGAAATATTTAGTTTCAATCTTTTAAAAGGATATCATTATTACAAATATTTGATCTAGTATAATACATGTATGTATTAATTTGGTCACTAAAACCTTCTTAGGTAGAGTTTGAATAAATTTTTGCAGTCAAGTCTCAAGTCAAGTTCTAAAAATTCTTTAAAGATATATTAGCGCTATTAACTGCTTAAGTGACTTTGATAGACACCCATGGTGTTATGTCAGTAACAATTTATATCCACATTGTAATGTGTCTGTCAAAAATGTCACATTTTCTCATAACTCTTTCTTAACTCCATAAATATATGACACACCATCTTGGTTTTTTTTTAAATTTCAGTCAAGTGAAGATAGATTGTATAACAGTCAACACCACACCTGTCAAAGGTGTGATTGATGATCATATACAGAGACTGTTTGATGCTCTTCTCAATTCCCTGAGAAAGTCTATAAGTACAGAGGTCAACACCATAGATTCGTTCCTGAAGGATGCCATGGAAACACTGTCTAAAAGACCACAGAGCGTGGAGGAGATAGGAGAAGCCAATTCTAAACATGCTGAGTTTTTGAAAACTAAAAAAGATGTAAGATATCAATTTTTCAAGTTTTGTTATTTTGTTACTGCTGTCAGGTTGAACCTGACAGGTTCCCAATTTTTGCTATACCATTCTAGAAAAGTAAGTTTAATTTTACACATGTGAATAGTATAACTGAAATTTCAATACACATTTAATAGTGTAAATATAGAAACTAGTTTTTTTTTTTATTTAATGTGATAGTGTGACTGGATAAGTATCACAGTAATATAAACTCGCATTCTGATGTCAGATGCATTTCCTAAAATCGCAATGATTAATCATGGGTTTTTGTCCATTCTTCTAAAATCTCAATAATAAATGCTTGCAAATAACTTTCTATTTTACAGTATTTAATAACAAATTATGGTACCATTATCTTTTATCAACTAAGATATGATCATTTGAACTATAGAAAGTCAAATATTTTCCCTGATGGTAAAATATAAGTTTGTGAAGAACTCTTTTTTTTATGTATTTGTATAAATTGACAGGTTAGTCCCTTGTTTGAGAAAGCTGAAGCTAAGAACAAGTTGTTGAGGTCTGTAGCTGGTGGAGGTGTGGACTCCTTGAGTCAGTTACAAGCATTCTGGGACAAATTTGAATTGATGATGGAAAGTCACCAACTGATGGTCAAAGAACAGGTTAGTTAACTTATCATTAACTCATGAACAAGATAAAATTTCAAAAACCGCCCCTTGCATATTTAAATTCAATAATTTAAGGACACAGAAATTCAAAGACAAGAAACATGCCAAATAAAACCTAGCCAACAACTCTGGACTTGGAAATCTTGAACTTAAAATGATGCAATAGTTCCTTGTTTCCTATCTTCATTTATAATGTTTGAATTATGTTTAATTTTGACACTGTTCACAACTTAATTTCTCTGTTTCTTTATGCATAAATATGCTTTGAATCTTTATAATTTGTCAATTTCGTTTATTGATTATCCAGATACAGTAATCATGGTAATGTTTGTCTCACAACTGCTGCACACATTTGCTGACACCTGAATATTCATGAATACTATCATGACTGCAAGGGAAGGTTTTGTTGATCATAGTTTCTGTTTTTCTGTGCTATAATGAGTCCCTTTTCTTCACAGGTTGAAGTAATGAAAAGCAATGTTGACTCCAGGGTGAAGGTCTTTAAACAAGACATTGAGAAATTTGCTGCTAGATGGCATCAACTAAAACCTGGGGATGACGCCTTGGATGGAGACAGAAAGAAATGTGAAGCAGCTGTTAAAGTGATCAAAGAGAAGAAACAGGAGTGGGAGGAGCTAGAGAAAACCAAGGCTACACTACTGTAAGATTTCTGTTAAAATACAGTTAAATGTTATATTGTTGTCATTACCTCTATTTTATAGACATCCAATTCCGTCTATAAAAGTAACTGTCATTATGAACCTATCTGCATTTTATATCGTTCATTTAAGTACTAGTGCAAATATGATATGAAAAAAATTGTGAAAAAAATGAATGCCTTATGATTAGATATTTGAACACTTATTCATTAATTGTCTCTTTGGTTTTACTGGTCATGTTATGCATTTATCAATTTAGTGGTTAAATATGCTTACTGTTGATTCATAGATTATTCCTTGTATACCATTTTACAAGGATTCTGAGAGTATGAATGCAGCACTAATTTTAATGTTCAGCAAAGGAAGCATTTTCTAGAGGTCTGGGTTTTTTTTTTGCAAAACCACAAAACCAAATATCCTGGAAAATGCAATTTTTCTTCAATCTAGTAAAAATTGGTTCGCCAGTAAATTATGAATTCACAGTAATATGGTAGAAAATGTTTTAAGATTTCAATTGAATGTACAATAAAGATGTTTGATAATTTTACAGGACTGATTGTTCTCACTTTGGTATGGAGATACCTGACTTTGAGATTGCCAATGATTTGAAGCAGGATATGTCAGCATTTGAGTCTATGTGGGGTCTGTATGACGAATTTAACAATGGTCTGCAGGAGCTGGCAAAGGAGGACTGGATCTCATTTAGGTAAGATATTTTCTCTGCCAAAAGGGATTAGTAAGGGTTCCATATATAGCAATGAAAGACCAAATTGACATATTGAAGAAATTAAAATCATATCGATTAATGAAAAGATGTTGTTCAATGAAGCAGCATAATTACTCAAATAAGACATCATTAAGGCTCTTCCTACAGGGAAGTATTTGAAAATGTGTTTGGCACTAAAAATATATGTTTGTTTGACGAATGGTGAAATTTTTCCTTTAGCAAAATCAGAAATTTTATAAAATTTGTTACTTTCATATGGATAGTTTGAGTGCTTCTTAACACGCCTTCATGCTGAAACATTAAACTACCGAAAAGATCTATTATAAGCCAGTTTAATTTTCATGATTACAAAGATTTTTTAATATTACATGGTTGAACTTGTTATGATAACTATCAAGTACATTTGAGTAAATCCAAAGTCCAATATGTTTATATACACAATAAGTATGTGGATATTTTCTTTTTATAGAGCAAAGACTTACATGTTTGAGGAGTTCTTGGGTGGATGGTATGAAAAACTTAAATCAGAGGAAACCACCACAATGACTGTCAAAATACAGAAAGATATCGATAAATACAAGAATGTTCTACCCGTCCTCAAGTGGGTCAGAGGTGAACCATTGTCACAGGACCATTGGTTAGAGCTCTTCAGACTGCTACACATGCCAAGAGGGACAACTCTTGAGAAACTGACCTTTGGACATGTTCTAAACTCCAGCGATGAAATTATTAAGAATGCTGATGTTCTAAAGGTATTTGAGAATATATAACTCACTATTGTAAAAGATAAGCCATTCAAAATCAGCATATGTTTATTTTTACATCTTGAATATTAAAAGTTTGATAAAGTACTGAAATTTGGTATTAAACATTAAGACATAACAAGCCAAATTTTAGTGTCTTTGAACAGTTACAACTAAAAGCTTATGACTGATATCTATTTAAAAATATTCTTCTATGCTTATAAGTCATTGTGGCTTGTTTAATCTGAACAAATTAACTTTTTTCATTCCCATTTTTTTAGGAATTGAACCAGAGAGCCCAAGGGGAGGTAACTATTAGAGAAGCCATCAGAGAGTTAGATCTATGGGGAGCTGGAGCAGTATTCTCTATGACAGAATATGAGGATAGCAACAAGAACTCAATTATGTTGATCAAAGATTGGAAGGATCTTGTCAGTCAGGTAAGGCTTTTTAAAGAATACTCATTGCATTAAATTAAAATAGGATATTTATCAAAGAACAAGGAAAGAATTTTTTGAAATGAGAAACAATTTGCTTTTTTCTTCTAGACAAAGATATTTTAGTCTTATTTTGCCTGGTATATTTAGCCTCTTTCACCAAAGTTTAAAAAATAAAACAAAAAATAAGACAAAAAAACATCATATTATTCACACCATTTCCTGCTAATTTGCATGCCGGTATTTTGAACCCGCTAAAAAGTGAACCCAGGGTCAAAATACCATGCGGTAAAATGACCTGCATGGTATTTTGACCCTGGGGTCATTTTTCCCATATGGTATTTTGAACCCCCTTGCGGTACATTGAACCCCCTGTTTTTGATAAATAGTATTGCAGATAATCTAATTTACAATTTACTATGAACAAAAATTGTAATAAAACAATGAAAATAGAATTTGTATCATTTTGCAGATTTCAACCTCTTTCCCAGACGCCTCATGATGTTACAATAAACATCAACAATGTTATATTATAAGAAAGTTTTATGATCTACTGAACCACATTTATATTCAAACCACAATTTAATTTGATATGAATTTAATCACTTTAAGAACTTATCCTTGAAAAGTCCTCTTTTTTTATAAAATTATTGAACACATCGTTTCATTTCAGGTTGGAGATAACCAAGCCTTGCTACAGTCTCTGAAGGATTCACCCTATTACAAGAGTTTTGAAGACAAAGCATCGGTGTGGGAACAAAGGTTGGCTGATCTCGATGAATACCTACACAACTTAAACCAGATCCAGAGAAAGTGGGTATATTTGGAACCAATCTTTGGGAGAGGAGCTCTTCCCAAAGAACAAGGCAGATTCAAAAGAGTTGATGATGATTTCAGGTAAATAAAAAGCTTAGTTTTAAATTTAATTCCATAAATATAATGATCTCATTATTGGAGAATAAACACTGTTATTGGTAAGGAAACATTTTTATGCCCCATTTATGGGCATTATGTTTTCTGGTCTGTGCGTCTGTCCATTCCTCTGTTTGTCCCGCATCAGGTTAAAGATTTTGGTAGAGGTAGTTTGGATGAAGTTGAGGTCAAATCAACTTGAAACTTAGTACACATGTTCCCTATGATATGATCTTTCTAATTTTAATGCCAAAATAGAGATTTTCCCTCATTTTCACGGTCCACTGAACATAGAAAATGATTGTGCGGATGGAGCATCCGTCTACATGGGACACATTCTTGTTCTAATCAGTAATGGAAAATTAGTGCATATAAATATTTAAAATCAGTTTGCTATTATAGCATAATTTAGGCAAGGGAAAACATTTTAAGAGTTTTTAAGAATTTTTACATATGATCATAAATTTTAAAAGGAAAGCACTAATAGTAATATCATTTTTAAGAAAACAATTCAGATAATCAAATAATCATTGATCATGTTGATAGAACTCTTTCATTATATTCATATTGCTGCAACTTTTTTACACATCACAACACAAACTGTATTAAAAACTTAAAACTTGATGATTATTTTACAGGAACATTATGATGGATGTGAGAAGAGATAACAGAGTGTTGTCTATTGTTAACAAAGCAGGACTGAGGAATCTACTGACAACAATGGTAGACCAGTTACAGAGATGTCAGAAATCTCTCAATGAATTCTTAGAGGTACGTAATATTAAATATCTGTTCAATGTCATAAAAAGTTTATTGTGTATCACAATGCTTTTCTGTTTTTGTAAATTTGAATAAGTAAAACATGTTAAGATTATTTAATGAAATGCTGTTATAGCTAAAAGCTATACATAACAAATTCTGACAGATTTATGTTATCATTTGCTGTTTGGATAAACATGAACATATAGATTTGAAGAAACAAAAATCCAATTCTTGTGAATACCCAGAATTAAATTGTGCTAATGGAAATTAATGATTTTTATTATACTGGGTAAATGGGTGGGATATACACAAAACAAACATTCTATGAAAAAACTGTATTTGTATATTAAATGCTTGCATTTTATTACTATTCCATTGATTTATTTTCTTTTAAAGGAGAAGAGAAGTTTGTTCCCCCGATTTTACTTCATTGGAGATGATGATTTGTTAGAGATTCTGGGACAGTCTACAAACCCCAATGTTATCCAGACACATCTGAAGAAACTGTTCGCTGGTATACATAGTGTACAATTTGATGAGAATTGTCAACATATCATTGCCATGAAGTCACTGGATGGAGAAATAGTACCCTTGCAGAGGAAAGTCAAGATATTACCAGAAGTAGAGGTATGCTGTAAATCATCAACAAGAATAGTCTTTTATGAAGGTTTATATGAATGTATAGAAAAAATAAAATATTAGGTTCAACATCCGCAGTTCTTTATTCTGTCAGTTATTTAATAGTTCACAACATTTCTCCTGTTATATTTACCCCCAGAAAGTTTGTCTATTTCAAAAAATATCTAAAGCAGACAACTCCTAGTAAAGAATAGAAAAGGTCAAAGGACTAGTGTATCAATATACATGTACTATTTTTACAATAGCTTTCATTGATAAAACTGAAATGTGATAATTGTACATATAAGTAATAACGTTTTCATCATGTTCATTATGGCTAATTATCACAGATTTTGGCATGCCCTAACAGTATTATTCTAATATGAAATGAACTTTATTTACAGGTTTGGTTGAGCAAGTTGTCCGAGGAGATGGTAGACACTTTACAAGAGTTATTGAGAACTTGTCTCAAAGATGCTCAAAGAGGTGATCTTGACCCTAACAAATATCCTTCACAGGTAAAACATAATGGTACTCTTGTAATGGTTGATGCTTGAGTACATATCACAGGAGTGTTTTACGACCATGATTTGCTATAAAGCTCTTGGAATGATGCTTGAGTGAACTTTTTATGCACATTACTCAAAATTATCAACAATTGTCTTGAGCATTTAAGAATAACTTAGGAAGATATTTTTGTGAAAACAAACACACATGTTTTGTAAGAAGAAATGCTCAATGCTGTAAGCGCTCAAAAATAAGTTCTAGTACCGAACATTTTTTATATTAGAAAGATTTTTTGTAGATTTTGTGTTTAGCTGAACAGATCAGGTTTACAGAGAGTTGTGAGAAGGCTGTAACTAGTGGTGGCTTATCATCCTACAACAAGGAGCTAGACAGTCAGCTAGAATCATACACTAGTGTTGATATGTCAGAAAGTTCAGGAGAAACCGCTGGACATGTTCTAGAACTCAAACTGAAGGCCCTGATTCTGGATACTATTCATGCTATTGATGTTGTTCATCAGCTGCTACAGGCAGGAACTCGGTCACCAGGAGACTGGATGTGGCAGAAACAACTTAGGTTAATACTTTTATATGTAGTCTAGTATTGTATGTGTGCACATCATCCAAAACTGTGTATTGCATAGACCCGTTAATTTACATGTGGTGATTTCCAAATGGCATTGTAATGCTGTTGTTGGGTTGCCACTTATATTTATGTTATCCCTATTCTCTTTTTACACTATATAGTTGCTAGTCACATGCAACAGCAATATATGAATTCTGATGACAAAAAACTGGTTGAAATCCAACATAGTTTGTCAACTTCGATATTATATCTATTTCAGTTCTTGCCACCAGTTCTTAATATTAACTAAAATGCCAGGAATGTGTTTATTGTGGATTTTTTTTTCAATTTACAAAAAAAGATGCTTATAATAATTTATTGTTTACCTTATTCAAATCTATGAATTTCAGATACTGCATGAACAAGAAAGGCTTGTGTGTCATGAAAATGGTAGATGCAGAGTTTGATTACACTTATGAGTACCAAGGAAATGCTCAGAAACTTGTCCACACTCCACTGACAGACAAGTGTTATCTTACTCTTACTCAAGGTGAGTAGACATAAACTAGTACACACTCAACTACTCAAGGTGAGTAGACATAAACTAGTACACACTCAACTACTCAAGGTGAGTAGACATAAACTAGTACACACTCAACTGACAGACAAGTGTTATCTTACTCTTACTCAAGGTGAGTAGACATAAACTAGTACACACTCAACTACTCAAGGTGAGTAGACGTAAACTAGTACACACTCAACTGACAGACAAGTGTTATCTTACTCTTACTCAAGGTGAGTAGACAGAAACTAGTACACACTCCACTGACAGACAAGTGTTATCTTACTCTTACTCAAGGTGAGTAGACAGAAACTTGTCCACACTCCACTGACAGACAAGTGTTATCTTACTCTTACTCAAGGTGAGTAGACATAAACTAGTACACACTCAACTACTCAAGGTGAGTAGACGTAAACTAGTACACACTCAACTGACAGACAAGTGTTATCTTACTCTTACTCAAGGTGAGTAGACAGAAACTAGTACACACTCCACTGACAGACAAGTGTTATCTTACTCTTACTCAAGGTGAGTAGACAGAAACTTGTCCACACTCCACTGACAGACAAGTGTTATCTAACTCTTACTCAAGGTGAGTAGAAAGAAACTTGTACACACTCCACTGACAGACAAGTGTTATCTTACTCTTACTCAAGGTGAGTAGACAGAAATTTGTACACACTCCACTGACAGACAAGTGTTATCTTACTCTTACTCAAGGTGAGTAGACATAAACTAGTACACACTCCACTGACAGACAAGTGTTATCTTACTCTTACTCAAGGTGAGTAGACATAAACTTGTACACACTCCACTGACAGACAAGTGTTATCTTACTCTTTCTCCAGGTGAGTAGACAGAAACTTGTCCACACTCCACTGACAGACAAGTGTTATCTTACTATTACTCAAGGTGAGTAGACATGAACTTGTACACACTCCACTGACAGACAAGTGTTATCTTACTCTTACTCAAGGTGAGTAGACAGAAACTTGTACACACTCCACTGACAGACAAGTGTTATCTTACTCTTACTCAAGGTGAGTAGACAGAAATTTGTACACACTCCACTGACAGACAAGTGTTATCTTACTCTTACTCAAGGTGAGTAGACAGAAATTTGTACACACTCCACTGACAGACAAGTGTTATCTTACTCTTACTCAAGGTGAGTAGACAGAAACTTGTCCACACTCCACTGACAGACAAGTGTTATCTTACTCTTACTCAAGGTGAGTAGACAGAAATTTGTACACACTCCACTGACAGACAAGTGTTATCTTACTCTTACTCAAGGTGAGTAGACAGAAATTTGTACACACTCCACTGACAGACAAGTGTTATCTTACTCTTACTCAAGGTGAGTAGACATAAACTAGTACACACTCCACTGACAGACAAGTGTTATCTTACTCTTACTCAAGGTGAGTAGACATAAACTAGTACACACTCCACTGACAGACAAGTGTTATCTTACTCTTACTCAAGGTGAGTAGACAGAAATTTGTACACACTCCACTGACAGACAAGTGTTATCTTACTCTTACTCAAGGTGAGTAGACATAAACTAGTACACACTCCACTGACAGACAAGTGTTATCTTACTCTTACTCAAGGTGAGTAGACATAAACTAGTACACACTCCACTGACAGACAAGTGTTATCTTACTCTTACTCAAGGTGAGTAGACATAAACTAGTACACACTCCACTGACAGACAAGTGTTATCTTACTCTTACTCAAGGTGAGTAGACAGAAATTTGTACACACTCCACTGACAGACAAGTGTTATCTTACTCTTACTCAAGGTGAGTAGACATAAACTTGTACACACTCCACTGACAGACAAGTGTTATCTTACTCTTACTCAAGGTGAGTAGACATAAACTAGTACACACTCCACTGACAGACAAGTGTTATCTTACTCTTACTCAAGGTGAGTAGAAAGAGAAATGTTCATATTCCACTAACAGGTCTATAATCCCTAGGGAGTTACAGAAACTTGTAGATTTTATCTATATACTTTAACTCACTTCAAGTTGACTGAAACTTTAAGGTACCACAGTGAAATACATATATGCAGTCATACTCTCATTGAAGTTAGTATTGCTTGATTTTCAATAAGATCTAAGACATCATTGAATAAAATCTCAATAAACCTCGGTATATGGTAGAATTATTAGAATTATCATGATAATTTGCCTTAAATGTTATTTGTTTTGAAGAATAGATTTTAAATGCTGTGTGTGTGTTGACTAATAGAATTTCATAAGTATGTGATATATGTTGTAGGTATGCATATGGGACTTGGAGGAAATCCCTATGGACCAGCTGGAACAGGGAAAACTGAGTCTGTCAAAGCAATTGGTGGGCTGTTTGGTAGACAGGTCCTTGTCTTCAATTGTGATGAGGTAAAATATTCTCAGAAGTTCGACTTAGTACAAATTTTCACATTGGCTATGATGAATTGTTAGGGATCTTATCTTAAGTCCTATGAGAATTAAGTTTTGGGAATTCTGTTAAAAATTGTTCTGAATCTTTAAAAAAATCGAGTTCACAGTGGTGACTATGCATGCATTTGATTAAAGGTTATGCAACTTATGAAAAATCATAAACCCTACCACATAATAAAATCTACTTTTACTGATAAACTGTATATCCTCTTGTATATTGAAAAGAAGCCATATTTTGATTTTATTCATATGCCTTTATTATAAATCTAAAAACGATTACTTGTTTACAGGGTATAGATGTGAAATCTATGGGACGTATCTTCATTGGTCTTGTCAAGTGTGGAGCCTGGGGATGTTTTGACGAGTTCAACAGATTGGAAGAAGCTGTATTATCAGCTGTCTCCATGCAGATCCAAGTTATACAGGACGCCATCAAAAACAGAGCACCAACGGCTGAACTGCTTGGCAGACATGTCAGTATAACCAAATGATAAAAATTATGAATATTGACCCAAAATGTGTGATAAGATAACAGTTTGTAAAAGGGAAACATTGAATGTCTACATATTTCTGCTTATATGGTACACTCAACAGTAACATAAGTTATATAATATAAAAAAGCATCAAAAAAAGTTTTGGAACATTGTTCTTATTTATTAGAATTCCCTTAAACTTCATATGTGATGGAGAATATTCATTGACAACTTTCATGGTTATAGACATATGAACAGTAAAATTGAGAATTGAAATGGGGAAAATGTTAAGAGACAACAACCTGACCAAATAGCAGAAAACAGCCAAAGGCCACCAATGGGTGTTTTGTATTTAAGGTCAGCTTGTCTGACAAGAACCTTCTGTTTTTTCTGACAGTGACAATTTAATGGAATATGATTGTGAAAAATATCTTATAATTTGCAGTATATTTAAAGTTTAAACTGTTAAAGTTTTTCTGTCCATTCTATTTTTTTCTAATACAAAATCTTTTAACTTATTTCTTTCTATTATTTACAGGTGAACATAGACCACAATTCTGGAATTTTCATCACCATGAATCCTGCAGGTAAAGGTTATGGAGGTCGACAGAAGCTACCTGATAATTTGAAACAATTGTTCAGACCTGTTGCCATGTCCAAACCAGACAATGAACAGATTGCTGAAGTCATTCTCTTCTCTGAAGGGTTCAAACATGCCAAGGAGTTAGGAAGGAAACTGGTGGCCATCTTTAATCTTTCCAAGTAAGTGCTGTTCTGAAATTGTAGTATTTGAATTATATTGGAAGTAGAACATTTAACATTATGAATGAAAGAAATATGAAATTATCTGAAAAATTATTTCTTTTTGTACCGCCTCGATGGTCTTGTGGAAGTTTGTTCGCCTCAAGTGTGGGAGGCGATGGGTTTGAACCCCAACCGGATGAAACCAAAGACTTTAAAATTGGTATTTGCTGTTTCTCTACTAAGCATGCACGTGGCAGTAATTGGTAAGAACAAAAACTGGTCACCTCTGAGTTTTATAATTGTGTCCAGGTAAGATGATGTCTACTTGCATACTGTAATCTTGTGATCAAGCATGTTAAAATCCAAGACTTTTATGTAGACAGATTAATGATTCATGATTATGAACACATTTTTATGCCCCACCTACGATAGTAGAGGGGCATTATGTTTTCTGGTCTGTGCCTCCGTCCGTGCATCTGTTCGTCCCGCTTCAGGTTAAAGTTTTTGTTCAAGGTAGTTTTTGATGAAGTTGAAGTCCAATCAACTTGAAACTTAGGACACATGTTCCCCATGATATGATCTTTCTAATTTAAATACCAAATTAAAGTTTTGACCCTAATTTCATGGTTCACTGAAGATGGAAAATGATAGTGCGAGTGGGGCATTCGTGTACTATGGACACATTCTTGTTTCCCCTTATTTAACCCCACCATACATAAAATTTTAAGTGATTATTTCATATAATTGATAAGGCTATCTGTCTAAAATAACCACCACCAATAAAAAAAAAGTAAGCGTCACATAAATGAGGTATTCTTAGTTTATTTGTGAAACTCCATAATAGACTCTAATCATATTAGATAATTAAATGTGTCTTTAATGTTTTCTGCAGCAGTTTTACTAATTTCAGCTTGGTTAAATGTAAATGTATCTTATGTTTAAAGGGAGTTGCTGACACCACAACAACATTATGATTGGGGATTAAGAGCTTTGAAGACAGTGTTGAGAGGTTGTGGTAGTCTCTTACAGAAAAGCAAGCAAGGAAAAGGTATGTAAACTTCACCTGAAAAATGACTCAAAAGTCATGTAAGGCCAATATTAATTCACTGAGTGATTTCATACCTGCCAATTGCTCAAAATCTCAAAAATGTCTTGAAATACAGAACAAAAATACATACATGAGGCATTCTGTTCTATAACAGAGAGTTTCAAATGTCAGATCAGCACTTCGATTGTGAGAAACTCCCTATAAATCAGGAAAGTTGTCAGATCTGTCTGTATTTATTGTATGTTGAGAAAAGAGGATAAAAGTAAGGGTAAGAGACACAAAATCATAAAATACAAGAATCTATGTAATATATCTAAAAATAAGAACTCTTTGTTGCTGCTCTTCATCTTGAGAGTTGATGGTATAATTAAAAGAATGAAAATGAAGCTTGTAATTTTTCGTTCTTATAACCAAAGTGGTTAAGTTTATTTTCATATTCAACTCAGTTGATAGTAATCTTTCACAGAAATTTTGAATTATATATTTTATATTTTTAGAAAAAATTGATGCAAAACTGGAAGCCAAATTAGTTGTACAAGCATTGAGAATCAACACATTATCAAAATTGACGTTCTCAGATTGTGCTAGATTTAATGCCTTGGTTAAGGATGTTTTCCCTGGCATTGAATTTAAAGACATTGAATTTGACAAACTGGCAGAAGCCATCAGGGAAGTTTGCAAGGAACAGAATCTCAAAGCAAACGAGATACAGGTTTGTGAGATTTATTTTATCAGGTGTACTATTTAACCCTTTCGCCGATGAGTCCCGGTTTACCGGGATTCACGCTTCAGACAGCTGACGATGAGTCCCGTTTTACCGGGATCGGAATACCTCTTTTATGTTTCCCGCTTAAAACAGTGCAAACATGAGTTATCTTTCTTTGATGGATACCCGGATGAAAGTGTAAACATGTCGCTTCCGTTTGTTGAAAACCGTGTCAAAATCAGAGGAAATTTACGGAATTTACGAGAATTTGAAATGAGGGAACATTTTTTTTGAAAGAATATGGAAGAATTGAAGCCAAACTAGTATACTTTTTTGACATGAAATGTCGTTTTAAGTACAAAACACTTGGAATGGACATCGTTCAGTGTGAGGAATTTGTACAGCCTCATAAAAATTTTCAAAAGTTTGCCGTTTTGGGTTAAAAAATTACGATTTGGGGTCAAAGAGCAGAATTTTGAGAATTTCACCTAAAAATGCCGAAAATTTGAAAATTTGAATATTTTAAGAAGAAAAAATTATTAAAACATGAATAAAACTGTGAACATGGTGTTTAGTGAATGAAATAAATACACAAATAACTACAAACAAGTTTTTATTGACATTTATTATGAAGATCTCCCACTTGAGTAATAGTAGCCAGGGAAGCCATCGTCTCAGAGTAGCTTCTGTCTGGGCAGCAATCGGTGAAAGGGTTAATGTGAATACATTTTCAGATACAAGAGTATGTTGTGTTATCAATCATAAACAAATGGAAGAAAAATACTATGCCAAAAGAAAAAAAGACCAATACAAACAAGTCTATAAAAAAAAAACCCAGTAAAATAGAAGAGAAAATATTGAGCAACAAAAACCCTACCAACAATATGGGAGGAGCTGCTCAATGTTTCTTTTGTTAAAATACATTGACAAAATATATCATGCATGTAATAAATTAAAAGATTTATGAATTTGGTTAGACAAGAGAACCTCATAAATCGTCAGTACATGTAAATTTGCTAACCCTTAATTAAGAAGGAGACGCTTACACAGTCTACATACTAGATCGGGCACCTTTTGCTGTTCATGTGATTCCCTAAGTCTTTGTTTGTTACCATGAATTGTATCGTCTTTATGGATGTAATTAGATTTGAACATAAGTAAGACTATTTAATCTCCATTACCTTAATAAGATTGAGTTATAAGTTTACTATTAGCCTTTAATTCTACAGGTAAAGAAAGCATTGGAGCTTTATGAACAATTGAGACAGAGAACTGGTGTGGTTGTTGTGGGACCCAGTGGTTCTGGGAAGTCTACTTTATGGAGGATCTTACGGCAAGGGTTACACAAGATTGGGAAGGAAGTTAAGAAGTACACTATGAATCCTAAAGCTATGCATAGGACACAGGTATGGCATAGACTACTTGCTCTTTTTTTTTATGCCCCACTTACGATAGTAGAGGGGCATTATGTTTTCTGGTCTGTGCGTCCGTCCTTCCGTTTGTCCCGCTTCAGGTTAAAGTTTTTGGTCAAGGTAGTTTTTGATGAAGTTGAAGTCCAATCAACTTGAAACTTGGTACACATGTTCCCTATGATATGTTCTTTCTCATTTAAATGCCAAATTAGAGTTTTTCTCCAATTTCGCAGTCCACTAACATAGAAAATGATAGTGTGAGTGGGGCATCTATGCATTTGGGACACATTCTTGTTTTTAATATTATTAGAATATGTTATAGAGATTTTTTAAATATTACATTTGATATATATATATATGCAAGTTGAAACTGAAAAGTTTCATTATAATAATTCATGAAATGTAGAACAGGAATTATCAAACATTTTTGACATTAAAGCAGACCACACCTAACGGCAACTTGACTTTTCTTAATAAACAACAACAAAAAAGATTGGAACAGCAGTATAAATCTTCAAAAATTGAGATAAGAACTCAAAAATATATACAATTTTAAGGTTACTGCAAAAAGATATACAGAAGAAAAAAGATGTTCAGAATGGATTGTTGAAATTGTATATTTATTTGTTTTTAGTTGCTGGGTTCTATAGATATGGATACTAGAGAATGGACAGATGGAGTACTGACCTACAGTGCTAGACAAGTTGTCAAAGAACCTCAAGGTACAGAAATAAAGTCTGGTTATAAAGAATTTTGCATGTTGGGGGATAGTTGTCTACTAGGCAATTATACCACATCTTCTTATTTTAGATTTTGCATTCTTGTAGGAGATTGAAAAAATCTTTTTTTACAGAATTTTAGTTCATTTATCATGTAAAAAAAATATGCGTTCTTATTTTTTGAAGAAATTAAACAACTTTGTGTAGCTAATCTTATGTAAATAGTTCATGGTAAAGGAAATAGTTATAGTGTATTTACTCCAATTCCAATCAAATACTTGTTTAAAGGTTTATTATTATTATAGGTATATATCTTATTTCAGATGGATATTGAATATAACATTTTCTCACCTTAATAGTGATTTAATTACTTTGTTTCAGAAATTCAGTCCTGGATCATTTGTGATGGAGATATTGACCCAGAATGGATTGAATCTTTGAACTCTGTACTAGATGACAACAGACTGTTGACCATGCCATCTGGTGAAAGAATCCAGTTTGGACCTAATGTTAACTTCCTGTTTGAGACACATGACCTGAGTTGTGCCTCACCTGCTACTATTTCTAGAATGGGAATGATCTTCCTCAGGTAAAAATACTGTAATGTGTGGCAGGGATGGGGTCGATTACTTTAAAATGTAATCAATTAAATTACATTAACTTTGCTTATAAAATGTAATCGATTACATTACAATTACACATTATTTCAGATGTAATTGATTACATTAGATTACTTTTCTTTAAAGTAATCATGATAACTTGTGATTAATTATGATTACATTGTATATTGCAATATTAAAGAATTTCTCATAACTTTTTATATTCAGGAAAAAGCTAATTTTGGTGATTTTTTTTAAAGCCATAATTTATTAATCTTATTTAAAAGAATTAACACAAGTATGGTGTAACATGTGTAATTTGATAACAAATCTAAAGACAAGTGTCCTTTCTCTATGTCATGTATTTAAAAGATATAACTTTGTTTTTTCTACAAATTTTAACCAACTGCCCAATTCACAAAAAAAACGGACAAATAATGTAAGTATAGTTTTATTATCTGTGAGGACATAATTGACACATCCATATATGTTTTTACAGGTGTTAATCGCTACTTCCATTTTTTTAACAAACAATAGGTGAGCTTGGGTATTAAAATTTTATTGTCTTTTATTGGAACTTAATGTTTTCTGCTTTTGAATTTCATTGTAGTTTTATAAAAATATTGGGCATACCTTATATGAAATTGGAGTTAATATCAGAAGTGTTCAATCAATAAACAAAAATGCTTTTAAGACATACTCTTATATCATAAGAGCTCAATCTCACAAACACTGGAAAGCAAATTCCTTTGGTAAACTGTTAACAAAATAAAACACTTTGTTATACAAAACTTGTTATATAAATTATACTATTTATCACAAAGTCCCATCATAGTGAATACTCGTTTCATGATTTTTGTCGAGCCTGCAACTTTTGTTGCAGAAAGCTCGACATAGGGATAGTGGTCCGGCGGCGGCGGCAGCGTTAGCTAACTTCTTAAAAGCTTTATATTTTAGAAGGTGGAAGACCTGGATGCTTCATACTTTGTATATAGATGCCTCATATTATGCATGTTACGAAGTTTCCGTCAGTCACATGTCCAATGTCCTTGACCTCATTTTCATGGTTCAGTGACCACTTGAAAAAAAAGTTCAAATTTTTTGTAATGTTGAATTCTCTCTTATTATAAGTAATGGGATAACTATATTTGATATGTGCGTACCTTACAAGGTCCTCATGTCTGTCAGACAGTTTTCACTTGACCTCGACCTCATTTCATGGATCAGTGAACAAGGTTAAGTTTTGGTGGTCAAGTCCATATTTCAGATACTATAAGCAATAGGGCTAGTATATTCGGTGTATGGAAGGACTGTAAGGTGTACATGTCCAACTGGCAGGTGTCATCTGACCTTGACCTCATTTTCATGGTTCAGTGGTTATAGTTAAATTTTTTTGTTTTGGTCTGTTGTTCTCATACTTTATGCAATAGGTCTACTATATTTGTTGTATGGAATGATTGTAAGGCGTACATGTCTAGCGGGCAGATGTCATGTGACCATGACCTCATTTTCATGGTTCAGTGGTCAAAGTTAAGTTTTTGAGTTTTGGTCTTTTTATCTAATACTATATGCCATAGGTCAACTATATTTGGTGTATGGAAATATTTTATGATCTTTATGTCAGTCGCGCAGGTTTTATTTGACCGTGACCTCATTTTCACAGTTCATTTCACAGTGGTAAGTTTTTGTGTTTTGGTCTATTTTTCTTAAACTATAAGTAATAGGTCAACTATATATGTTGTATAGAAGCATTGTTAGCTGTACATGTCTGCCTGGCATGGTTCATCTGACCTTGACCTCATTTTCAAGGGTCATTGGTCTTTGTTTAGTTATCTTGGTTACTGTTAAGTTTTTGGTACAGTTGTTATAAAGCCTAGCTTTTTACTTAGGACTATCAACATAATATCAATGATTAGTATAGAAGGCGAGACATTTCAGCGTGTGCACTCTTGTTTATTCATGTTTTACATTTTCATATTGTCTATCAAATACTATTTTCCTATATACCAGTATACAAGATTTGTAATCAGCAAGTAATCATAGGAATGTAATCTTAAAGTAATCTAAAAGTAATCATGATTACACCTGTTTTTGGCAATGTAATCGATTACATTATGATTACTAATTGTACAGGATTACACTGTAAAATGTTATTGATTATAGCTGATTACGATTACTGATTACGATTACCCCATGCCTGATTGTGTGGTAACATTTTGTAGATTTCATTTTTTGAGGCCATGTTACTTTTTCACAATCTCACGATGTAGCCTCTTTTTTTTTTAAAGCAAACATCAAACATCAATCATTTCTCACATGTATACATGTAGGATTCAATCAGTCAAATGTTACTTTCTTGGAGAATTTAGAGGTTATACAATGACATAAATCAAAAACTATCAAATTTAAGTTATAACAAAGAGGAAGAAGATACTGTAGGTATTTTGAAAGCTCTTAAGTTGAAGGGAGACTGGCAAAATTATTATAAAAAAAAATGACTTAGAAAACCATAAGTCTGCAAAAAACTTCATTAAAAAAATAAAAACTGAACAACATGAAACCCACCAAAACAATGGGTGGTCTTGGGTGCTCCAGAAGGGTAGATATGTTCTGCTGTACATGTGACACAAAGTTTTTTTATATAAAACTCTACAATTTGAAGATTAAGATATATATGATTTAAAGGTAATTTAAATAGAATATTATAGAAATGTTGTATGTATTTCAGTGATGAAGATACAGATGTGAAAGCTTTGGTCAGTTCCTGGTTAAGCTCTCAGCCAGACTCTGACCAACAGATTCTATCAGGATGGATAGAGGATTATTTCTACAAGGCTGTGGAATGGGTCCTCAAAAGGGTAAATTGATTTTGTCATTTTCAAGAATTATTTCTTTATTTCTTTACATACTAAAGTTTGTTTTAATGATCTCAGCAATGGTTATGTCTATATCTAACAAATATTTGAAAAGCTCTATAAAAAATTAAAATTAAATTCACCAAAAATATATTAAGTTGAAGTCATTAGTGTAAAATATTGTTTTGGTTGAAGTTTATACCTGTGTGTAAAAGAGTAATTTTGATTATTTACTTCATTATATTACAGAGTGACTTTGTAGTAGATACAAGTTTAGTTGGTTGTGTGTTAAATGGACTGTCACATTTACATAATGTTAGAAATAAAGCACACTTTGCTGTATGTCTGATACATGGATTGGGAGGAAACCTCAATGAAGGCAGTAGGGAGGAGTTTGCAAAAGAGGTAGGATAAATTTTAACATTTGTATTTATAGTAAAAGTCTTATTTAAACACTGATGTTGTTCAAACATCCATTCTTCATTCATATTACCATGAAAATTCACAATTTTAGAAGCTTATGCTGCATAACCAATAAAACTGAACACCAGGTTAAGTCTTTGTTTGAAATTACATTGTTTAGGACTTTGTTTTACAATTCAAATGTTTTGAAAATATTTCCCAAAATGCTTAAAAGTTTTTGAATTAGAGAAAAGTAAATAAGATGTTGCAATATTTGTAAAGACCATTTGCATTTGCTAACAAGACAAAATTTCTGAGCACTACTTGATTCTTAAAACAGAAATTCTCTAGTAATTACTTTAAAAAAACTGTTTCAATAGAGTTTCAATGCTTGTTCCTGTGATATAGTATGTAAATGGACAAAATGAATGATATGATCTGATAAAGAAGATGTATTTCTGTAATATATTTATTTTGTGCATTATTCTTTTTTTTTTAAATGAAGAACAATGCATTAAGCTTAGATTAAGTTTAAACGATTGATATAATTTGTAGGTCTTTTCTTTGACACAAGAACAACCACCAGAGAGCAGACGGCCACTGGACACTTATTATGATGAAAACATGGGACGTCTGATGACCTACGCTATGGAGGTAAAATAGATTAAACATCTTACTTACTGCATTTTGTTCTGTCAAGTAACAAGAGTTTGACAAAAAGCTATTGAGACTCTTATGATCAAATTCAATGAAACTGAAATTTTTGCTTCAATTGTTCTTCTTTTCATGATTTGTTTGGTACTGTTAACAACAGCTGGATTTAAAACAGAAAATCTGTCCTGGGTGGTTGGGTATGAACTGTTTTGATTAATATCTGTGTTTGCTAATTATGTACTAAAATTATAGAAAGATATTAGTCTTTCAGTTCATGCTAATTCATTAATGCATCTAAGTTCATTAAAATGGGATACAGGTAGATGGAGCAATTACATTATCTAACTAATCATACTTTTACCTTTTTACTTATTATGCATTAATTACAGGTACAGGTTTTCCAAAATGGGGTATGATGCTGTACTACTTTGTATATAGTTATTATTTAATTGCTTTATTCAGCTTTGAAGTTACGCTTTGCAGTTACTTTGTATTCATAGATATTTAGTCATGGGATATTGGATTACAAATCTGACACCGTCCTTGAAGTAATGTGATATATGTTTTGTTTCTACATTGGCTAGAGGTATAGGGGGAGGGTTGAGATTTCATAAACATGTTTAACCCCGCCGCATTTTTGCGCCTGTCCCAAGTCGGGAGCCTCTGACCTATGTTAGTCTTGTATTATTTTTATGCCCCACCTACGATAGTAGAGGGGCATTATGTTTTCTGGTCTGTGCCTCCGTTCGTCCGTGCGTCCGTCCGTCTGTTCGCTTCAGGTTAAAGTTTTTGGTCAAGGTAGTTTTTGAAGAAGTTGAAGTCCAATCAACTTGAAACTTAGTACACATGTTCCCCATGATATGATCTTTCTAATTTTAATGCCAAATTATTGTTCTGACCCCAATTTCATGGTCCACTGAACATAGAAAATGAAAGTGCGAAGTTCAGGTTAAAGTTTTTGGTCAAGGTAGTTTTTGATGAAGTTAAAGTTACATCAACTTGAAACTTAGTACACATGTTCCCTATGATATGATCTTTCTAATTATAATTCCAAATTATAATTTTGACCCCAATTTCACGGTCCACTGAACATAGAAAATGATAGTGCAAGTGGGGCATCCGTGTACTATGGACACATTCTTGTTAATTTTAGTTTCTTGTGTACAATTTGGAGTTTAGTATAGCATTCATTAACACTGAACTAGTATATATTTGTTTAGGGGCCAACTGAAGGACGCTTCTGGGTGCGGAATTTCTCGCTACATTGAAGACCTGTTGGTGACCTTCTGCTGTAGTCTTTTCTATGGTCGGGTTGTTGTCTCTTTGACACATTCCCCGTTTCCATTCTCAATTTTATTTGTGCATTACACACCTGTTTGAATAAATATTTTTAGAAAGGAAATAAGAAATGAAAATGAATTAAATGAGATGTGGGGTATTAGGCAATGAAACCGTCAACAAGCAACACTAAACAAACATACACAAACAACATTTTGTTTAGGGACTAACTGAAGCCCACCTCTGATTCGCTATATTGAAGACCCATTGGTGGCCTTGACTTGAGCTGTTTTCTGCCCATTGGTTGGGTTGTTGTCTCTTTGATGCATTTCCCATTTCCATTCTCAATTTTATCAAGAGACTGATATATGGTCTTAAACAATAGACAAGTTTCGAAATGAAAAGAAAAGTGAATAAATTAAACATTATTATACCCCACGCAACGAAGTTGCGGAGGGTATAATGTTTTTGACCCGTCCGTCCGTCAGTCCGTCTGTCCGTCCGTCCGTCCGTCCGTCAGTCCGTCAGTCCTGTTTCTTGTCATCGCAACTCCTCTCAAACCACACAACAGAATTTCACGAAACCTTTTCAGATAATAAGGACATACTATGTAGTTGTGCATATCGACGGGAAATTGCGATTCAATTTTTTTTCTAGGAGTTACGCCCCTTTGAACTTATTTACTTTAATGTACTACTGCAACAGTTTGTCATCGCAACTCCTCTCAAACCACACAACAGAATTTCACGAAACCTTTTCAGATAATAAGGACATACTATGTAGTTGTGCATATCGACGGGAAATTGAGATTCAATTTTTTTTCTAGGAGTTACGCCCCTTTGAACTTATTTACTTTAATGTACTACTGCAACAGTTTGTCATTGCAACTCCTCTCAAACCACACAACAGAATTTCACGAAACCTTTTCAGATAATAAGGACATACTATGTAGTTGTGCATATCGACGGGAAATTGCGATTCAATTTTTTTTCTAGGAGTTACGCCCCTTTGAACTTATTTACTTTAATGTACTACTGGAACAGTTTGTCATCGCAACTCCTCTCAAACCACACAACAGAATTTCACGAAACCTTTTCAGATAATAAGGACATACTACGTAGATGTGCATATCAACAGGAAATTACGATTCAATTTTTTTTTCTAGGAGTTATGCCCCTTTGAACTTATTTGCTTCAATGTACTTCTGCAACAGTTTGTCATCTCAACTTCTCTGAAATCACACAACAGAATTTCATGAAATTTTGTAGATAATAAGGACATACTATGTAGATGTGTATATTGACAGGAATTTATTATTCAGTATTTTTTCTTATACAATTTTTTTTCTTATACTTATTTAATTTCTCCAATGACAATGTGGGGACGTGGGGTATGTGAGTGTGCTCACTAAGGTTCTTTAATTTATCAAAGATCTGAGATAAACACAAAATTCTCCAAAGAAAACAAAAAGATAAATATAAAACTACAGACACAATGATGAGGACCAGGTTTCTGACTTTGGACAACAAATAATAACTATAGGTTAAGGATAATTGTAGTCAGGTCATAGCTAGAAGATAAGTTTGATACCGTGTGTCACTACATTGCCAAATATATACATGTATAATAGTTATAGTCTGGGAGATGGAAATTAGGCACAAAGTTTGATCACAATACCGGGTTCGGAATAGTTTAATGATAATCTTACACTTGCAGATTGTAACTAACTGAAAATTTGGCATCCAAAATTTGATTTATTATACAAATGCTGGCGAAATGGGTTTATTTCAACAGTAGTAAAGATAATGTGTATTCGATCAAATAAAACATAGTAAGAGAGCTGAAAATTTAAACAAATGTTTTTTGTATGTTGACCCCTTAAGCAGGTTGGAGTGTAGGTATGGGTTGAATATTCATCTACAAACTTAAAGGTTTTGATTTAAATGTCAATCAATCCTCGGTAATTATTTGCAGTTCCATTTTACTCCTATAAGTAATTGTGTACAGTATAAGTTAAGTTGATCTAATTATATTTATGCAATGTATCAGTTTAGGTTTTCATAGTACATGTATATCTGTAATGCAACAGGCTAGAATTAGGATAACTATAAACTGCTATAGAACTATTCATAATGCTAAAGTTAGTATTATAGTAATATCTATTTTTACTTATCTTCAGATCAGGGTAAGCTAAAAATAGATATCTCTAACTCCATTGTAATTTCCTCATAGCATGTTAATAGCTTTAGTAAAGAAGTACTTACAGAATGTGAATGTTTTCAGCAAATGGCTGTTAACAATATTTATAATTGCTTCAATTCATCCATGATACATTTTTGAAAGGTCAATTTTAGAAAAGGTCATCATTTTACAAATTTGCAATTATGTTTGGAGTTTTCACGGAACATACTGACTGTAAATTCAGAAATTATTGCGTGCATTTATTATTGCGATTTTCTCATTTCAGACTTAAATATGATTTATAAATTTTATATGTTTTTGAGAAAAATTCTGTTTAATTCATATAAAATATTCCAAAAATGAGTTTAGATTATTGCGTTCACAACTCTGTCGCATTTTTTGCAATAATAAAAACCTCGCAATAATTTCTGAATTTACAGTATTCATCTGAACATTGATCAGCATGAACCAGTAATGTATCAGTCATATAAAAAAATTTAAAGCACCATTTTACAAATTGCCAATACATTTAGAGTCTTCTTAGACCAAACTTGATTTTCATTTCGTGTCATTTTTTAGTTGCATGTTTTTTACCTGTTCTTATATAAAGCATGATGAAAGAGAAATGCATGTATAGTTCCATTTAACTAGAGAAGACACACAACACAAAAGCAATTAAGTTCAAGTTTTTACTGTAGTATATTACAATTAATTAATTGGAAAATATTGCGGGTCATTTCTTTGGTATATATTCAAGCTATAATTTATCACAAGGAAAAAAAGATTTTTTCACAATTGCATTGTACCTGTTTATCTTAAACCAAGGATTTTGATCATAAAACTATCATCATAATAGCAGTATTGAATTGAGAGTTTAGTTGAAATCAGGAGACATTGCAAGTTAAAAAATCATTGCATGAACTGTTTATCTTAAACCAAGGATTTTGATCATAAAACTATCATTATAATAGCAATATTGAATTGAGAGTTTAGATGAAATCAGGAGACATTGCAAGTTAACAATCATTGCATGAACTGTGTTAAAGTAATTAGAATTTTCTTAATGCATGGGAACAACTAAACACATTAATTTATAAAGGGTTATAAAATACTAGTATCTTGATTTTCAAATTACAAAAGGAATCAACCTTGATCGTCATACAGATAGTTTTATATTTTCAAACAATACAATGTAAACTACTACAACACAATGATGTATAAAAGTTTTACTCTGGAAAAAAAAGTTTATTTTAACAGGGAACAAGTTGTAAAGGTTTGTCATTCTAAAAATGTTTGTCAGTTTATAAGTAATGCTACAGACTTGTCTTCATAGAACGTTATAGCTAATTTAAAATTTGGTTTTGTTTGTAGAGTGCCACTGATTTGTCAGCAGACAATTTTACAGCCAGTTCTTCAGCCTCACTGCCTGTCATCAGAACAGCAGATGTACAAAAGAATTTGGACTATTTTGCACCATGGCTACAGGCAGACAACAAACAGCCATTTATACTGGTAGGACCAGAGGGATGTGGAAAGGAGTAAGTTACTACTAATGTTAATATATTGTAGGCATAGTCTTTAACACAAATTATTCTTATAGGTAATGAGAAATGACAAGAGTATTAGGCCTAGGGAGTTTAACTTGCTCTAGAAAAAATGAAAATTATATGTACCATATTTGGTTCAATTATTCATTTGACCTTCTACACACAAAAAAGTTGCTCTACTAGTTTTAGGTGCAGAAAGTATATAATTTTTCAATACAGGACTTTGTATATAATGATCACAATATTGTAAAAATAACTACATATTTATACGTCCTGGCGAAATCTAGTATTTACACAGCATTAGAAAACTGCATTGCCATTGTTTACATGAAAATTAGAATTATTATTCATTCCTGTGTCTTATTATCATTCTTTGTACTTAAATATCATTTCAGAATGTTGCTGAAGCATTGTTTTGAGCAGCTTAGGTCTACACAGATAGCTATAGTCCATTGTTCTGCACAAACCAACCCTACCCATGTTCTACAGAAGTTAGGCCAAACTTGTATGGTCCTAAACACTAACACTGGTAGGGTCTACAGACCAAAAGACTGTGAAAGACTAGTCCTTTACTTGAAAGATATCAACCTGCCCAAGCCAGACAAATGGGGCACTTGTCAGCTAATTGCTTTCTTACAACAGGTAATTGAACATTTCAGTTAAAAATACACAGACAATGTCTGCCAGACATGCGTATTATAGTTGAGAGAGAGAGAGAGAGAGAGAGAGAGAGAGAGAGAGAGAGAGAGAGAGAGAGAGAGAGTTTTGAAGTCTTCTTTCCAAAGATTATGCAACTTATATTATTTTTGTTTGTTTTAGGTTGTGACTTACAATGGATTCTATGACTCTAACTTAGAATGGGTAGGTTTAGAAGGAGTACAGATTGTAGCCAGTATGAACGCTGGTACAGGATTGGGACGACATAAACTGACTTCACGTTTCACGTCTGTTGTCAGGATATGCTGTATTGGGTAACTTAATTATTAAACTCTTTTGCCTCAATATAGTTTTTTGTGCTGATGCTGCGTAAAGCCATCACCAATCTATTAATCAGTCAATTATAAAACTTGAGGATGACACCAACTGACATCCTACTTCAATTTTATCTAAATGATTTGTACAGTAGATTGAGAGAAAACAAGTTTTTGAAATTTTTACATTTAAGGTGGTACCTAACACTACAGGGAAATAACTCTGTAAAAATCAGCTAAACATTTTAATTACATTGTTTTGTTAAGAAATATTAAGCTTCTCAATGATCAAAATGAGTGTTTGTCAAACTGCTATATAACCAATGAAATTTTTCTTATAAAGTGGTTGGTTCAAAATTTTTGAAATTTTTATATTTTTGTCAAAGGGTCAAAGTAAACATTTTGTCAAAATTTTATGCAAATTAAACGAGCCAAATTAATATTAGTCAAGGTGTTGAGTACCACCTTAAACTACTTATTTAGAATTGAGATATACGAATTCTTTCATTATCAAATCAATGTCCAGTAAAATATATTTGTCTTGCTTAAGGCTTAGGTACAAATCAGACAAAACATCAAACATAGAATTGTAAACACATCAACTCATTAAGACTCAGATGGTAGTTAAAAATAAGATAACACTTTATGTTTTTTAATTAGATATCCAAGTAAAGACCAGCTACAAACAATCTACACATCCTATCTGACACCAATATTACATAAACAGTTGAAGAAGCATCCTGTATGGGGGAGTGGATCTAAGATTCATGCTTTAGCTGGTTCCATGGTGCAGTTGTATGATCAGGTAAGCGTACTGTTTACATTTATAAAATCCATGTTTTAGGGAGTTCCATTGGTCCACTGTATGATCATATCAAAATTAAGATTGGCAAAGTAGTTCAATCAAAAAAACTTTTATTTCACAGGAAAACTGACAACTAAATATTGTTTTTTGCTGGGGTGACACTGAGGTACATAAACTGATATATTTTATATGAGCAGGAGCATTTTTTTATCAGGACATTCTGTTAAAATAAAGTTCTTGTTTTATGAGTTAAGTTTTTTTGCAGATATTTTTTTTTCAATGAAAGTCCCATACAGTTAGGTCTAACCCTATGATTTTTTTTTTATACATTCCTATTATGTGTTCTGTTTACAGTTTATAATTGATATGATCTATCTTACAGCTGAAGTCAAGGTTTACTGTGGATGACTACAGTCATTATCTGTTCACACCTAGAGATCTGACTAACTGGTGTCTTAGTCTGCTAAGATATGATCTGAATGCAGGAGCCAAGGAGGGATCCAGTGACCACTTGCTAGAGATCTGGGCCTATGAAGCTAGGAGACTGTTTAGAGATAAAATTGTAGGCAGTGATGGTCTTAATAAATTTGACAGTATACTGATGTCTGTGATCAGATCTGATTGGTCGACAAATATCTTTGATAATCTAGAAAGTAAGTGTTTTGTATTAATGGATACTGTAAACTTACAAACTTGCACACATATAAAAATAACAGGAATATGCTTAATAAACACTTATAGTGATTTCCCTCAGTATGAAGGAATTTTATTGTTACAAGATTTATTTATTCTAAAGATGATTATTACTTTTATTTTTAGATGATTTCTTTGTAACATGGGGAGCCAGAACAGAATCAGGAGCACCATCCGTAGCAGCTGGAGCACCACTTCCACCCATGGGAAAGTCATTGGGAAAATTGACTGGAGATGATCTTGTTTCTGTTGTTGAAAGAGGACTTAAACTGTACAGTAAGTGTATAAATAGATTTATTGATAAACTACTGAAATGTACACGATTTATTGACACAACTGTACTTGAGTTTGAAGACAACCACTGGAAATGCTTTTATGATGCTTTCCCACTTTTTTACAAAAAATGTATAAAAAATTTAGAATTCAGATATTACTGAAATGAATATTAAAAATTAGGTATAATTGCCATTGAAACAACTCTCTAACAGGAACCAAATGACATACATTTATGTAGAAGTTAACAAATATAGTCTCATTGATTTAGAATTATTTTTAATCTTTTGTTATTTAACAGGTAGAGAAAACAGAGATTTAGACATTTTGATCTTCAAGGAAGTACTAGACCATATGGCTCGTGTAGACAGGGTCCTGACAAAACCTGGAGGATCTCTCCTAATGGCAGGACAAAGTGGAGCAGGACGTAGAACTGCTGTTCTGTTGGTAGCACACATGCACATGATGCAGTTGTATTCTCCTAAAGTATTCAGAGGATATAGCATGAAGCATTTTAAAAATGATCTGAAACATGTATGTACATATAAAAATAGTTATATGTGGTATGACTGCAGATGAGAATAACTCACCACCACAAACAAAATTACATAGAGTTTAAAACAACAATATTTCACTGTTTGACCTTCTATCACCAACAATAAACAAAACCCATTGACCAATGTATATTTAATTAAAAGAATATTTTTTACACTCAGCAATTTATTTTGACTGAACACAGTATGTATTATTTATAATTTACTCTTTTTCACTTTGTAATTACATTAGATATGTGTTTCATTATAATATGTTATTCTGATTGTTTAACCTTAATATCAAAATGAATTGTAACATTCATGATGACACAGGCTTTTACAATTAAATAAAAGAAAACTTTGATTGTAATCATGTTTTCATGATCATAGCGAAAGAATGTAATTATAAGTATTGAATGCTTCTTTTAGAAATTTCATATGCTTCATACAAAATTTACTTCAATGTAATTATAAGTATTGAATGCTTCTTTTAGAAATTTCATATGCTTCATACAAAATTTACTTCAGTCAACACTTTTACATCCCAATGAATTTACAAAAAGACGCATTTGATTCTAAGTAAAAGATACAAAATATGAAAAATGTTGTGTTAACAAATGTATGGAATATTGTTTACTTATATTATTTACAGGTGATGCAGCTAGCAGGAATTGAGGGAGAACAAGTAGTACTGTTGCTAGAGGACCATCAATTTATTGAACCTCAATTCTTAGAAATGGTTAACAGTCTGTTGTCCAGTGGTGAGGTCCCTGGTCTATATACCCCAGAAGAATTAGACCCTATCTTGGCACCACTGAGAGATATGGCTTCAGAGGCAGGATTCAGGGGAACTATGATCAATTTCTTTGCTTCTAGTAAGTGATGAAGCTGACATATTCTGTTATTTGTTTTTTTTAAAACTACTTATTGCATCAATTTTAAAATTTGGAAAATTGCTCTTTTTTAAAGTACATTAGACATTTCAAATTTTGTTTCTTTGCTAATAAACTTTTCCTGTTATGAATCAGTTTTTTCCTCAGTTATTCTTGTAATTGAAAATATTTAAAGTCATTTTGTTTCTGTTGGAAGGTTGTCTCATTGGCATTCATAACACATCTTAGTTTTTTATTTTGGGTAAATAGAAGTGAAAATTCAATTGACAGAAAGCATTAATAACATTAGTTTCAACGTTTGATAGCTAAATGATATTCAGCTGAAATAAATTAAGATGTTAATAAATGTTTTATTTTGTTCAGGAATAAAGTGTAATCTTCACATAGCTTTAATTATGGACTGTACTAATACTAAGTTTACAGTAAACTGTGAGAGTAACCCTGCTTTGTATAAGGAGTGTGCTGTTCAGTGGATGGAAGGGTGGAGTAGGGATAGTATGATCAAGGTACACATTTTTTTGAATAATACCTATATACATCGACAAATCTCTATGCAACAATAATAAAATGAATTTAGATATTTTAATTAATTATGATTGCATGAGGATGTAAAGAAATATAGGTCATTGTACAACAATAAGCAAAACACAGACAGTAAAGTAAGCTAAATATAGCCTTGGTTTGACCCAATGACCTAATTAGTGATAATCAAAACAAAGGAAAATCAAATCAAATTTATAAGTCTAACAACAACCATCAGAAACTACTAAATCTCAGGCTTATAACTTGGGACTGGCACACAAAAAATGAGACAGGATTAAACATGTCTGTGAGCACTCAACCTCATCTAACCTGAAAAAGCAAAAGATAAGTACATACTGCAAAAATACTAACATAACATTATATTCATTACTTGGCAGTTTGTCACCACTGATTATGATTCTAGTTTTCTTGTATAAAATGTCCTTGTTTAATTTTGTCAGGTACCTTACATGCTATTGACAAAGCCACCAAAGATAGAAGGAGCCTCCATTGGAGAAAAGAAGACACGACAAAGAAAGTTATCTGGAGGAGAGGAACTCCTCAAATGTTTCCTACATGTACATGAACATTGTGCACAGTTAGGCCTTGGTGCCACACCAAGGAGATATGTAGCTTTCCTTAATACATACCAACAGGTTTATAATAACAAGAAGTCAGGAATTGAAAGAAGACAACATCATTTACAGGTATGAATCAAGATAATTTAGGGATTTTAAGCTTAATGGTGTACATGAAACATGTGAAGAGCTCAAAATATCCAATTTTACAGCGTTTTTCCTTCATAATATAAAAACAAGAAGATGTGGTTTGCCTGCAAATGAGAAACACTCTCCATCATACAGCAAATCACATAGAAGCCAGCAAGAACAGATCACAGCATAGCCTTTGACAATGATTAAAACCAATACACAAAAAAAAAAGCCATAAAAGAACTTTTTTCTCTGTATTTTTACAAATTTGCCGTTTTTGAAATTTTTCAGTCTCAAAACCTTGTAATCAAACTCAGCATAGAAAACAGAATTTAAATTGTGTACACAAACTTGCATTTCTTCAACAACAAACTCATCAATGTAATTGTAGTTTTGAAGATTCAGATGTTCCTATAATACAATGTTATTTCTGAATTTGTCCATTGTTATAAAGATATACATGACCAAAAAATAAAATTCACTATAACAAATCTCTCTTTACCCAAAAATCACTTATTTGAGACATTATAAAGTCATGCACTACACTATTTAACTGTTGTACATGATGCAACAGAAACACAAAGAAAGAAAAATACCTCAAACAATTATAAAAAGAAAAAAAGAAATGCTTTGTTTTGAATTGCCTTTTACTTATAAATTGGTAGCCAGATCAGTTTTAGAATAAATATTCAGTATTGTTCTATTTTTACCTCATTCTCTTTGTTTTGAAAATAGGCTGGTGTAAGTAAACTAAATGAAGCCAAACAACTTGTGGATGAACTGAAGAGAAAAGCAGCAGAACAAAGTAAACAATTAGCTGTCAAACAATCAGAGGCTGATAATGCATTGAAGGAAATTACTGTCAGCATGCAGGTATGATATTACATACATAGAAAACAAAGAAAATGTGGTATAATTGCCAATTAGAACTTTTTACACAAGACCAAATGGAGTAGATATAAGCAACTATAGGTCACCATATGGCCTTTATCAATGAGCAAAGCCCATACCGAGTAAGCTATAAAAGGCCCAAGCCATACCGAGTAAGCTATAAAAGACCCAGAAATGACAAATTTTAAAATTCTAAACAGAAAAAAACAATGAACTGACTCAGGACAAGCAAATGCACAAATTGGCAGGTATAATAAAGTTGGCTCAATGTGGTGACTCTTAGCTACAGCATGTTAGTTCTGAATATGACATCAAACTGTCGCCAGTGAAAAATAGCTCAGTATGGATCAGTATTCTAGAACATCTAGACTAGAAGACAATATATTTTATTGTACAGAAAATAATTTACCAATGAACGAAAGCTATATATATGATCAGTGATCATCTTGTATTTGATTTTATATTAAAAATGATTTTCCTAATTTTACATTACAGAATGCTGGAGATCAAAAGAATGAAATGACAGTATTGAAACAACAAGCTGCAGAGGAGGACAAAGTTCTTCAGAAGAGGAAGAAAGTCATTGATGTTGAGTTAAAGGATGTTGAACCTCTGGTCCAGGAGGCAAAAGCAGCTGTAGGCAACATCAGACCAGATTCTCTCACAGAAATAAGGTCCCTCAGAGCCCCACCAGATGTCATAAGAGACATATTGGAAGGTGTACTCAGATTGATGGGTATATTTGATACATCATGGGTCAGCATGAAAAGGTGGGTGTAGATAGGGACATATTGGAAGGTGTACTCAGATTGATGGGAATATTTGATACATAATGGGTCAGCATGAAAAGGTGGGTGTAGATAGGGACGTATTGGAAGGTGTACTCAGATTGATAGGAATATTTGATACATCATGGGTCAGCATGAAAAGGTGGGTGTAGATAGGGACATATTGGAAGGTGTACTCAGATTGATGAGAATATTTGATACATCATGGGTCAGCATGAAAAGATGGGTGTAGATAGGGACATATTGGAAGGTGTACTCAGATTGATGGGAATATTTGTTACATCATGGGTCAGCATGAAAAGGTGGGTGTAGATATTGGAAGGTGTACTCAGATTGATGAGAATATTTGATACATCATGGGTCAGCATGAAAAGATGGGTGTAGATAGGGACATATTGGAAGGTGTACTCAGATTGATGGGAATATTTGATACATCATGGGTCAGCATGAAGAGGAGGGTGTAGGTAGGGACATATTGGAAGGTGTACTCAGATTGATGGGAATATTTGATACATCATGGGTCAGCATGAAAAGGTGGGTGTAGATAGGGACATATTGGAAGGTGTACTCAGATTGATGGGAATATTTGATACATCATGGGTCAGCATGAAAAGGTGGGTGTAGATAGGGACATATTGGAAGGTGTACTCAGGTTGATGGGAATATTTGATACATAATGGGTCAGCATGAAGAGGAGGGTGTAGGTAGGGACATATTGGAAGGTGTACTCAGATTGATGGGAATATTTGATGCATCATGGGTCAGCATGAAAAGGTGGGTGTAGATAGGGACATATTGGAAGGTGTACTCAGATTGATGGGAATATTTGATACATCATGGGTCAGCATGAAGAGGAGGGTGTAGGTAGGGACATATTGGAAGGTGTACTCAGATTGATGGGAATATTTGATACATCATGGGTCAGCATGAAAAGGTGGGTGTAGATAGGGACATATTGGAAGGTGTACTCAGATTGATGGGAATATTTGATACATCATGGGTCAGCATGAAAAGGTGGGTGTAGATAGGGACATATTGGAAGGTGTACTCAGGTTGATGGGAATATTTGATACATAATGGGTCAGCATGAAGAGGAGGGTGTAGGTAGGGACATATTGGAAGGTGTACTCAGATTGATGGGAATATTTGATGCATCATGGGTCAGCATGAAAAGGTGGGTGTAGATAGGGACATATTGGAAGGTGTACTCAGATTGATGGGAATATTTGATACATCATGGGTCAGCATGAAAAGGTGAGTTCAGATCACTCAAATTTTATTAATACATGTATGACCAACCATTATATACTGTATAGTGGGTTATTTTCGCCGGGTTAAGTTTTCACTTATTTTCGAAGATAGAATAGAATCGGCAAAATATATTCCACCAATTTAAAGGGCACATGCAAAAGTAATTAATTTGGTTTACTTCTTTCAATGAAAATTGTGAAATTTTACTCTCGCCAAAAATAACCTGCTATACGATATATCATTGTAGATTTGAATCTAGTGAGAGAAAAAAAGACTTTATCGGCCAATTGATCAAGGTACTTGGTCCACATATACCAGTTAGATCTCTTAAGCTGGGGTATTTAATTATTAAAATTGTACCTATGTGTATTAAGAGAGATGTTAACCACAACAAAATATAATAAGTAATTCATATACATATCTCTTTATCAATTTAGTCTTAGTTATACAGGATCCTTGTCTTATATAAAAGTATTAATTAACACCAGCCTAATTTGTTTTATTTACTGTGGATTCATTATTGTTCGTTGGATTCCAATTTTTCGTGGTTTTTAGTGGTGATTAGCGAACCATGAAATTAAATGTATAAAGAATTATGAATTCTATATAGGCTTGAATGTAGTCGTTGGCAAAACCACGAAATCGATAATTCATAAAAATGCAACTTTTCATCAATCCACCATAATTGGTACCCATGAAAATGAATGAATCCACAGTACCTGCTGCTGACAATATTCTTAATCCTATCTTAGTTAACTACGATTGCCAGTTTTCCTGATGAAGGTCCATGGGTATGTGTTTTCTCTGGGCACTCCAGTTTCCAACACCAATTAAAGTGAATGTTGCTGCAAGTGATGTAATAACAAACTGTCTATCAATCTCAAAGCTAAATATTGATAATTTTTCAAATTTGTAGTTTCTTGGGAAAGAGAGGAGTAAAGGATGAAATTCAGACATTTGATGCTAGAAACATTAGTCCAGAAACCAGAAAAAGTGTGGAAGAAGTTTTAAGAAAGAGTAGCGCCTCGTTTGAAGCAAAGGTGAGTGAATATGTAGAAGATTCAACTGAATATTCTATCAGCAGAACCCCGGAATAAATTTATTTGTGCTTTTTTGAACATCAATGACAAAAGAAAATCTATCTTATGTCTGACAGTTTATGTTTATTTTTCTTGATATTGTAGAATGCCAAGAGAGCATCAGTAGCAGCCGAGCCTTTAGCAATCTGGGTGAAGGCTAATGTCAAATTCTCCTATGTTCTTGAAAAGATTGGACCACTGGAAGCTGAACAAAATGAACTGAAAAGGTACGCTGAATAGGACTGCCATGATGTTTGTTATAAAATAACTATTGAAAAAACAAGAATATGTTTGTGCTGATAACTCAAATTTAATAATACTTTCTAGTACTTAAGCTAATTACACTAAAGATAGTTATTGTTATTCAAACAAGTAATTATTTTTTGAACTTATTAAATAAGAAAATGTAATGTTACAATGAGCATAAAGCATGACACAACAAAACTATTTCTTAAACAGAAAACCAGAAATAAGTGTAAAAAGGAGATAAAACAAACATTTCAAGTCATATTTTACAATCATTCTAATATTTATGAATTATGGAATATACTTTTGCTTGTCATTAACATCCATTTATATATATATAGCTAAGTACTCCACAAAAGAAAGGTATAATCAAATCACCTTCCTTAAAAATTGATATATCTATTTAAGGAATTTGGCAAAGGCACAGGGTAGAATGGACAAATTGAAGACAGCTTTAGATGAAGTAGATGCTAAAGTTGCCTCCCTTAGAAATCGTTTTGAGACATTTACCAAAGAAGCTGCTGAGTTAAAAATCAAATTAGACAGAGAAAATGAAACCATTATTGCTGCTGAGACACTTGTGACCAAGTTAGATGGAGAATACCAAAGATGGAATCAGCAGGTCTGAACATTGGGTTTTGATCACAGTTTGAACTTTTATAGCATGAGCAGTTGAAGTTTTGATGCCTTTATTGTTTGAATTTCACAGCCTTGTTGGATGCATTCAATGGACAGTTAAATGGTTAATAGATATAAGATGATGTGGTATGAGTGTCAATGAGACATCTCTCCATCCAAGTCACAATTTGTAAAAACAAACCATTATAGGTCAAAGTATTGCCTCCAGCACAGAGCCTTGGCTCACACCAACGATCAAGCTGTAAAGGGCCCCAAAAAATGACAAGTGTAAAACCATTCAAACAGGAAAACCAACAGTCTAATCTTTATAAAAAAGCAAGACACACTTATGAACTACATCAACAAACAACAACTACTGAACATCAGGTTTAAAACCTTTTAAAGAATAGAATAATTTAACTGTGCATATGGTTTTGTTAATAGGCTGGGCCTTTTGAAAGAGCAGTTAATATTTCTATGATTTAATTGTTTGAATTTCACAGCATTGTTCAATGCATTCAATGGACAGTGGAATGTTTGAATAGTGAAAACAAGGCACAAACAAAATTTCCCAAACAACAGTATTTTAACCCTCTTGCTGCCGACGTTTTTCAAGGTTGCATTTCATATGCCGGAAAATACGACAGCTCGATGTCTGTGACTTAACATGTCAAAACAACGACGTCATTCAATATATGATGTCGCGACATAATGACCGTTACATTTGGGACACATTGGAGAAAACATAACACTGTTTAATCTTCGGTCTTTTAATTGACAGAGATACAGCATTGATGAGAAGTTTGCATAAATTTAACCATGGACATATGTGTCCCTCCGGCAGCAAGAGGGTTAAGCACATCCCTTTATTTCACAAACATCTGTTGAACCATTAACTATTCTTCTTCTGAGCATTGTTGTATTGTCAGTATTATAGATTGACTTTGCATGTTTGAACAGAGCATTTTTATGCCCCACCTACGATAATAGAGGGGTATTATGTTTCTGGTCTGTGCCTCCGTTCGTCCGTCCGTCCGTTCGTCCGTCTGTGCCTCCGTTCGTCCGTCTGCTTCAGGTTAAAGTTTTTGGTCAAGGTAGTTTTTGAAGAAGTTGAAGTCCAATCAATTTGAAACTTAGTACACTTCTCCCCATGATATGATCTTTCTAATTTTAATGCCAAATTATAGTTTTGACCCCAATTTCATGGTCCACTGAACATAGAAAATGATAGTGCGAAGTTCAGGTTAAAGTTTTTGGTCAAGGTAGTTTTTGATGAAGTTAAAGTTACATCAACTTGAAACTTAGTACACATGTTCCCTATGGTATGATCTTTCTAATTTTAATTCCAGATTTAAGTTTTGACCCTAATTTCACAGTCCACTGAACATAGAAAATGATAGTGTGAGTGGGGCATTCGTGTACTATGGACACATTCTTGTTAATTGTAGGTTGGTGAGCTTGCAGCAGAAATACAAGAACTTCCAAAGAGAGCTCTACTAGGTGCTGGTTTTATCACTTACCTAGCTCAGGCTCCAGAGGATGTTAGGAGGAATTGTCTAAAGAGCTGGATGGAGGCACTTACTGTTGAGGGTTTTGATATGAGGAGGTTCCTTAGTACGGAGAGTGAACAGCTGATTTGGAAGTCTGAGGGATTACCTTCAGATGACCTGTCTATGGAAAATGCATTGGTGATACTTCAGGTATAGAATGGATTTGAAATTAAACAAATATTTGTTAAAAGTTTCTTTAACTATTATTGAATTTTTTTTATTCATTTATCATTGTTGTTTGATTTTTAAATTTTGAAAGATTGAAAGATATAAAAAAATGAAAAAAATCTTTTTAGTATGTATTAAAAGATAATATTTCAATACATGTAATCACCTTAAATATGCATGATTTAAAATAGAATACTAAAATTGCATGAAATGAACATAAATATGCATGCATGTTTGTCAGATTGCTTAAGATAATGCTTTTATTAAATAAAGTAAATACTAGAGATACAAATATCATTGTACTCTGCAGTGTCTTTGAAACAAGAAATTTTATATATTTTTGAAAAAATATTAACATTTAAATTTTGTTCTGTAGTTACAGGTAAATATTGCATGTAGTTTCAAAGATGTTGACTATAACAAAAATTATAATGTTTATAGATATTTATAATGCTTTGTAACAATTTACATATAAACGGAATTTAATGTTTAATTTATTTATTTTAATTTTTTCCTATTTCATATCTGGTTGGAATGGAAATACTGTTAGTCCAAAGTCACCATGCAAACATTGTTTGATTTGATTGACTTTTTTTGATAAAAACTGAAGACTTATCATTTTGCATGGTGTATTTTGACTGACTGTAATAGATATATAATGCTTTGATGTATAACTGTAATCAATAATTTCTAGATCAACTGTATAGAAGCTGGGGTAAGAATTGGTTCAAAAAGTTGAGACATTTTCCCCGACACAAAATGCACCCTATTTTGTTTTATCCATGTTCAGCTCCTAACAATGATTTTGTGCACATCTTTGTTTTGACTGATCACATTTATTTTTCTTTCCATCAAACTTTCGTTTTATAGGTGCAGTAGTTTTTTTTTTTTTTTTGCCATTATGTTTAACCTTACCTACCTGCCATCAAACAAAACAAAATTTGACAAAATTGTCACTAGCTGTAACTATAACTGTTCAATTTTGATTTATATAAGTGTATGTAGAGCAATGTTGACCATAATGGAATTAAAAACAAAACTTTTTTTCAAAGAAATGAATAGTACAGAATTGATTTAATTTTATAGCAGTATAAAAATTGTTTTAGATTATTGGTTTGTTCTGTAAATTTAAGTATTCACATTTCAATTGCACCATGCTTGCTGCTTCAGCAATGATTTCACTGTTGAGAGTGTTAAGTTTTAGCTTTAATACAAGGGCAGCAGTTAAGCTTTTCGTCCCAAACTAGGAATGGCTGTGTTGCAATTTTACTTTCTTAAATAATGGGCTTGCTTTGAACAAACTTTAATATTGATTTGTGAGGTAATTTGTACAAAAAAATAAAGGAGACCACTGATAAAGAAAGTGAAAGTTTTACAACATATCTACTTGAGTATATAGATAGAACAATGAAGTTAAGGGTTCTCGTGTCTGCTGGGTGGACCATTACAGCATTATTATCTTTTTTTTACTGCCTATTATTAACAAATTATATTAAAAACTTGTCAATCAAACTATTAGACATTAAAATCAAAGATGACTTTAAACAAGACTTGACCAGTTTATTTAAATATTTACCCACTCTGAGCATTACTTTGTTAGACATAATAATTCACAGTTAATCTAACAAACATACTTTATATGCACGAAAGACACTTTCAAATCATTCAATCATAAAGTACAAATTTAAATTTAACTTATAAATACAATACACCTGCATTAATGCTTATTTTCACTTGCTGTACACTTTACAGGGAGGCATGGTAAGTTCACACAATAGTATCAGCTGTTTTCTCTGAATATAAATAACATGACTCCAGATCAGCTTAATGATTTGACTGTTTCAGTGATAAATACCCTCCCATTCAGCTTCTGTTATACAGTTGATGGATACGATTTCGCTAACATAATTATTAACTCAACATCTTATATGCTAGTTTTTTATACTCTGAAGCAATTTTTTTTTTTAATGTGATGTAAAGTAGCTAGAAGTTACTAATACTGATAGCAAAGAAAAATAATTTTAATTCTTTCAATTGTATATTAATATAGTAGCAAGAATTAAATTAGTGCTTTAATAGTAGACTCCAATATATAGTTAGGTATCAGTCTGATGTTAGTTCTTTTGATTTAATGTAGCTAGGACAATTTAGGCAGGATATTTTTATTTAGTATATATTTGGTTGCTCCAATAATTCATACCTGCCAATCCTCCTGCTCAAATGACAAAATTTGGAAAATCTCTGGCTTGCCAGTACCCTCCTGCGCGGGAGTAGAATCTCCTGCTTTTGGATACTTAAGCCTTGATTGACAAGTCAACATTTATTTACGTTTTTGTGTCACTGATGAGGGTTGTTGTTACCTGTAAATCACAGACCATGATAAATTAAGGGCATCCGATACAGTTTCTCGATATAATGTCATTTTTATAATTTTGAAATATGTTGTAGGCCTTGGCGAGTTATAAAATAAAACACAAAATAAAACATAGGTCACCGTGCTTGTTTTCGAGAAAATTGAGGCTGAAAATTGGGGATTTGTGCAATTTTGTAAAAAAATTAGGCAATGTTATAAAATTTTAAGAGCAGATATTCTTCGTCGTAAATTATTAAGATCGGGTTCAATCTGAAGCTGTGATAAGTGGCAATAAGGAAAAAAATAAATCACTATACGAATAACTATAAAATTATTCAAGTCTTGCTTGACATTGCGGACCAGATGCTCAAAGTGGTATTTTTCTAAACCTAAAAAAATGGAAAAAAAACTGTTTCTGAAAATGTCATTTTTATCATTTTTCTGCATAAACTGCATTTTGTCATGCTTTCTCCAAATCTCAAATAAAAAATATAGGTCACTGTGCTGGATTCCATGATAATCACGATTTATCCTAAAAAATTGCGTCACCCCTGTGTAACCTCAACGTTAGCGCTAAAGTGCACGACGTCGCTGGCAGACTTTTTCGACGTAATCGTTGCAAATTACCGGCGACATTTTTCAGATGTATAAATATTACTTGTAAAGAGCTAACTAAAAATTGGTAATATTGTTTTCGGAAATAAAATCATGTGAATCATAAATGCATCTCGTTGTTTGTGGTCTAAATGAGAAACACCCCAAGAAAGTGATTACTGACTGTTGATAATTTTTACGGCTTTTAAAATTAAAGACTTGGCAATTTAAAACTTGACATACAGTTGACTATGCAGTATGGGCATTGCTCAATGTTGAAGACCGTACGGTGACCTATAGTTGTTAATTTCTGTGGCATGTTTGTCTCTTGTTGAGAGTTGTCTCATTGGAAATTATACCATATCTTCTTTTTTGTGTTGTCAGAAAACAAAAACAAAATCTTATCAAGGAATATGCTAAAGGATGCTTTTGTCCAGAGAGAGAAACTAGACCTTATTTTGAAATTTTTGGATTTCGCAAAAACGATTGAATTAATAGCGAGAGAACTGGACATATTACCTATGCCTAATTTCATTGGTAAATAGCTATATATATTTTCACCAAAGCGCGACGCATTGCGGGGTACATAAATTATCACACGTTCATTCCTGTGTCTGTCCTTTCGGTCCTTATGGTTAATTAGATTTTTCAAGTGTACAATCTTGCCAAATTTCTATAAAACTGATATCGTATGGACACGTTCGAAAATCAGTGCATATCAACTATTCTTTAAAAGAGTTATGCCATTTGGAAATATTAATTATATTGGAAATTGCATTGTATTTGCTGTCATTTCATCATTTCTCTTAAGATATTTGTAAAAAAAAAAAAAAAAAAAAAAAAAAAAAAAAAAAAAAAAAGCCAAAATAAACAACTGCGCTACGAGCGCATGATACGCCCGTCGTCTTATGAAAAAAACCCATAATACATGTTTTTGAAATAACACGGGGCTTGCACAGGAAGTCATGCTAAGTATATCCTGACTCATTTGTTATTCTTGCTCAAAAGGAAGTTTATAATGACTATGATATCAAATTGAAGCTCAATAAAAATTCAAAAACTAAAAAATTAATTAAAGAATCATCACGAAAAAGTATACAGATCTTTAAGAATAATTTAACTAACAAGTATATGAAATTTTATGCAATAATTATTAATAGTTTTTTAGATACGGCTCGACATGTGAAAACCCCCTCTTTTTTCATAAACTCAATAAATCTAAAATAAAAGAATCATCCTCAAAAAGTATACAGATCTGAGATTCATATAACTAAGAAGTGTGTAAGGTTTCAAGTCTTGTAACTCAAAAAGTTCGCCAAAAAGATATACAGATCGTTTGGCCATCATGAGAAAAACAACCATATTTAGTTTAATGACTTTAGGATTAAATGCTGTACCATTTTAAGACGTACAGACGGACGCTGCACATTTGTATACCATAATATGTCCCGTATGTACGGGCGTAAAAAAAATATTGTTGCCTCTTGAATTTTCCGCGGAGTTCAGTATTTTTTGTCGTTTTACTTTTTGTTAGATAAAATACGTGTTACGTGGAGGTAATAGGAACTTTATTAAAGTTGTATCATTGTTGATATTAGCGGAATGCCATTATTTATCTAAAATAAATAAATTGTTCAGTTAGGAAGTTTACTTCTTCTTGTACCTAAATTTTTGGTATTAGTTTTAAAATATCATTGTCGGTTTTCTGTGCTGTAAAAAAAATGACAGAAAATCGGAGCCGGACTAAATTGTGAATGAATAAAAGATAATTAAAATGTCCTATGCTTGAACAGAATATTTTTCCATCAATATGGGAATCAGAATATGTTTTCAAGACAAATACTATTAGTAGTCCAAATAAGTATGCCTGTAAGGAAGGGTATGACGGCCCGCCTTCCTGTGACGTGTGAAAGAAAAAAAATATAATAGCCTTTCAAGACGTTTGGACTAGTAAAATACCATACCTCCTCCAACCTTTTGAAGTGCAATGATCGTTCCATAAATATTTTACATCTGAATTTATTATTTTATTTTAGACAAAAACTATATCATATGTAGGACATACGTCCTGAACATGCATTAAATATTTGCCACTGGACGTTTAGCAAACAACATTCAATCAATTTATTGGACATAGTCTTGGTATAAAGCTGGAATTTAAGGTAGTTCCTCATATTAAAATGATAAGTGACATGCATTATATTAGTAACATCAAAAGGGTCGGTCATCTTGAGATTGCTAACTATACAATATTTACATTTGTTGAAGATCTCACAGAAACAGTAATGTGTTTTATTTCTTATGATTTTATTAGACTGTTATCCTTTTAGAATCAAATGCACTAACATGATGGTGTAGAAGTTGGCATGCGGGAGAAACAGAAATTGGAGCATCGGAAAATCCACATTACGTTTCTTATTACGGAAAATTACACGCATTACGTCCCGCAAAAAGTGACGTTTTGCGGGAATTCAAACGCTTAACGTCGCGCCAAGAGTTAACTCCCTTGAAACTGTATCGGATGCCCTTAAATGGTTTCACTTGACAGCTTGGGTGTGAAACATAGTACTAATTAACGATCATTGACGACTTTTGCTTCAAGCTTCAAAGAAATTTCGGGTTACTTCCCCTGATTAATCCTGTTTTAAGTTATCCTTCTTAAAATAATGTGAAGTGATAAAACGATATAAACTAAAGACAAATTGAACAAAGAATCAATAAAAGATGTCAAGTAAATGATTTTGTATGCCTTAAGACAAAAAAAAAAATATATTATGAAAATCACTTAAAAGATTTATACTTCTATTCGATGTTTGAATTGAAATTTATAAGATATGTATGGAACAAAGTTGAAATAATAATTCCCATCACATCCAGTCACGTCTCAGTCATTACAGCTGAACGGACGTGCTGGGCCAGCTCTCCTTTACCCGCTGTCTTCGATGAGGGTTTACAGTTAGATATCAACGACTTACTACTTAAGATGACAGAAACCAATCCATGCCGTACAGATAGACGTAGTAGTTGGCATACCCGCGTTAACATGCACTCCAAAACCATTGTATCATGGGGAGTGTTATGCCGATTAACGTCCGAGGGCTGTATCCTAGGCTGTTGGGTGATACGACCTTCATTTCACTGCCTCACGGCTTTGGTCCTGATAACGCTTCCTGTCATCTTTCGAACTACGTCTGAGATCATCTACCAGTACTCCATCATCGAGGCTAGCGGGCTGCCAAGCTGACCAAACTGGCCCTGAAAGCAGCCGTTGTGAAGTAAACCAACATCAAAATAGTCAACAAAAGAAAAACAACTCACCAAAACCAAGATGGCGGCCTACATATTGCGACCTCCACTACTTGTTCCTGACCCATGGCATCAAAATATGATAAAGCTCACCAAACGCCTTCGGGCACCGAGCCGACCGTGCGAGGGCTGTATAGCCAGTCAAGGTCGTTAAACACCACCACATATATATTGAAATAATGCTAAAGTGCATCTGTTTCTGTATGAGTAAACTTTAGAAACAAACTAGAAGCTGTGTATTGGGATGCAAATGTGAAAAGATGATGAATGATACATATGACTCTACTATAAATAGAATATAATCAAAGTTAGAAAAATAAGTCCAGCTATAAACTCTTATATGTGTTTTGAAGAAGAATAAAAGGTCATATATTTCACTTGAAAAGGTCATTCGCGTAAACCCCCCACCCTTAGCTATCATAGCTGAGAGGGAGATCTCCCTCTTTGAAGGTTTCAGAGGTTGGCAGGTATGATAATGATTCAACTGTGCCAATTTCTAACACAAATGTACATTATCAAGACTTTCCTATTTTTAACTGGCAGTGGATATATTAAACTAATATTCTGTTTAGTTAAGCTAAACAAATCTTAAAAATGAAGGAGTTATGATAAGAGGCATTTTCTGTGCCCCTGAAATTACAAAAATAGTTCAATCCTTGGAGAATTAAAAGTATGAAAGTTCTATTGATCATTGTGATATAATCTGACAACTGGGCGAGTTATGATACCAGTATGACATATTTGACCTATTTACACACCTTTTTGGGCAAATTAGAAATGATCTGAAGGTTTTACCAAAAATATATTTTACCTGCGATAAGATAGGTCACATTGATGCAAAATATGTTCAAATGCAAAGTCAAGATAAAGTGACCTCATCATAACTTCTCATTTGTGTTGTACTGATCAATTGTTCAAGACTATGTGTGTAATGGTTGCCACTGGTTGTTACGCAATCAACAATCAATGAATAAGTAAACACTATTGATTAATTATGGATTGATTTTTTTAGGAAAACTTTTGTTGATAGCTTAACTTAAGACTTCTATTTCATAGAGACAATTTTGATCAAAATTTAAAAAAAAAATACCTTATTAAGGACTTTGGTATGAAGTTACCATTTGTAGTTTAACCAAAACATTTTAATTTGAATTTATGACCAGAAAAAGTAAACTGATATTGTAAGTTATAATGAACTGACTTTTGACAAATAATTTAATAGTTTCTAGAGTAAGATGAAGTGTTTCAAAAAGTTTCATTACAATTCTTTCTTGGATAATTTTCTTTTGTATTAAAGATTTGGAGAAAAAACAAATTAAGAATGTTGAAATCTTAGAAATGATGATTTTTTAAAGGTTTTATTATGTTGTACAGTTCTTTCAGTATATTTTTATTTTATTTTAACAGAGTGCACTAAGGCCCTTCCTTATAGATCCATCTTCAAGAGCCACAGAATGGCTGAAAACTCATTTGAAAGAAAACAGACTGGAAGTTATTAATCAACAGGTAAATATAATCATGGTAATCTTGGTAAATGAAGAAAGGAGTTGAATGAACCTTCCAAAAGCGAAGTTCAAACTCACAACCTCAGTGTTGACAGGCCTATAATCACTATTAAAGAACTACTTAGTAAAGATATGACTTGTACCTCACACCCTAGTTAAAATAAAAATCATAATAATGCCATGTCTGCAACAGAATTGACTTTTAGGATATATGTATATTAATGTTTATTATGGAGTTGTGTTTTATTTTGCAGGATGCTAACTTTTCCACCTCATTAGAACTTGCAGTGAGATTTGGTAAAACACTCATTATACAGGAGGTCGATGGAGTTGAGCCTGTGTTGTATCCACTGTTGAGAGGAGACTTACATGCACAAGGTACAAAACATATTTGAACATTAGATATTTCAACAAACATATAATTTCCCCGATAATTTCATATGGAATTAGTTTATATAAGAGAAATAATATCTTGTCATACAGTCTTTTTTTACAATAAATATTATTTATTTGAATGAATATCAAAACTTTTAATGTTGAGTGCTTATAGATAGACTATCAAAATATTCGTCACTTTAAATCTTATTGAAAATTTATTTTTTATAATGTGCAAATAATGTTATGGTAGATCTCTTTGAGAAAACAAAATTATAATAAAGCTTGTAATAGGTTATCACAATTTGCTGCTCTTGATGATTGATGGTAGCATTTATATTTTTTTTATTTATCTGAAATCTGACTAGTTTAGTTGCATTTACTTTTCAGAATTTTTTTTATATTAGTTCCTTTGTTACAGGTCCCAGATTTGTTGTACAGATAGGAGAGAAGACAATAGATTACAATGAGGAGTTCAGACTGTTCTTAACGACTAGAAATCCTCAGCCTGAGATCCCACCTGATGCTGCCTCGGTCATCACAGAGGTTAACTTTACTACCACCAGGGCTGGTCTTACTGGACAGGTATGTAAAGTGAAATATGATTGCACACCAAAAACCTTTTAAACTAAATGCCTTATGAATATTTCTTTATTATTATATGTGTATCAGCTGTGGCATAATGTGCAATTACACACAAAGAGGATTAAGTAAAAAGTGTATTAGCTGAATACTGCCAACAAAGTTGTATACTTAAAAAATGTATAGTTTAAACAGGTTTCACTGTTGCAGGTGTTTGTGATGAATTAGTATAGTATTGTGTCCATCTTGGGCATTATGTTACATCCTACATTTACAGACAAATTTAGGAATGTGAAATCTAGTCTCAGATAATTGAGGCGCCCGCAGGGTCAAAAACGACCTGCGACCTCTGGGCTTTTTAGAGGCGACTTCCGACCTGAGGGCCTTCTAAAAACAACCTGCGACCTGTAAAATTTTGAAAAACGGCCTTCGACCGACTTGCGTCCTCTGTGTTGGGAAAAACGACCTGCGACCTGTACATTTCCCTTAAAAACGACCTCTCGACGAATTTAAAAGCGACCTTGCGACCTGAGGGGGGTACCCTGTGGGAGCCTTATAATTAATCTGAATTACATAATTCAATTTGTACTAACAGATCTTTTACATACAGCTTGCTAATAAATTAATAGATTCATAATTTATTAAATACAGTTTTCCCTCTTGTCATGTTCATAGTTGCATATAATTGTAGCAGTTCCTCCACTTGTCATATTAGATAATTTTTAGTTGTCTAATTGTTTGAATTGAATGTTTTGCAGCTACTGGCCAACACTATCCAGCATGAGAAGCCCGAGTTAGAAGTAAGGAAGACAGATCTACTTAGGACGGAGGAAGATCTCAAGATACAGCTGGCTAAGATGGAGGAATCTTTACTAGAGGTTAGTTTTTAAAATGAAAAAAAAAAAACACAAAAAAAAAACATCATAGCTTGAAGAAAAAAATAATGAATAAGTTTTGATCCTTTCTGCAAGTGACTACTATTATTCATATAGAGCCAAAAGTAAAATACCAAAAATACCAAACACCGAGGAAAGAAATCAAAATGGTTAGTGCCTTATTAAATGACCAAATCAAAAGCTCAAACACATCATACCGACATACGAATGAAAATCAACTTTTATATTCCTGATTTGTCTTCGAAATAATGGAAAATTTTAAATAACAGTTTTAAATGTCTATCTAAGATTTTATTTTAACAATAGAATGAAACTTCACAGGATTGAAATATTTTATGATAATTATATAATTATTTTGATTGTTTACAGGAAAATTTGTATAGATGATTTAAAAACTTTTAAGACATTGGTTTATTTCAGGAATTAGCAAGTGCTAAAGGAAACATTTTAGAAAATAAAGAACTGTTGGATTCCTTGAATAAGACCAAAGCCAGTAGTATAACTATTGCTGATTCTCTGTCTGAATCTGTCAGGCTGCAGGCATCTCTTGATCAGGTAATTCACTAGGAAATTAAATTAATTCAAATTTTACAACAATTGCATTTTTACCATATATATGTGTTTGCATGAGATTATATGCATTCAAAGGTAGTAGACATCTAACCCACAAGACCTAATTTTTTGTAAGAATAAGAATAAATGCTGAATCTGAATCTTTGGATGTGATATGCAGAAGATGTAATTGATATACTAGTAGTAAAATATATGCTATGTATGTAATATTCTAGTAAATAGTATTATTCTCAAGTTTTTTTAACACTTGGGGAAAAAAATCTGTTATAATAATAAATATATTTTACTTTACAGGAACGTAACACTTACCTCCCCCTGGCAGAGAGTGGAAGTAAACTGTATTTTGTCATCAGTGATTTGGCTAAGATCAATAACATGTACAGATTTAGTCTGGCTGCATTCCTCAGACTTTTCAACAGAGCTCTTACAGCTAAGCAGGTAAGGAAATCATTATTCATAATTTTATATATTTTCTAAGCGGAAATCCACAATCAAATAGCAAAACCAAAGCTCAAACACGAACACAAGAAATGAATGGATAACAACTGTCATATTCCTGACTAGGTGGTACAGGCATTTTCTTATGTAGAAAATGGTGGATTAAACCTTTTGTTATAGCTAGCTAAACCGCTCACTTGTATGACATTCACATAAAATTCTGTTATAATGACAACAATATGTGAACAAAACCAACAGGTATTAAATAAGTGGTTCAGGAAATCCATGAATATTGGCATCTCATGAATAGTTGGGAATCCATATAATACTTTGAATAACATAAAGGGGTATTCAGGTATGAGAATAAATGGAACTTCTGGTTATAATTGTCAAACTATGATTTGATAATATATTTTTTCCTGTAGGACGGAGCTGGCACAGATCACAGGATTAAAGCCTTGTCACAGAGGCTAAAGATGTTGGTCTATGAATATGTATGTAGATCATTATTTAAAGCTGATAGACTTATGTTTGCCATGCACATGGTTCACGGAACAAGACCAGAGCTGTTTCAGGAAAATGTAAGCATAATAATTGTTAAACATGTTTTGTTCTAAGATTTATGGGTAAGTGCTGATGTTGACATATATGTGTTTAGTAACTGATCATTTGTTGTATAAAAGTTTTTTTTATTTTTGTAATTATTTAAACATTAATATTGATAAATGTATAGGATCATAGTCTCTACTGTTGTTTTTTACCTAATTGACATAAAAGGAAATGATGTATTTTCTATAAATGCTGACGTTGTCATTAGGGCTTTAATTTCATTTATTTTGTGGAAATATATTATTAATCTATAAGAGTACTCTCTTAAACTTGAAACCTCTAAAAATGAATCATTACAAAATAAAATATGGAAACAAAAGCATTAAATTTCAATCAACTGTACCTAACATATTTTCAGTTTATAGTTAGGTGTGTTTAAATTTATGAAAGTTAAATTAAACAATGACTTCATTGTTAGCTATACTGAATTAAGATTTGAAGAATCAGCAAGATTTTCTAGAGGTCAATTATTGTTACATTAACTATTTTAGAATTTGTAACAATTTTCTATGATAAACATGGTATTATTTTTCATTACAGGAATGGGAACACTTTACTGGAATGTTAGTGGCTGATGTGAAGTCTGACGGACAAAGAGGTGCACCATCCTGGGTTGACCAGGAGAGAGGTCAAGCAGTGGCTAACTTCAGGGTAATTACCATACAAACCTGTTAGGATATAACATCACAGTTTAAAAACTTGTTTATAATGTTGTAACAGCTCTTCATTTAGAGCATGTTTGTATTTTTGGTTAAAATATTTGAATTTTTAACTTTATGATAAAAAATTAGATTCTGTGACACACTGACAGGCAGTAGAACATATAATTAGCAATTTAAAACATTTCCACATGTGGTGATATTATGATACAAGATTATATAAAATGTAATGTTAATGATCAATATTTTAGATGAAACTAAATTTTGAATTTGAATATTTATATTTTACTATGAAAAATTTGTAGTCATGCTTGTATATTTATTTTTTATTTCTCTTTTTAGTCAAACTTCTCCCAGTTGTATTCCATATTTAATTTTGATGACTCCTCCATGTGGTCTAACTTCTCTCGCAGCAGTGAATGTGAGAATGAATTCCCATCAGCCATTGAAAAGAAGACATCTTTGTTCCAGCAGTTACTGGTTGTTCAAGCCTTCAGACCAGACAGGCTTCAAACTGCTATGGGTCACTTTGCCTGCAAAGCTTTAGGTACAAGAAACTTTCTTTTGTATAAAATTATTAAAAAATCTATACTTTTTATGCCTCACCTACGATAGTAGAGGGGCACTATGTTTTCTGGTCTGAGTGTCCATTCATTCATCCGTCTGTCCATCCATCCATCCTTCTGTCCTGCTTCAGGTTAAAGTTTTCAATCACAGTATTTTTGGATGAAGTTGAAGTCTAATAACTTGAAACTTAGTTTACATGTTCCCTATGATATGATCTCTCTAATTTAAATGCCAAAATAGATTAAACCCCAATTTCACAATCCACTGAACATAGAAAATGATAGTGCAAGTTTCAGGTTAAAGTTTTTGGTCAAGGTAGTTTTTGATGAAGTATCAATTTGGAAGTCCAATCAACTAAAAAGTTAGTACACATGGTCCATATGATATGATCTTTCTAATTGAAATGCCAAATTAGTGTTTTATCCCAATTTCACTGTCCACTTGACATATAAAATGAAAGTGCAAGTGGGCATCCATTTACTTTGGACACAATTTTGTTCAAACATATGAATAAGATGAACAAAAATAATCTTATGGACCCAGGAGTGGAACTAGAACATATAAATTTGTATTTTGTTGTGTACTTGTAAAAGCACTTTTTTGTTTATGTGTGTCTGGTTAAAATATTCTTTTCTTGCATTGTTTTTTTTTAACAATTTTTATAAAGGATAAAACAACTCTCAATTTAACAGTTTTGTGCATTAAATAAAAACACTTTTTTCCTCTCTAGAATAAGTCTTTTTAATTAACCAATCTGTATCATCTTAGGTATGCAGGAACTATCACCACCATCTGTTAATCTGAAGAAGTTGTTTGAAAGCGAGACAATTCCAAGTGAGCCTATTCTGATAGTGATCTCCCCTGGTGCCGATCCTTCACAAGAATTACAAGACTTAGCAACCTCGACCATAGGCAGTGATAAATATCATCAAGTAAGTTACCTCCCCTGGTAATGATCATTCTTTATAACAAGAAATGTCATTCCCAAACCATTATTTTCTACTGTGGATTCATTATTGTTTGTTGGATACCAATATTCATGGGTTTCTGGGTAACGTTGAACTACAAATTCAAATGTTTGACGAATTACATATTTTCTAAAGCTACCATATGCAGAGAGTGGCAAAACCATGAAATCAAATATCCTGGAAAGTTATCCTAAATCCATGAAAAATTAATACCCACGAAAATAAATGAATCCACAGTATGCAGAGCCCTATTATTGAAATACCTATGTTTATCAATTGATTGTTACATTTAATCAAGATACCTTGCATGTTTTGATTAAAACATGGTCTTCCTTTTCATAAGTTCTATCCTAACCCTGATTGTGGTAAGAATTAGATGCAGTCATTGACTAGGATTGCCAGTTATACTGCTGAGTTTGGAAGTTCTCTCAAGGTACTGTTGCTTCCTCAAACAATATGAAATGGTCATCATAATACATAGCAAAGTGAGTTCAAAGTGACATTAAACACAACAATAAATCATTTTACAAAGAATTCATTTTAAGTTGCACATGGAGTAAAGTGTCATTCTGATATTTTATGTAATCTACATTGCCACATCTTAAATTTAATTACTTTTCACTAAGAATTTAATAGACAGACACTGTATAAATGAAATGATAACAAAATCATTCCAGGTAGCTATGGGTCAAGGGCAAGCAGATATTGCTATGCAGTTATTGAGAGAATGTTCACAAAATGGAGAATGGCTTTGTTTGAAAAATCTTCATTTAGTTACAGCCTGGCTTCCACAACTAGAAAAGGTAAGATTAATATTGAAGAAAAATAGCATACATTAATTTATGGAACAAGATAAATTGGGAAGTCAACTTGCCAAGCAGTTGTATTGGCACTAGCACATTTCCATGGGGATTATTTGGTGCCGTACCCTCAGTCATTTGCTTCAAAAGTTTTGCACAGTTTACAAACAAGTTTTATAATTGGAATTTCAACATTTTCCATTATACTATCAAAATTACATACAGACATATCTTTTAAGTTTAAATATCTTTTTAATGTTTTCTTTGTATTTTAAATGATATCACAAAACATCTATAAACTTATTAATTCAGGAAATTAACACATTGAAACAACATGAGGACTTTAGACTGTGGATGACAGCTGAAGTACACCCTAAGTTCCCTACTATTCTCCTGCAGAGCAGCTTAAAGGTTACTTATGAGGTAAGTATGTTAGAGATATTGTCAATGTAAATAAAGGGTTTAAACGTTTTATATGAATGCATACATGTTTATCTACTGATCTAAGAGGCTAATATTTCTTCTTAGGGTTAATGTTTTTAAAGAAAAGGGAGCACCCATACAACAAATGGAAAGCTCTAACCATTTGAAAAAAAGATTTTTAATATATAACTTTGTTTAGATAAAGGAAAACACACATTTCAAAGTTTTAAAAAAATTGTGTGTTATTGATTATTAAATTCATTTTTAAATTCATTTTTTATTTGTTTTCATTTATTTGCCCCACCACATCGAATTTATTTCCTAATTCTTTACATATATAGGCCCCACCAGGACTGAAGAGAAATCTGATGAGGACGTATGAATCGTGGAGTCCAGAGTATGTCAGTAAGACAGGAAATGTTGTCAGATCACAGGCATTGTTTGCTTTAGCTTGGTTCCATGCTGTTGTACAAGAAAGAAGAATGTACATTCCACAGGTATAGTGTCCAGTTTTGTTCAGTATAATATGGATTTGTGATAAGTTGACATGAGTTTGACATAAAACTAATTCTTCATTTGATAATCTCTCATATATTCAAGAAGGCTCTTGTATATTTCTTCATTTGATAATCTCTCATATATTCAAGAAGGCTCTTGTATATTTCTTCATTTGATAATCTCTCATATATTCAAGAAGGCTCTTGTATATAAACTAAACAAGAGATAGAACTAAACAAGAGTTAAATCTGGTTATTCCAATAGTCCAGAAAAACAATGCTATGTTTTCAATGAACTGTCTCTCAGGGTAAAACTGATTTACGTTCTAATTTCCAGCCATCACATGCTAGATTTTAGCAAAATTACAGCTAAGACATACCGTATATTAAAATTGTATTCAGACATCATTTTTAACTGATTTTTTTTTTCAATTTCTCTTATACATATAGGTATAAAAAATTTACCTGTTCATATACATGTATTGCTTTACACAAGGATCTCTGCAAATGCTTAAGCGTATGTTTGTTTCTCTTTCAGGGTTGGACTAAGTTTTATGAGTTTTCTTTATCTGACTTGAGGGCAGGTGCAGATATCATTGATAGACTATGTAAATCTGGTAAGTAATAATTGTTGAAATATGTGCAGAGAGTGCTTTGGAATTTTAAAGGAATTGATTACTCATAAATGAATTTAAATATGAAAAGATAAAATGTAATAAAATGTTTCAATCAATAAAATTTGCATTATTCAATTTCTGATTTTCTCATTAATGTTTTTTTTTAAGTAAAATACTTGAAAGCGAAAAAAGTTGTACAGATGCTAATTTAAGTTTTAGATGGTTTTTGATGTTAATATTATTAACAACAAAAATGAAGCTAACCATTTTTAGTCAACATCAGGAGTTTGAAAAAGAAAATATAAAATGAACAACTCCAGCAAGAGACCCAAGATTGGACTCTTGAATTGTAAATTTTCTTTTCATTTAATTTAGAGCTTACATGCACAATAATTATTAATAAATTTAATATTTCTAGGTTCTGAAGTACAATGGCAGTTTGTTCATGGTTTGTATGAGTTTGCTATCTATGGAGGAAGGGTAGATAATCCATTTGATTTACGAGTGATGGTGTCCTACTTGAAACAGTTCTTTGATGGCAGTGTGTTATCCAGCCAATCCAGAAACAAACGTCTTGGAGCACTCAAACTACCATCATCTACTAACTATAGGGTATGTTTTAACTGTGTGATATAAATAATCTAAATTTATTTTAGATCTACATTTAGCTCATAGTTTAAATAAGAAACAGCTCACTTAATGTTATCCAAATTTTTTTTCTTCAAATTTTTAAATTAGCTAACTTGATATGATTTTCAATTTTCGAATACACTTTGATTTCCTTAACCACTGATTTAAATAAAAACATGGTTAACTGTAACAGTTTATAACTTATTTTAAAACTACTAAATAGGTTTTAGAAAGACATTTTGTGAACAGTTGCGTTAGAATGACATTAACAGTATGATTTTTTAAAAGTTTCTTGTGTCTCAAATACCTGTTTTTGGGGAGCCTTGATTGTTTCCAGTATACTACTTTTGACTATGATTTATACAGTTAATGACAGGTTATCTTTCCAATATGATAAAATTATCTCTTTGATATAGAAATAAAGACCTTTGAATATAAACAGTAAAACCATGAAAAACTTATAAAAAAAAGAAGCTTATTGTCTGAAAATAGTGATTTAATATTTCAACTTTAAATGCTTTGCCTAAGATTAATGAAAGAAAATTGGGACATCAGGCAGATTTACTTGATAGTTTTACATAATAGAATTTTATGTGTAATTTTACTTTATATTAACAGGATTATATTGATGCTATAGAAGAGCTACCAGAGTTTGATAAGCCATCTTACTTTGGTTTACCAGAGAATATAGAAAGATCTGCCCAGCGTATTGTTAGTTCACAAGTTATATCACAACTGAAGGTGTTACAGAGAGCTGACGTTAAAGCCAGCAAGTTTGATAAGGAAGTCTGGGCTAATGAACTAGGACCAGTTCTGAATCTGTGGAAGAAACTAAATTCTGTAAGTATATTATATACTGTACCATTTAAACCTCCAAAGCGGGAGATTTGTTGTAGAATGTATTTTATGATGTTTTCTTCAGTATCTAACCTTTCTTTAAGATAAGCAATTCTTACAATCTTTACTCAAATTAATCTAATCATTAATGAAATAATTCCCTAAAACATGTCATAAAGCTTGCTGTTCTTGAATATTTTCACTATTATTTGTCAAAAAAATGATGATAAGGAGGGTGAATTATGAGATATTTTTTCAGCAACGGAAGTATCCAAATTTAGAATTAAAGAAAAATAGAAGGTTCTCTCCAGTGTCTGGATAGTTCACACTTGTGATATTACTTTCAAAAATCAGATATTCACTGCATATTGAAATGTTAGAGTGCAAATTGGGCATGGTGTCCTTTCTACAAAAATTCTTGTCTAAGAGTAATCTTATTCTCGATTTTTCTTATTTACTTTTAAAAGAGAAAATATGATGTACAGTATTTTTACGCTACATTTGCAAGAAATTGATTAAATAAAATGAGAGATTTAGATGAAATTACACTACACATTATATTTCAAATTATAATTTTGTACTTTTAGGGAGCCAACATAATCCAAGCCAGAGTTTCTCCACCCTCTGACAAGACAGGACAGGAACTGCCTGTTGTATCATTCATCAAGTTGGAATATTACAATGCCATCAAACTGGTCCAAAGTATTCACCAGTCCCTGGCATCACTCAGTAAGATCATCAGGGGAACCATGTTATTGACCTCAGAGGCACAGAAGCTAGCTGCTGCATTACTGCATCAAGAGGTTGGTATTTTAAATATGGATTACATCTGTTCTTATTATTCAGTGTTTCCACTTGCAGTTTGCTTTTTAAAAGCCAGTCTTGATGATGAATTTCATTATTGTACTTTGATACAGTTTTTCAATAGAAAGACATAGTTATTTAGATGTAAAGTGGATACTTTCAGTCTAGAAGCTTGGTTTTTTTGTTTTTTTTTATATATATATATAGTATGTGATACTCATCCCATACCTAACAAAAACAAAAAAGCAGAAACAGAAACAGACAAACAAACCAAATAAAAAATAGAATACTGTGTCATAATATAAGACATTGCTTATTTATAAATTTTAAGTTCACCTTCACTATATTGAAGAAGAACTTTTGGGATATCTTTCTTGTTCATGATGTTTATATTGAGGTGTATTATTTCAGACTCCCCTAACATGGTTAAGTAATTGGGATGGACCAGAAGACCCTATACAGTACCTACGTGGACTAGTATCCAGGGCTATAGCCATACAGACCTGGGTAGACAAAGCTACACATAATACCATACTGAGAGATACATTAGATCTATCAGAACTATTCCATCCTGATACATTTATAAATGCTTTGAGACAACAAACTGCAAGGTAGGTCCAATCTCTCTCAGAGATAATTTATGTAAATAAAATTGAGAATGGAAATGGGGAATATGTCAAAGAGACAATAATCTGACCAAAGAGTAGAAAACAGCCGAAGGCAAAAAATGGGTCTTCAATATAGCGAGAAAAACTGGCACCGAGAGATGTGCTTTAGCTGGCCCCTTAACAAAAATGTGTATTAGTTAAATGATTATGGATGTCATACTTAAGTCCAGTTATATGCTTATATGCTTTCTTAAATGAACTTATGAGACATTCAAAAGCTATTTATACCTGAATCAGATTATAAAAAACTGTTGTTGTAAATTGAAATGGACAGTTGCCCTAGTTATCAGTATAATTTTCAGAACATATATTTTTGTATAAGTTATGATATTTCTTAGTATTCAAACTTTGTTTCTTTCATATATACCATTGTTGATGGCTAACATCTTTGTGTTGTTCATTAAATTTCATAATACATTTGCTGTTGATTAAATTTGTTCTTTTTATTCACAGAGAGTTAGGTGTATCTATGGACAGCTTGAAGTTTGGTGCCAGCTGGAAGGGGTCTATACAGGGAGCTAAAATCCAGGTTAGAATTGGAGGACTTCTGATGGAAGGCTGTAGTTTTGATGGTTCCAGACTGTCAGAGAATCAGAGAGATTCCCCCAGTGTATCAGGAATCCCACCATGTGTTATTGGGTGGATACCTAAGGTAATTATCAAACTAACTAGTAATTTAAAGCATTCTTGATTTGAATGCCTTGAAATTAATATTTTATGTCCCATTTATTATGCCCCATTTATGGGCATTATGTTTACTTTTCTGTGTGTCCATTCGTTCATCTGTTCATCTTGTCTGTTCATTCGTTTGTCTGTCTGTCCTGCTTCAGGATTAAGTTTTTGGTTGAGGTAGTTTTTGATGAAGTTGCAGTCCAATCAACTCGAAACTTAGTACAAATGTTCCTTATAATATGATCTTTCTAATTTTAAAGCCATATTACAATTTTTAACCCCATTTTCACGGTCCACTGAACATAGAAAATGATAGTGCGGATGGGGCATCTGTGTACTAGGGAAACATTCTTTTTTTCGTCCACAATATAAATGTACTGTAGATTAATAATTATTCCAGAGGTTTCAATTATTTGTGAATTTCTTGAAGAAAATTACATGAAATCTAGGCATAAAATGAACTGCAAGAAAATCATCAAAGGTCAGCTTTGCTTGATGATTTTAGTATCTTTTTTTAGTAAATTTTTTTGAAATTTTGTTTCAGTAGGATCATGTGCACATATTAGATAGACTTATGGTCCTAAATAACTGTTTGCTATTAAATGATGATGTATTTGTTAAAACTAATTTGGAGAAAAAAACATTTGGAAAACTAATAAAAAAGTATTTTACTGTGTATGATAATTGTGCTAATGGAACACAACCACCGAAATTAGGGGGTATATTTTCTAATGGTTAAGAATTATAGAAAAAAAAAGAAACAATTATTGAAACTTCAAATTTGAAAAGAAACCAGAGTTTTAATCTAAGAACCTTTTGAATTATTTCCAGGATTCTCCAGACGCATACAGTTTGGATGACACCATCTCTATACCTATCTACACCAGTAATGAGCGAGATCGTATTGTTGCTAAAATGGAGGTACCGTGTGGTGGAAATAAAAATGTCTGGCTGCAATGCGGTGCTGCCCTCTTCCTTAAAACTCAGTAATTGAACTGTTTTTATTTGAGACATAAGAGATATAATTATTATGTTGCATATCCTGTTTAGTTAGAGTGATATTGTGCTGTTATGTATTTATTTATTTATAATTTGTTTGCTGTTAGAATTTGGTTGTAATTCACCAATCACTGTTACTTTCATTTTTACTAGATTGCTTTATTTAAAAAATGAGTCAAAAATATATTAAATTGGTTTATATCAAATATGAAAATCATTTAAATAACGAAAGATAAGATTTTGTATTGTTATAATGTTAGTTTATCTTTTGGATATTAAAAAATATATATAAAATAAAAAACAAAATTGGACTAAAGTATTTATAAAATAAGTAAAATTTATTTATGAATTGTTGTTGAGATATGTACTAGAATAACTAATATAAAGATTTTTTAAGAATGTTAATACATCTTGGCAATATTAAAATAGTATATATAAAATGATATATGAATAGGATGAAACTATATTTTTATGATAATTTATGAAGATCATTGTTATATGACAAAAGTCCGTCCATTGAATAGTCTGTGATTTTATGTTATGAAATGTATTAATTATTTATTTATCTTATTAAAGTTAATAAGTATTGTTAGATCTGATAGATTAAATTCTGCACTTAATTGCTTTTGTTTTTTGTTATTCTCCAAAAACCTGGACCCTATAGCAAAGATAATATCCTAAAGTAATTCACGGGTGTATCATAATACAGCAATCCCCTTATTCTAAATTATTGCACAAGAAGGAGACTTCTTTTAATCAGTTCTACCTACAGGACATAGCCTTTATTTCTTCCTTTAAAGTCTTGGCTTTTAGCAATTATTTATCAATCTATCTTATTGTAAAATGCACAAAAGGATGTTTCAAGTGCTCATGGTGCAGCTGCTTATTTATAATGGTGTAATCTTTCAAAAATGGCCAAACTTCTGTCCAAGTAGAATGCACATTCAAGAAAAACGTTTAAAACTTTGCTGGCACAGAGTACACATGCTGGTTAAAATTGACTTAGAACACTATATGCATGTGAAAATTATGCTTGTTGTAAATGATAGTTGAAAAAAGAGTTAATTCAAAATGTGGAATGATTTACATCTAAGTAACACAGACAAGCACCTGAAAATATTCAGAAAAAAGTTGTGTACCCAGAGAGAGAAGAGTACAAAGGTAGTATGAAAGTGTTATTCAATAATAACCATGAGGGTTCTGTTATAACATGAGCAACATCACATGTGGAGCAGGATATGCTTACCCTTCCGAAGCACCTGAAATTACCTTAAGTTTTTGATGGGTTCCGTGTTGTTGTTCTACCCCTATTTGTGACATTTTGTCACACATTGATGTCAATATAATGGAATTTGATGCGACTGTCGTACAAGTGAGAGGCTCAGTGCTATAAAACCAGGTTCAATCCACCATTTTCTACATTTGAAAATGCCTGTACCAAGTCAGGAATATGATAGTTGTTGTTCATTCGTTTGATGTGTTTTTTCATTTGATTTGCCATTTAATTAGGGACTTTCCGTTTTGAATTTTTTCCTTCAGAGTTCTGTATTATTTTTTATTTTACTTTTAACAAGGGTATATAAATTGGTGTCTTGGGCTTCTTATCTGGGATTAAAACTAATGCTGAGGGGGGAGTAAACATCTCTTTTGCTATGATATATGAATAAATTCACAGCCATTATCCTGAAAGATTGTAGACACTGTTGCTATCCTGGTATTTATGATGAGTTAATTCCTAATTCAAGACACATTTGTTGTCTTATATTCTACATCTGCCTAGTAGCTGTAAAATTTCCTGCTTTTCATTCTTGGAGATTTACATTGCAAAAATGCACAATAGATGTATGTTAATTTATTCTATAAATTTCTTTAATATGCATGGAAAATAAGCAAATAATGAATCAATCAATATTGTTGTATCACCAGCTGACAGTGTAGCTGTAAAAATATATATAAGAACAGTTCTGTCATCAAACATTTTGAATGGAAATGGTGTATCTGTCAAAGAGACAACAACCAGACCAAAAAACAAAAAACAAAAAAACAGCCAAAGGCCACCGATGGGTCTTTATCCGAATAAGCTTTTATGTCATAACTACACTTTTTATGGTCCCTGGAAAAAAACCTGGAACCTAGAGTCATTCTTTTGTTTGTCAATCTGTCTAGCTCTCCGGTGTATCTACAGCTTTTTGTTTTCGGATGATATCTTGAGTATTCCTTGCTTGATAGTAATGAAATCAACACAGATGATATAGAAGAAAAATAAGAAGATGTTTATTTCCTTTAAATGGGCATACATTGAGCATAGTTCAATATAAGACATAAACAATACAATAACAAGAGGCCAATTTGGGGTCAAAAGGTTAAAGCTCATTGTTATTACTACTGAAATCAAACCCATTATTTTTTAACAACTTCCTCATCTGTCCTAAAAATCCTATGTTTATTCCAATGAAATCCATTTATTGAAACAGTTGAAATATGGGTCAAGCATATTTCGTGTAGCAATCACGCTATTTTGGCTTGGAATAAATTTTGAAATCTTCTGTACCCATGAAATAACCTTCGGTTTTTATTGAAAGTTACAAAAAATCACAAAAATACTGATTTCAGAGAACAATCCAATCGGAAAGTCCATAATCACATGGCAAAATCAAATGACAAAACAAAATGTTCTAATAATTTACGATATAAAAAGCAATTTACCATTAGAGCTATACCTGTAGTTGATATCATAGATTAACGATGAAAGTCATTGATGTAACATTTAAAAGTGCTAATGGCAATCCTTCTTTCCTAGCGGATACATTTGATATGACAGAATTTCTTTTCTCCGAGTGCGTTTTTTTCATCATTCCATTATCGATATCCGCCAGTATTGGGAAACTGAATATACCCACCATTCACATCGCTGACACCCTTTTTAAATGTGTGCACAACCCATTTCTATTTAATATTAACATACTCCCATGCTTTTCTTTTTCTTTATATTCGAAAGGTGTAATAGCTGATTAGTTCATTGTGAATGATTTTTTATGACATTTTTATGTTTTGAAATTTCAATTGTGATATCACTGCTATGGTTATGTAAAATCTTTTTGAACTCGTGAAATATCTTTGCCAAATTGCATTCACAAAAATGCGAAGACACTGAACATTTGCATGTTCCTACTCAGTGCTGGATAAACCACGTCAATTTAAAACGTTTAAAAACATTGCATATCAAAGAAGAAGAAAAATATTTAAATATAACTATTATATTCCCTGTTTTAATATCAAATATCAACGACCAACTTAAAATCAAAAGTTTACAGACTTCTTTAAGCATATATATGTATCAGAATTCCCTTAGTTTTAAAATAAACCAACCCCCTTCCCTCCACTTGAAATACCACACCACTGCTACATGTACACGAAACACTGGTATAAGGCGATGAAGTTCGAATGTCCATTTGATATCTTCTACCTCTCTCTTATAGCTAATTATAAGCGGCATGTCAAAGACGATATTTTACAACTGAATTATCAATTAAAATACCTCCTTAAACTTGATTTCTTTTCAAGACTTCAGGATAGGTTTATACAAAATTCCTGTTCAAATGAAAAGAGCACAAGAAACATAGTGACGCAAAACGAAAGAACACTTATGAAAGAAAGAAACCATTTGTGGAGACAAAAATAAGTAAGCTGTATTAGAAATTTCTTTGTTGGTTCATGTATTTTTTTTTATCATGACTATATTCAATTTGCCACTCGAAAGCAACTGAAGTACTAGACGCTGTGCACATTCACTATTTGCCACATTCTATTATATTAAGTTTTCATTCACGTCAAATTTTTAAAATTGCATTCAAACATTTAAGTCCCAACTCAGACAATGAGATATGAAAAATATAAATGATTTGATGATGCAGAATTCAAAATGGATTAGGTATAATGTATTCAATTCTTAGAATATATATAGTTTCAGTCATTTTTATACATATGTTCATGGCATTTAGAAACTTGTAGTGAAGATAGTCGTACTGTGTATCAGTTAGCTTAACATAAACATGGAGACGATCTTAAAATAATTGTATGACGCATACTCATTAGTTTTTGTCTTGAATTCTTTATTTTATCTTTATCAATATCTAAAATAAGTATTTGAAATTACAGGTGTCAACCACAAATGAACATAAACGAACATGACAGGAAGGAACAATCACTACTGTATCTAAGATTGGCTATGGTTGTACAGAAACAGATAGTATATTAGACATATTTATAACATCAATTCTAAAATTCGAACACAACGTTGGAAAATATTTAGACACAGGAATTGCCATTTGTCTTTTGTTATAATGTTCTTACTATAAAAAAATATCTGAGTGTGTATCTTTATGACCTTCTATGCCACATTTATGGGAATTATGTTTTCTGGTCTGTGCCTCCGTTTGTTCGTTGGTCCGTCCATCTGTCCCGCTTCAGGTTAATGTTTTTGGTCAAGGTAGTTTTTGATGAAGTTGAAGTCCAATCAACTTGAAACTTAGTACACATGTTCCCTATGATATGATCTTTTTGTAATGTCAAACTAGTTTTTACCCCTATTTCACGGTCCACTGAACATAGAAAATGATAGTGAGAATGGTGGGGCATCCGTGTACTATGGACCCATTCTTGTTTAATTATATTAGATTACTGTAAAATATTACGCCAAGTCACATTTGATAACAATATATCTTTATTCTCATAAACCAAAATCCATGGTACAGAGATATAAACAATTAATAATATAACATATAGTCAGAATTTATACAAATGTATGATCTACAACTGGAAAAATATTTCCAGCTACATGTAATATAAAAAAAACGCATTATGCATGTATACAATATTATATAAAAAAGTTATTAAACAATGTTTCCCCTAAGAGTCCAGCTGTTTATTAATCAGTCTGATAAATTTGCACAAATGATTCAACATACTGATGTTTCTAGTATTCATCAAATCATGAAATTTCAATATGTTTGGTCTATTTAGATAATATGGTTTCAAAAACTTTTCTCTATCATGATTAAATTTCGAACATTTAAAAATATAGTGGAATTCATCCCCAATATCTCCTGAATTACATAGTTTACAATTTCGATTTTCTCTAGGTACATTTTTCCACCTTCCAGTTTCAATAGGAAGTTTATGACCGAGTATCCTGAATCTACAAAAAGTAATAATATTTTTATCATCTAGGATCTTAAAATAGTTTTCTCTTTCAGCATTATCTTTGAATAGACGATAATTAATAGCTTTTGGCGATTCTAATAAGATAGAGTGCCAATTTTGTTTGAATTGGTCTACAACTTTAACCTTATGATATAACCATGTATTACTAACAAAGTACTGTGCATTCCAAACATATGACAGTCCACAACTATCTAGAATAGATTTTATATTATTAAGCCATAGGATGTTCATCCCATACTTTTTATATGCATATTTATACAAAATAACAGGAAGTTTTTCTTGCTTTCCACACATAAGTTTCGACCAGTAATTTAAAATCCGCAATTTGATATCAATTTCCAAAGGATATCTTCCAAGTTCTCCATAAATCATGAAATCTGGCGTTGACTTCTTTACATTTAACAAAATTTTACAGAATTTAAGGTGGACCCTTTCAATAACAGAATTATTGCCGACTCCCCAAACTTCACTTCCATACAATAGAATAGGCTTGACAATTTTATCGAAAAGATCGAGTTGGCATTCTATAGTTAAATTATGTTTTCGACCTTTTCGGATAACATCGTACATAGCGTGTGTGGCTTTTTCTGTTTGTGCCTTTTTTGCCTTAGAAAAACTTCCTGTTCTAGAAAAAATAACACCAAGGTACGTAAACTCATTTACAATTTCTAAAACAGTATTATTATATTTAAATTCTAAATTTGATAATGGTCTACCTTTTGAAAAAAAACTACAATTTTGCTTTTATTTACATTAACCTTCAATTTCCAAAGTTCACAATAGTTATACAAAGAGTCAAGCTGCTTTTGTAAGTCATTTTTTGACTCTGCCAAAAGAGCTGTGTAATCTGCATACAGAATCAGAAACAATTTTAAATAGTAGTCTAGCTCAATTTCTATATCATCGGATACTGTTTTTAACCCTTCTACATCTTGTTCTTTTAAAAAAATGTTCAAGATCATTAATATACAGTGAAAATAATAAAGGTGAGAGGCTTTCACCTTGACGTACACCGACATTACAAGGAAAATACTCTGAAAATACACTACCATCAAAAATTCTAGATTTAATATTACTATACATATTTACAATGGTATCATACATTTTTCCACTGATAAAATTCTCGAGAAGTTTTTGCCATAAACCAGATCGCCAAACTGTGTCAAAGGCTTTTGCAAAGTCTATAAAAGCACAAAAAAGTTTTTTCTTTCGCATCTTCAATAGTTCAAAAAGAATATGTAGGACAAAAGTACTATCTATGGTTGAATAGCCTTTTCTAAATCCTGATTGATTTTCATTTAACAATAAGTAATTTTCCAAAAAAGTGGATAGTCTTGAATTTAGAACTGAGGTAAATAGCTTTCCCATGCAGCTAAGAATTGTGATAGGTCTATAATTTTCTGGTTTTTTTGTATCTTTATTTTTGTAAAAAGGAATAATGTTACCAACTAACCATGCTTCTGGAATTTTACCGGAATCGAAAACAATATTAAAAAATTGAACATAAATAGGCATAAAAATATGGCATGTGCTTTTAATATATTCGTTAATAATTTTGTCATCTTTACAAGCCTTTCCATTTTTTAAATCTTTAATACAGTTAAATATTTCTTTTTCTGTTATGATACTATTAAGAGTTTCATTGAACTGGTTTGGTACTTGCGAAACAGGGATATCGTCGACTGAATCCGACGAATTCAAGTCTTTAAAGAAATCAAAGAGAACATCGATGGAAATATTTTGACTACGTTTTTCTCTTTTTTCATTTAAAATTTTCCAGAACTCCTTAGAGTTACTGTTTTTTAAATTTTGCATCTTTTTTCTAAAAGTCTTTCTATACTCTTGTATAGAACAATCCATCTGCTTTTTATACTTTCTCTCTGCATCTTTCATTTGAACTTGATTATCTGTTGTTTTGTTGTTTTTATATCGTCGTTTTGCAATTCGTGAGCACTTTCTTTGCTCCCAGCATTTTTTGTCAAACCATGGTTTGCTTTCCTTTTTGTTCTTTTTAACCTTCGTGTTATAAGTAATGGTACCTAGTACCTTTTCTTCTGATTCCAAAAGTATTGCATTTATATGTTCGGACAATTTATTTACAGAATTTTGCGACAAAACACTTGAATGCAAAAACACTAATTCATTTTCTAATTCTGCAATCTTATTTCCATCAATGTTCTCAATGAAATCTTGTTTTTTTTCATTATCCCATTTTTTTAACTTAATATTTTTACTACCACTTGTTACATCATTGTTTTCAGCTTCAGTTACATCAGTATTTTGCTCAATTTTAAATTTTAACAAAAGTGCCAATGGACAATGTACATCTGAGTAAAGAGAAGAAAACGTATCTACATGCATATTTACAACATGATATAATAATTCAAATGAGCAAATAAAATAATCAACAACACTAGAACTTCTACATGTAAATATTCCCTCTTTATCACCATTCACTCTACCATTCAATATAAACAAATTGTTATTTTTACAAATATCAAGTAAAGCGTTTCCATAAGTATTTTTCGATACATCTTTACTTTTTCTAATACTTAACATATTTAACTCTTGTAAAGTATTTGAGTAATCATAGCATAAATCTGAATCACTAACTATATCATGTTTGCTATTTACAATATTTGAAAAATCTATATCAGAAGCAGTTCTGCTATTAAAATCTCCGACAAGCATAATATATTTAAAGTTAACAGAAAGTTTCAACAACTCTTGCTCAAGTTCGTTTAATGCATCGGTTATTTTGTACAGCGAATTTTCAGGAGGGATGTACACATTCCCAATCACCAAGTCTTCATCAGTCTGTAGGAAATCTGCAGATATCTTAGCCCATAGCACTAGGCTACTCTTAGTTTCAATGATATGAATATATTTAGACATTTCATTTTTATACCCAAAAGCTATGCCACCTGATTTGACTCTAGAGTGTGACTTTCGATTTTTAAATTTAAAAGTATATTCTGGTATGTTAATATTATCAAAATTATCAGTTTTTGTTTCAGTCAAACATATAATATCATGGTCACTTATCAATTTGATAAATTCAGGATACTGCGATTTTCTCACTAAACCGCAACAGTTAAGGTTTAACATTTTAATGTCTTTTAGAAAAGCATCCGCAACAACTGACTCTCTATGGGGTTGCTAATAGTGTTTTGGCGTCGTTGTACGTTTGCGTTTTTGTACAGGGTTTTTATCTGGAGTATGCGACATTTTTGTGTGAGTCTGTGTGTTCGTAGCTATATCGTCTTCAACATTGCGTTCTTCATTATATATTTCCCCATCGACATACAAGATGTCCCTCACTAACTTGACCTGGCAACCTTCAGCTCGTTTTTTCTTCATGAGCGGGTAAAGACTCTTTCTAGCCTGCTCAATTTCGTCCGGGAATTGTTGGTTGACTCCGAACGGTTTACCTTTCAGGCGGTAGGTGTTAGATAGTACCCTTGCAAGATCTTTATAGAAGATAAATCTGGCTACGATTGGTCGCGGGCGGCCTCTTTTTCCTGCGCGAGCTCCACTGCCGAAGCGATGAACATTTCCCAGTTCTATCCAATCTGAAATATGCAATTCCTTGCGTATAAAGTCTTTCACTACTTGCTCTGTATTTTCGTGCTCCGTCTCTTGTATTCCTGTGAATACCAAGTTATTTTTCATCGATCTGCATTGTAAATCGATTACTTTGTTGCGAAGTTCTTCATGTTCCTCTCGCGCACCACTTAAAACTGATTTAATTGCTGACCTCAATTCGGTTGTTCGGTCGTCTAAGTCGTTAGCTACTCTACTAACAGAAGATCTTATTTGTTTTACATCTTTTAAATTGTTGTCATGTTTTACTTTAAAGTCGTCCATAAAATCACTTATACTCTGTAAATTATTATTCACTTCTTTATTGTTAACATGTAAATTCTTTACTTGTTTATCTAGATTTCCATGTTGTGTTTTAATTTGTGATATTTCGGACTCACTTTTTTCGCACCTTACATTTATTTTTTGAACTTTTGATTCAACTTCGTTAACTTTTGTTTTTAACTCGCTAAAATTTTTAGCTAAGGTTGTTAATGTTCTGTTCATTTGTGTGACTTGTGTCATTCCCGTATCAATGGAAGTAAGTCTGCCATTCATGTTTATAAGCAGTTGATAGACGTTTTGTAATGTTATGTCCTGGCTAGGATCTCCGTAAAGAACATCCCTACTTTCCGTTAATACTGTAGATGTGTCCGTTTGGCTTGACTCCATATTTTAACCCACTCGTATAGAGCCTCAATATATGAATCGTAGTTCTAATTACTGTTCACTTGGAATACAATACACTCCAGGGTACAGGTGATAAACAAATAAATAACAATGTCTCTCGGGATTCTACTTATTGTTGATACTGGATTTCAAAAAATAAATAAATTACCAAAAGAATCAGCGTCTTTACCATATTAATAACGGGCGAAAGGTCCCAATATATCAATTAAACACTTGAAAGTTCTAATTTCCAAAATTATCCATTTCATTATCAAATATAAGATGACTTATCTTAGGAGCGAAAAAATCAACACCTCCATTCATACATTCATAGTCTCTCATCTGGACAGTTCAACAATGTTTCATTGTTGTTTACCACACATGGCTTCGGACCAAGTACATACTTTCGAGATATGATCCTTTCTATTTATTAAAAGTATAATCTTAGTTGGATTTTGATAACGTTTATTTTTCGTATGGTAAAAAAAAAAGAATATAATTGCAAACAAAGCCAGAAAATTGGTCATTTTTTAGTCCCGAAAAAGAAGAAGAGTGCTTTTAGGCTATCTAACTGGCAATACTATATTGAATTTTATCAAGTATAATAGATTGCGATGTTTTGTATGATGTAGTTTGCGCTTTTATCGGATATAATCTTTTACAGCCCAATAAAATATATTGAAATTCAATTCTTTATTTATTTTCTATAATCCCAATCAAGTTATATAATTAAGTAAGTAAGTAAGTAAGTAAGTAATAAGTAATAAGTAATAAGTAAGTAAGTAAGTAAGTAAGTAAGTAAGTAAGTAAGTAAGTAATGACTTTATTTAAAGAGCTTTCGCTAATCTACCTTGAGGCCCTCACAAAGAACAAACAAAGTTATCCTCTCTAAATACCCGTCTTTTGGTGAAATTAGGTTGGGACAGGGCTTCCGTTTGTTTTTGTCTGTAATATTTTATTATAAATTTTTCAGAAATCAATTTGTTTGCCTCATTATTTGTTTTACATATTTTTATGTCGGGGACTTTTAAAGTTTGCTATGTACATATAACATTAGTGAATGCAGTACGGTAATCGATATTTGTTTACATCCACGTCATTCGAACTCTGGTAAATAGTTACTCTTTGTCAATCGTACCACTTCTACAATTGTTTTTGTCGAGCTTGCGACTTTTGTCGCATATTACTCCCCACAGGGATAGTGATCTGGCAGCAGCGGCGGCGGCGTTATCTAACTTCTTAAAAGCTTTATATGATAGAAGGTGGAAGACCTGGACCCTTCATACTTTGTATATAGATGCCTCATGTTACGAATTTCCGTCAGTCACATGTCCATGGTCCTTGACCTCATTTTCATGGTTCAGTCACTACTTGTAATGTTAATTTCTCTCTTATTATGAGTAATAAGACAACTATATTTGGTATGTGCGAACCTTGCACGGTGCTCATGCCCGTCAGATAGTTTTCACTTGACCTCGACCTCATTTCATGGATCAGTGAACAAGGTTAATTGTTTGTGGTCAAGTCCATATCTCAGATACTATAAGCAATAGGTCTAGTAAATTCGGTGTATGGGAGTATTGTAAGGTGTACATGTCCAACTGACAGGTGTCATCTGATCTTGACCTCATTTTCATGTTTCATTGGTCAATGTTTAGTTTTCTTGGTTGAGTCTGTTTCTTAGAAAATATTAGCAACATGTCAACTATATTTAGTGTATTGAATGATTGTAATGTGAAAATGTATTTCTTGTTTGGTTTATATGACCTTTACCTCATTTTCTTGGATAATGTTAAGTTTATGTGATAGTTGTAGTAAAGCTTCATATATAGGACTATCATAATAGATTGATTAGTAAAGAAGGCGAAACATTTCAGCGTGTGCACTCTTGTTTAAGTAGACAGTGGGGTTTTGTTGAAATTATTTTTTAAAATAACTCCTTTTTGCATTGAACAAGTTAATGATGGATAGCTTGCCTTACCAAATCAAGTGAATATTTGTTTTAATTTTTCTTGTTGATTATGCAGTTGAAAACTTCCCCATTCATACTTCCCTTTATTCACTGTTCATAATGAAAGCTTGTGTCATTTACAGAAACCCCATATCTTATTGTACTATAATATGCTGGAGCAAAAGGATTCTGTCTAACTCTTAAGTAATATTCTGTATATCATGGAGACTTTTTCATGATTCCTCAGGTAATGTCGAGCACATTTTGAAAGTCACGATTGTCTATGTATTGAATAACACAATAAGGTAACAACTCCCTCAGGCAAAGCTTACCGTAGAAATATTTAGATGTTGTTTTAACTCCTGTTTGGTCATATATCTCTTCAACTTTTTCGTTTCTTTTATATCCTTGGCTTTCAAATATTCGGGTTTGAGCGTTTCTGATAAAGGTTAATCCAGAAAATTACCTATGACGCATAAAATTCATGATCGATGTTTTGAAAACTTTTAAAATTTCCGACCAAACATTTAAGTTTGAAAGAGCTGATTTCCCTTATGTAAATCCATTTTATGACAGTTTTACCAAAATTATTCTTATCAAACAAGTTTGAAAGGTAACTTATGAATCTTAAAACTATTTTGCAACATAAAAACAAATTATCACAGAATTCTCCTTCATTGTAAAAAATATTTAGAACTTGAATGTCCCTTTGAAAATAATCCGTCTCTTTCTATTAACTCTACTTATTTTTTATCTTCATGAAAGGAGTAGGTCCAGTAAGACCCCTTTTTGGCCCCAAAATATAGCAGTTTTACAAAATTGTTAAAATGTAAACTTTAAGTTATTTATTGGACAGTAGAATGCTTCTGCTACATAAATATGGGCTGTTTTTGACAATACAATGCACATATATCGGGTACTAGCACAATTAAGTCATGCTAAATTACTGAAATCTTCACAATTCTAGCATTTTAGTTAAATTTTAGACAGTTTTCGTGTGAAACGAAAGTGGCCGCATTCGTGTTCATCCTTAATATTGAAATGTAAGTTGTATTTTATGATAATACATAACATATATAAAGGTTGAGGATGAACACGGATGCGGCCACTTTTATTTTTGACAAAAATCATCTAAAAAGTGACAATTTTCGGCATATTTGGTAGATTTTTCATATTTGAGCTTGAATTGGGTTGTTTTTAATGACTAAATCAGTTAAAATATTTCACATAAATTAATTGATTCAAATGAAATAGACACTTAAGTGTTTAAAAAGTGGTCAAAATCTTTCGTAAGATGAACCTGAAATTTGAGGCCAAAATCGGTCCTTACCGGACCTACTCCTTTGTCCAGTTTTGACATTATAAGTTCAATAGTTCGGCGAATTGTCATATCTCGTTAGAGCTTGCTCTATAAATAGTCAACTTTCTTTCAATGGAATCTTCGCCTTTCGTATCTAATTTTGTTGAAACTGTATTAGATGATATATCCTTGACTGGTTTATATTCAAGTGGTTCAATTTCCAATGTTACATCTTTATATGGATATGAAAACTTAACTTCTAGTTCTTTAGGACTTGTATCTGGCATCAAGGAACTTGATTCATCTGCAGTACCAATGACATATGTACTATCAAGTAATTTACTGACTTGAATCATAGGCTGAACTGTATTCAAAGAACACGATTCCTTCGTTAGTGCGATTGGCCCCAATAAAACGGAATTATCAATGTTATGAGTAGATGAATATTCATGAACATCGACCGACTGAACGATTGATTGATATGGATTGAGATAGCTAGATCTTCTTCCTTGTATGTCTGAGCTTGATGAAGTAGATTCGTGATTACTTGCGGGTCGATTATTTCCGTCTATTGACGCTGAAGATTCTGATTCAATGTCATTTGAGTTATTAGTATTTGCATCTTCATCCGTAGGTTGATAAGGTGTAAGATAATCGTTGTTGTCAGGCTGAACATAACTCCCATTTGTGTCGGAAACTGATAAATTGTTATCCCTATGGTCTTGAAAGTTATCTATCATATTTGTTTCATCTATCATTTCATATAAACCACAAATTTCCTCCAGATGACTTTCTGGTTGTATATTTTCTGTAACATTAACCCTTCGTCTACTGCCAGTTTGATACCTCTTTCCGTAAATCTTTTTATACCGATTCAGGCACAAAATGCACATAAGTATAAAGAACGCAAATGTACCGGCACTAATAGAATAAACAACTACTTCTCTATTATTCAAACCTGTAAATATTCATGTAATATTCAAATATAACAGTCACCGACAAAAATAGTTAAATTCATTGATTATGCGTTAAGAATAAAGTTTGCATAACAAGTATTATTAAACTTTAGAAATATTAAAAACAGGATGCATATAATGATTTCAATCCATAAACGAATGAAAATAAAGAAATAATTTCAAATTAATTTCAATTTCAATGAGAATAAGAAATGCCAAATATACAAATCTTAACAATATTATAAAAGTCAAAACTTCCTTCCAAGAAATGAAACAAATAAATCATGACTATATATTTAAAAGGATAATAAAAAAGGTTAAACTAACACCTCATAGTGGATCTTATTTTTAGTTAACTTTTTTCAGGGGGATGTATGAGATTATTTTTAGTAACGCACTATATTTTAATAAACATAATCTTGGTTTACCAAAACTCTATCCACATATTTTTTTTTTTATTTTTTACATTATTTCGAATAAATAGTTGCAGCTAGATCTGTTATTTTAATAAAAAAAAAAATAGTAAACAGGATGACTGATTGGTACAGGTAGTTAGTCGATACTTGCATGCTTTAGTGTATTTTGTTCTTGAAATATCCCTACTAAACAAATTTAGAAAATTAATAAGAAACTAAGAACCCAAACTCCCTCAGTCAAAAGTAACTTTCGTATGCATTTTTTTTCTTAGTATATTCCGTTCAGTCATTTAGCTCCTCATTTTTTCCTGACTAATGAGTTGATGATACTGTCGGGGACTAGCAGTCTACAAACAGCGGTACAAACAAAGGGCTAGAAAATGAAAAACCAAAAGAAAAACACTAAGTAAATCTAGCAAATTCATGCGTTTTTTTGGATTTACCGTAATTAGGAAACAACACAAAATGTTAAGAAGCTTTTTTATGAAAATCACGACCCATGAATATACTTCATGTCAAATTCATTACCCTTTTGTATAATTCTGAGTTAAAGATTTGACTTTTAAACATATTATACCTTAGGTGACTAGCAGTTCTTTAGCAGATATATTCACTATTATTTGGGATATCGTTTATAGTTAAACTGAATCTCTTTATTGTTTACACTAATTGAAAAGAATCATGATATTATATATACAGTTGTCGATTTCTTTTTTCGAATGCTACTGTTCACTCTTTTTTAGAGGAGAAATGGGTTGGACGAACTAAACTGTACGCCAGGCATCTTTGATGACCTTTTACTATCACCGTGTTGATACCATTATTGATATCATATCATCCGCGATAGTATCACAAGCATAGTTATCGGGTCTTCACTGCTGACATGTTATATGATAGATTTAACTATCTTGTCATATTTTTTTAAAAATTAAAATGTTTTGAAATGTATCAGGAATAACCCCCCTCTCCCCGTAGATATAAACGAATTCATCTGATCAATATCTGCTTCAAATTTTTTTTTAATTGTTCAATGCTTAATGATTTCTTGATTGATCTGCATTCAAACTGTCTTAATTCCTGAGACACTGATGAATAATAATAATCAAAAAGACGATAAATATGAAATTAAAGTTCCTATCTCTCAGAAAAAGTTGTCCTTAATGTGGAATAATTATATTCTTTTTAGGTCAAATAACACCTGATGTATATCTTTAAGTAGTTTTACATCATTAGCTTTTAAACTTTTGGGCTTGCAAATCTGATGATTTAAATCCAGAAAAGCTTTTCGGATGCACATACTTTTAAAGGGCAAAATTGATATTGTATCTTCGATGACTTTTGTACCACATTCATGAAAATCAATTTCATTTGGATTTAGGTACCAGTAGTTGTTTGGATCATTGAGTCATTTAAATCATAAAATGCTAACTGTTATGCAAATGTTTACATTTTGTCCTAGTGTTTCGTATTATGATAAATAAAAGTGTAATAACTTGTAAATTTACACTTTACCTAGATCGTTCGCTTTAGACTTTGGAGAAGTGATTTTTAAACCTCTTGTACTGATCATTACCGTTGAGGTCGTTCCACTAAGTGTATATAATTTCATGGCAGCAGACAAAAACGTAGAAAACCCACTACTGCTGTATTCTCTCAAAGTTGGTGTATTTGTCAGTGGCATAGTAGATTCTTAAACAATAATAAACACTAAACACATTTGCTATTCACGTACATATAGAGCAATAATTCAACCATTCCTCTCTCGATATCTACTATAATAAACGAAGAATTAGTTTTAGCTATTCCATTTTGATTTTTTTATCCTAATGTTCTTCAACTTTGTACTTGTTTGGCTTTATAAATATTTTGTTATGAGCGTCACTGGTGAGTCTTATGTAGACGAAACGTGCGTCTGGCGTACTAAATTATAATCCTGGTACCTTAGATAACTATTATTTTACCATTTTTACGATGAAAATATCATCCGCCTCGTCGTGCGGAATTTGTATATATCAATTAAAACGTTATGGTTGTGTACGGTCACACTAAACGTAAGCTCTCAATCTCTAAATATTCTGAAGTAATTCAATATGCTATTGCAAAAGTTAACATAAAAGTAAATCGTCATTGAATAGTGAATCACAAAGCGTTTGCAAAATAAATATCCACCAAAGGCTACATGACCAAATGTAATCGAATAAAACTACTTTTAAAATTAGGACAATAGCAGTTTGCCGACTTTCAAATCTACTATATGACCTAATATACTGAGTTATCCCAAAAGATATAATAACTGAGATATCACACCATCACTTACTATCATATTAAGGAAATCTCTGAACACAGGTTCTGTTCAATATGACTTAAAAATTATCTTGAGACACCAGTCCATACGCAAGGTGAAAACTATAACCCCAAAGTAGCGTTCCATTTCTTTAACCTGAAAATGCTACAGACTTGTTTTGAATAATTTTTTAATAAAAGATGCAAATATCTATCCTTTAAAAAAAAATCTGCCAAACTAGATCCTGTTAAAGAACTTAAATTTATTTATAATGTAACGCATTTACGGTACCAAGTTTACTGCATCAGATGTATCTCCAGCATCTTCAGTTATGATCGAGGCCAATATATTTGAAGAAAAAAAACAAGAGTTCACACGATGAAATGTCTCGCCTTTTTACTTATCATTGATATTTTGTTGATAATCCAATATACAGCTTTACTTCACATAAAGTTAACATGAAAATAAAGCTTTATTATAACTGTCACATAAACTTTATATTAACCAATAAAACTAAACATTGACCAATGAACCATGAAAATGAGGTCGGGGTCAGATGAACTTTGCCAGGCAGGCATGTACAGCTAACAATTCTACCATACAACACATATAGTTGACCTATTGCTTATAGTTTAAGAAAAACAGACCAAAACACAAAAACTTAACACACAGCAATAAACCATGAAAATGAAGTCAAGGTCAAATAAAACCTGCGCGACTGACATATAGATCATAAAATATTTCTATACACCAAATATAGTTGACCTATTGCATATAGTACTAGAACTTAACTTTGACCACTAAACCATGAAAATGAGATCAAGGTCAGATAACACCTGCCAGCTAGACATGTACACCTTACAATCATTCCATTCACCAAATATAGTAGACCTATTGCATACAGTATCAAATAAACATACCAATACACAAAAACGTAACTATAAGCACTGAACCGTGAAAATAAGGTCAAGGTCAGAAGACACCTACCAGTCGGAAATGTACACCTTGCAGTTCTTCCATACACCCAACATGCTAGACATATTGCTTATAGTATCTGAGATATGACTTGACCACAAAAACATAACCTTGTTCACTGATCCATGAAATGAGGTCGAGGTCAAGTGAAAACTGTCTGACATGAGGACCTTGCAAGGTTAACGCATACCAAATATAGTTATCCTATTACTTATAATAAGAGAGAATTTAACACTAAAAAAAATCTTAACTTTTTTTTCAAGTAGTCGATGAACCATGAAAATGAGGTCAATGACATTGTACATGTGACTGACGAAAACTCCGTAACATGAGGCCGCCGCCGCCGGATCACTATCCATATGTCGAACTTACTGCGACAAAAGTTGCAGGCTCGACAATTATAAAACAACCGATAAAAGTCTAATCCCAAGTATGAGAAATACCCATTTAAGGAATGCAGCTATGTCTGAGGGAGGTTTATGCCTTGATTTACTTTTTTAAATATCACAGAAAATAATGTCCCATGTGTATGTCAGAAACCCTTTCTTACAAAAGAATATATTTTGAGCTGAAGATATTCTATCAAACAGTAATCAAACAAGTAAGCATATCACACACATCAGTATTTTATCTATGTTCATTAATTTCAATGCATATTGACATGATTATTTGGAGTCATACTTATAATGTCTGTATGAACAGTACAGAAGCTAAATAATGTAATCACCTTTTGTCTCTCCTGTCCAATTGTGTTGAATATTGATGCATCCTTGTATGTGATTACATCTTCAAATATAAAATTACATTTAAGGTAGCAAATTCTTTCTAAAAAAATTCTTTCTGCATTATTATTTTTAAAATAGACATTTTTTATTTTTCTATATGTTTAAGGGAGAAGTAGAATATAATGCATTAATTCTATTTGAAACTTAAAAAGTTCTCATTTTTGTATATTGATAATTCAAATGAATATAAACACTGTAAAGCAAAATGTTGCACCAATATTTAGAAACTTTCTTATCATTAACGAATTAATGGCACAATAACGGATAGTGCGCTTTCTTATTCTGATTACATTATTCATTTAAAGAAGTGATCGCTATTAATTAACTCAAATGCAATAAATATTATTGTATACATTTTTTTTCAAATGTTAAAACATTCCATAAAGATAATATACAGAATTTGCATTGAATAAATACACGTAAAAGATTTTTTTTGTAAAGAGATTAAAGGCCATTAGCTACAAACTTATACCAAAACTTAACACCGGTTTTGTATTTTTTCATTTTTTTTAGTAAATTCATAAAAAGGGTATATTGAATTAAAATTTCGCAATTATTGGCATTCAGTTTGGTTAAATTTTAGTAAAAAACATATTTTATGCACCTTAGGCTGGCAAACCAATGCTTATTTCAATCCGTTTCATGCGACCTTGGATGCAACCTTTGTTGGGGATGGGTTACGCATGAACTGAGCATGTACAATGATTCCAACCCATCTCAGCTTAAAAAGAAACTAAGGAATAAAGCAACAAGATCGATTTTTGTGATTGATTCCAACCGCCAAAAATCAATCTTATAGTTATGAGTAAATGATTAAAATTTTATTTACTTGTTTTACCTATGAAATAAGATCAAAAAGGAATTCGGTTTAATATTGTTGCAAGTGCTTACCGATCTGTTTGTATTTTAATTTTACTTTAATGTTTATACCTATAATTATTAACACAATCGTTGATTACAGTTTATAGAGGTTATGTAAGTGTCAAGCTTTTCTAGTCTTTTTCTAAAAGTGGGCACGTCACTATTGTATGAAAGACAAATGTAATTCTAAGATTTTAAAAACATCGTAGAACTAATCGATATACTCAGTTTTCTTGCAGTAACATGTCTCCAGACATTCTTTTCCAAATAATCCTGTAGGACAAGGCTTGCAAGTACTGCCATCGAGCGATTCAAATCCATTCAAACATTCTGTTGAAACCAAAAAAGCAGAGATTGATTTTATAAATAATGTTCGTCTACAAGTTTTTGATTATTCTAAGACATAAGAATAAAACAATTTCAAAATTTAAAAGTTACAATCACTATTCCATTTTAGGTTGTTTGAGTTGTTTGTTTTGATAATTCCTTATGGTATAGTTAAAAGTAATATCGTAATAACAATGATGACTCCATATTCCTTAAATATTCTATTCTATGGTTTTCAAATACAGGGTTTGTTTAAAGTAATTTTTTTTTCTTTTTTTGTGCTCTGGCTTCTTTTTAAACTTAATGACCATGGTGAGTCCGAATCATTTTTCTGATTTACCTTCACCAGGAACGACCAAAGCCGAATATTTAAAAGAAAAGAATGTTTAAGCACCGTATATACATTAAATAAGTGTATTTAAAAAAAGCCCTTCTGAACAAAATCAAATATTTTGGGCTAAAGATCATTTTCATGGTGAAATATTTGTATCGCAAATTTTACGGACTCCATCCAAGTTGCTTGACCGTTATGAAATATCCATTTCACAGATGATATCAAATATATTCCTCATGTAGTAACTACAATCTCGTTTCCTTTTCACGAATGTGACCTACCGAATTAGACTATTTACCGGGTTTGTTATAACATGAGCAATACGACGGGTACCACATGTATGGCAGGATCTGCTTACCTTTCCGGAGCACCTGAGATCACTCCAGTTTTTGGTTGGCTTCGTATCGCTAAGTCTTTAGTTTTATATGTTGTGTCTTGTGTACTTTTATTTGTCTGTTTGTTTTTTGAATTTTTAGCAATGGCGTTGTCAGTATATTTTTGATCTATGTTTTACTGTCCCTCTGGTATCGTTCGCCCTACCTTTATATAATTACACATATTTGATTTTTTTAGATGCCTGACCTGATCAATATTTAATTATACCCTACTAGAAGGAACGGGAAATAGAATTTCTTTTATGTAACATTAAAAAAGAAAAATTTTAAAGACAATCGGTAGAGTGAATTTTTAAGCCCTGAAAATTGACAAAATGAGTGATTTTGAAACTAAAACACGTTTGTCTGGACAAAAAGTAAATAAAACTGTTGCCGGTAAAAACAACATAGACATCGAAAAATCAAAACTCTGATCACCAAAGTAAGAGCAACACGAACATTTTTTAAACATTACTAGTAAGATCTCAGGTGCTCCATAAGTATAAGCAGATCCTAGATCACCCGCCTCTTCTGACACCCTTCATAATGTTCATTGCAAGTACAAACTAGGTCATAGATCTAATTTGTTGCTGTCACAATCAAGGAAAAGAGGACAGGATTGTGGTAACGACAATTTCAACAGATCTACGTTCACTTGTGACACAGGTATTAGATAACGGTCATCAATTGCGAAATGGCCCCTGTAAAACTGTCGAAGGGATGACTTTAAATTTACTACTTTGATCATTGATTAAATAGCTTCCTTGTATGTCTATTGGTTGTTGTGTTATTGTGTAGTTAAATCGATGTCGATTTGACATATATTATGTATGCTTATTTCTCTAATTCTTCGTCAATGTATCCCTTTCTGCATTGTATAAAAATATTTAATCAACGTGTGGTTCGTTTGATGTCAGTTCTTCATTGGTTAAAATCCAATTATGACGTCGAATTTTCTTGCTTTCCTATGAATTATCTATTGTGACGGCATGAAAAAAGGCGACCATGCCTGATGACGTCACATAGAAAGAACACACCTTTTTGCAGATCATTCGAAAAGAAGGAATACGTTTGCCTGCATATTGTTTAAAAATCATTAGAGAAACAGAGTCTACCACCAAATCTCGTGTAATACGATATTTATCCACTCTCGACAATTAAATTTTAAATATTTAAAACGCTCGGCTAGCCTCGTATTTTTAATTTGAAAATTTAACCGTCTTGAGTGGATAAATATCGTATCACACTCGGTGCAGTGGTAGAATCTATATATATATATACACATGAACTTTATTTTCTAAGTGATGATCTGTTTGGTTGGATAATTTGTATGATAAATACGACTCTTGTCTAATATATATCATCTTGGATAGGTAAAACTGGTATTCCTAAAACAATAAGTGATACCTTAATGTGTTTTAGAAGAGTAAATAAAGGTATACTTATATTTAACTTTACTTGACCTCGCCGAACCTTATATCAAATGTTTACTAACCAATGCAGGTTCCATTAACGGTCTCGTGATTATTGCAACAGAACCATATTTCTTTTCCTGAGCTGGAATAAAACAATAAATACTATACTTAATTACTCGTATAAATCGAACATCTGACGATTGCAGCATGTCATTATGGCGGGTCATCCCTTACCTACCACATGTAAAATTTTAATGAAAATGCATTTTAAGTATCTATACGAGTACAAATGTTATAATTATAACTTTTCCCTACATTTCTGGCCAAACTATGACGCAACAAACCATAAATACTTCCCTATTTGAAAACAAACTGATCTATGAATTACTAATCTGATTAAATCATTAAAACGGAACTGTTGTGAGGGGTTGTTAAAAAACATAACATGACAGTGTTTGTTAATTAAATAAAGGCAACAGCAGTATACTGGTTTTTAAAAGTCATACAACAAATCCAGGTAACACAAAAAAAAAACTCCGAGGAAAACACATCAGCTATAAGAGGAAAACAACAGGAACATTGAAGTGCAACAAAAGCAAACGCTAGCATACATATACACGAACTATTTATAACAACTACCATATTCCGGACTTGGTACGGGACATTTTTAACCATGAATTCTGTATCTGCTATTGTGATTATATAGCAAAAGCCGGCTATAAAGGGTTTCCCAATAAACGTAATTTCCGGTCATTGAGCTAGTTACATTGTATTACTCTTTCAAATACGTACCAATGGACATTCTCACATGAGAGCAGTATTGAATGTATTGTCTACCTAATTAACCTACAATTTGATTTTTTTTTTTATTAAAAACCTTTAAAAATGATACATTGGAATTCGAAAACACAAATTTGTATATCGCTATCAACGATTATATCGTTATAATAAATTGACAGATTTGTTATCATGGCATAACTCATAATATTGACATTTTTTTTTATAATTGTTTTAATGCGTTATCACAGATTATTAAAATTTGGGTAACGAATCGAATCATTTTTTTTTTAATTTTTTTAATCAACTTTAGGTAGCAATAAACAGTTAGGAAAAAATACTAAAATTTGCCCTTTTGAATTTTACCATCCCCTTTTCATTGCTTTCTTGCAATACCAAGCTTACTGTTTGTGTCATATATGGGCATATGTATGTAATCAGAATCTTCCATAGATTTTATATCCAGTATATAAAATGGTAAAATATAATTTCTTTTTGGTGTATCCATGGCAACAATCTGCATTTATTTGTTATAAAATATTGCAAAAAATTTGGCTAAAAGTAGAATTTCAATCGCTTGAAGAAATACCTTTTCTGAAACTGTGTACATATAGCATTCAGCAAATCCAATGAAAATCATATGTCTTTCGTCTCATTTTTTTGTAAAATTGCGTCAAAAACTTCGTGTAGAAAAAGAGTGTTTGTAAACAGTACATTAATTTCTGGACCGATGGCCGGTCTAGCTATGAAAATACGGATTGTCAAACAGAAAACAGCCCATAAAACATGTAAAAAATAATCTTGATGCACTTATAAACCATCTTTGAAGGCTGAATTAGCACTCATCTGTCTAAAAATGAATTTTATTACACAATAACTTTCCTCTTTGAAAAATCCACAGGGGCCAAAATGCGAAACTAAACTCCTAACTGTGTATTGCTACCTCAGAAAAAAAAACATTTTTACAAGCTTTGGCATTCGTTTCCGTGGAGTCAATCTTACAATTAAATTTATCATCAGGAATTAGACAATTTTTTCAAAAACTGAATTGATATCATGAATCAAATAATTGAACAAGAATTAAAACAATCTGTGATAACATATTCAATCAAAAATTAAACTTTGTACTATTTGTAATTGTAAAAATACATTGTTATTATCCGGTTACGAAGCAATACCATATCTGTAAATTTAATTGGTTCCTGTATAGCAAAAATACAAATAACTATTTCCTCATTCCAGGACCTTTCCATATTCGCTAGGCTAGTTACATGCACTAGTTAAATGGTATGATTTCTCCCTAGTTCCTTGTCTCGACAGTTAAGGCTTTAAACAACAACAAAAAACAAACACTTTCTCATCGATTATCATTAGCTATACAATTCCTCATATTAGATAATACAGCAAGGCATGCGTTTCATAAGAATATGACACGATTAAATTGATCGTTAATCATGAATAATTCAGTATACTTACTTGCTAGTTAAACACAAACCTGATGAAACGAACGATAAATTATAATGGTCACAAATAATTTGAATTATAACTTGAATGAATAAATATACCTAATGATTGCTGATACAGTATAACAAAGGAATTTCCCCCACTTAGTGAAAATACTTCAGAATGATTTTTATCAAATTTCTGTAGGTGCTTATGATGAACACGTCTATCTCATCGAACTTGAAACAAAGGAAACAACAGATACAGTTAAGTATGCCTCGTATCTTGACTTGCATATATAAATTGACAATGAGGGTCTGATGAAAACAAAACTTAGCGTCACATCAAATGACAGCATCATCACAATTTTGAACTGGCAGCGTTTGCATATGGATTATATATTTCCCAATTGATACAATATTCCAGATATTGCATTTCTTTGATAGAAAGAGGGTTGCTGCATACACGAAAGCTATTAAATCAGGTCTTTCCATTGGTTTCGTTGAACTAATCCCTTTTAAAATTTTAGGGAGGCCAGTTGGTTGGCCGTTATTGAATAATGGTTTCACAGAAGACGAATAATGTGTTCAAATAGTCGTTCCTACAATCTTGTCCTCTTTTACTCGAATTTCACCAAATTCATGAAATTTAGACTTATTTCTAATTTTGTACTTACATTATCAACACGACAGGTGCAGAACATACTTATGATCTCCCGAAGTACCTGAGATCACACCAAGTTTTTTATGCGGTTCATGTTACAGTCTTTATGTTGATACATTATGTTTTATATTCTGACGTGTTCTAATAAAATCATAGTTTACCTGTCAAATTTGGAACATTCTCCTGTACGAAAAGATTCAACTTTGTCTAGCATCAGCAGTATATTAATAAATATAAACATGTTGCGAGCTTTTTTCAAAACTATGTTAATATGAATAATTTTGAGTGTGTATTTTAGCTAAATCAGGAAATATTATCATAGCATTTAAGTGGTTTAGGAAATTGACATTATTAAATCATATTTGCTGTAATGTTCCTTTGTACAATTGCACAATTTGTACACAAATAAATTTCAAACTTAGACGTAAATCTTTCAATATTGTCATGAGATAAATTCAGAGTTCAACATTACTGCTCTTCTAGCAAACCTGTCGAGTTGCCCATATAAACAGCTGCGTTTCTTGTGTATAGAAATGCATTAGTATTCGGATATAAGAAAAGCTCATCAAAGATATTAGAAGATAAGTATAAATTTGAATCGGATGTAAAATTTGCAGACCTGAGCAAAAATCTCATGATTTGTTGGTTAACAGGCAATCTATGTCCAAATGCAATATAATCAACATTATCTTTCATTTACCCTAGTTGCCCTAATATGACCGAATTTGTATGTGTGATTTTCGCTTTTCATGCATATTTTATCATTGTATGTATGTTATATATTTTCATATTTCTACTTTACTCCGTTTAGTATAAATGTAATTGTGTGATAAATGATAACGATTTGATGTTTGTCCAACATCTTCTTTATTACTTGTCGTGTCCACATTTCCGTCCCTTTTCCTCGATGTAACATCTCCGAATGTACATGTAGACACTGCGTAAATGTTCAAAAAATAAATATGGAAGGTTCACAAGAAAAACAATCAACTGTCGTAAAGTTTAGTTTAAGTCGATTTACAATGTATATTTGTACGTGTAAAAAGGTGCAGATATCAAGGGACCATTGGAAAAAACATTGGTCAGACAAAAACAAACATAGCATCATGGAATAAAGAAATATGACAACAAAACTAACAGTTTAAAAGGAAACAAGATAATTAGCAAGTCTAACTGTATCAGTCTGTATCTTTGGTATTAATTATTTCTGTCTGTAAAAAGACTAGGTGCAACATAGACCTATATTCACACCTATCCACAATGTTAGATAAAACGAAATAAATATACAAAGGTGATGAGGGTTTACCTGGGAATATTCCAGAAAGAACCTGAAACATTGCATATTGTTGGTTTTTTTTAAGTTTAATTAAGCAATAAAATGTACGTAGTGTCATTTTAGAAATACTGATGTAATACCATGAAAAAGTGGGTTTATGATTATTTAAAAAAAAAACCAATAAAATGGAAAGGGACAAATCCGGGTAACGAACTGAACAGTATAAGAAAGTGATGATTTCCTTTTTATTATTTTGCGCTCGTCATGTCTGTGTTTAAACAATACAGCAGCACCTTGGAGTATATACCACCCAGTCTGTACGATATGTCGGGCCTATAGTGTATTAAAAAGTTCGAGCTCGATTATCGTACTGTGACTCAGAATCAGACAATCTTAAAATTGTACAACAATTACTCAATAAATAAAATTGTTATGACCTAGAGCCAAGAACATGCAGTTCCTTTCCTATTTTTTTTTTTATTAAAGAGGGTTAATGTTCATAAGGAAAGTATTACATCAGGAATTCCAAATTGTAAGATTGAAGTAAATCCGAGAAGTATGTAAGAGACTAAAATGAGAATGGAAATGGGGAATCTGTCAAATAGACAACAACCCGACCATAGAACAACAGAAGGTCACCAACAGGTTTTCAATGCAGCGAGCAATTCCCGCACCCGGAGGTGTCCTTTAGCTGGCCCCTAAACACATATATATACTAATCCAGTGATAATGAATGCCATACTTAACTCCTAATTGTACACAAGAAACTAAAATTAAAAATAATACAAGACTAACAAAGACCAGAGGCTCCTGACTTGGGACAGGCGCAAAAATGCGGCAGGGTTAAACATGTTTATGAGATCTCAACCCTCCCCCTATATCTCTAGCCAATTTAGAAAAGTAAACACATACTAGTATCTACATATCTACATATTACCACAATAAAATCACCTTTTCCTCGGTCTCAAACTACAGAATGCACCTGACCATCGCATATTTACATCGAATGAATAACGTGTCGAATGTCACAAGTTCATTGTTAACTCTCAAGAGAAACTGATATCCGCTTTGGGTGTTTTGAGGATCATGTTGCTAAATCCCTAGATTGTCGTCGCGGTTTTTTTTGCCCACGATGTAATGTTTTATTCATTGGACTTAAAAATATTGCTCCGTTGGTATCTTCACTTTTTAAGTGTTTCAAAAAATACTGCTGGAAAAAAGCTAATGTCACCCATACACCAAAAATAATCATTTAAACAGGCAAAAAAGCGGGACCCCTTTTATGAAATAGATTCAAATGCATCGAAATTCCTTCTGTTAACTTTTGTATGTGTATATGATTGTTTGGCAGACAGTTGAAAATTGTGTTTAAAATCTTTTTAAATAGAATATTAAAAGCTGGGTTAAGGTTAAAACAGGTGTGGTATTATAGGTGATTTAAATGCCTATAAAATGTGAAACGTATCGGATCACGTGACTTTATTAAAATTTATTCACATTTGCTTTAAGGGAAAACGGTACTATTTCTTCTGCCATAGGCGACAATACTAACATTTTCTAAATCTACCACTTTTTAAAATAAAAACCTGGATAGAACAGTTATATGTGGTGTTAGTACTTTATTACTCTATTTTAAAAATTGAAGCCAAATAGTATCATGACCAATTTCCAACGGAGTTTGTTTATGTTATCCATGCCCACCGTCATTTTACACCAAATGCTTTTCGAATAATTCTCTAGAAAATATTTCAATAGGTTTTAAAATGTATATTGTAAATTTACACACTGCAGTTATTCATAGATAATATAAATAATATATTGTACCCTTACATCCAATCACAGCCCTCCTAAGTTGACTTCCTTCACCTGTCTTGGGTACACAAAAGGCCAACCTAATGCTGGGAAAATGTAATAGTACCGTTTTTCCTTAACATACTATTCATTTATAGTTTAGGACAGTTAAAATTAACGTTATGAATTCGATTCGACATATGATTTTTACATATCTCTTTCTTGGAATAGTAAGAATATGTAAAAAGGATTTACTTGCACAGATCCTTTTCATGATCCTACCAACATACATCATGTCAAAGCTAGCGGATTAAACGAAAATACTGTTAGTTTGGTAAGTGATATATTAGTCGGAAAGATCAAATAGTACAGTCTTTTGTTTTGAGACACCGGTAAGTAGGTGATTTTTTTAAAACTCATAAAAATATTTTTTCAGCTGTGGGAAACTTTTGAAGTTATGTGAAAGAAATGTGTTATTCAGTAAAAACTAACAGAAAATACGGGTCATGTTAAATTGTAATGAAATAAAACTAAATGGTCTACAAACAGAATTTCTGACCGATGTCCAAAGCAAACGGAGTATACATTTCCCAGTTAATACTATACTCCAGGGCTTGTATTTCATATCACGATATCCTTGTTATATTTTACGAACGCCATCACGAGTTGGTGGACCGTTCCATAGATGAAAGTGGATAATTTTATGTTCCAAATGTCGTAATTGCAATCCCGTCCCCTTTTCACAAATGTGACCTATCGAATTTTTACTTACACGAGCGACACGACAATTGCCACATGTGGAGCAGGATCACTAAAAAATGTAATATATATTTAAATGTAGGATTCTTCCATAGACTAAAAATTGTTTGGCAGAGAAGTGGAGAAATGTGTTTAAAATCCTTTTAAATGGAATATTAAAACCTGGGGTTAAGGTTAAATACAGATTTGGTATTTGAACACATATAAAATGTGAAAAGTGTCAAATCACGTGACTACATATTTTGATTGATTCACATACCTTATAAAAGTAACGTTAAACCTATGAATTCGATTTCACATTTTGGTTTTTGCATCTTTGGACTAGTAATATGTGAAACATTGTGAAAAGCTTAGCAAACTGAAGGGTTTAAAACGTCATAAATAACCCTAAATATAGTCTAAAGTAGAATTCAATCTGTTTGAGTGAGTTCTTTTCTGAAACCATTGACACTTATCTATCTTGATGACAAATAAAAACCATATGTATTTATTATGAAATAATTTTTCATTAAAATTGATTCTGAAAGTTTAAGCGTATAAAAAATGTTAGAAAACACGTTCCAGTAATTTCTGGACCTAATGTCTGTTCGGATGTGATACAAGTACTGTAAAAAAAATCACTATAAAATATGTTCAAGTACGGTATGAGTAGTAATAGCCGTGGCTGAAGGAGATTGGACCCGTTTCGTAGTGGACATTTTTTTGCCAACAATTTAACTGCTGTTATAAAAGCATTACTTCTTTTGTAAGACCCCAATGTTTATATCTCTTGCAAAAAATGATTTTATGATCAAATTGAGAATGGAAATAGGGAATGTGTCAAAGAGACAACATCCCGACCATAGAACAGACAACAGCAGTTTACCAGCAGGTTTTCAATGCAGCGAGAAATTCCCGCACCGGAGGCTGTTTATTAGCAAAATTTAAATGACTTCGTTTCGTAGTGGAAATTTTGTCAGGAATGTCAGGGACACAACATCTAAATTTAAAAATTCTTTGTCAAAAGCTGTTTATTAAAGTATGTTGGCTCTAAACACACTTTTGAATAAATAAAGAACTTATATTAAGTAATAACAACATTTATTTCTACCTTTTTATATAAGTATGAATGTTAATCAGGAGGTCTAGGGACATGCCATTTTGGTTATTTTGAACCACTCAGGAATCAATATCTTATTAATCCCTCTAAAAATAGTATGTTTCTCTGCTTAAAAATATAAAATATAATTCAATGTTCTCACTGCACAAAAAAAAAATCTTGTAAAGATCAAACACATGTTTTTAAAAGTGGCTGGGACAAGAAATCACGTTTTTATTGAAAAACGCCCACATGTCTTCGAATATCGTATGGCCACGCATATACTTTACGGCAAATATTGTTGATTAATTCGAATAACGGAGTTGTTGTCAATGCCACTACGAGTTTGTAAAAGCCTTCTACTATGAATCTCCCTAGTTGTATGTTTTTTACCTGTCAATTGATATAAAAGGTTTGATAGATATGCAAAATTCTTAATCAAAGTTCTATTATAATCAGCAAAACCAAGAAATGGTTCAACCTCTCTTGTTGTAGTAGGGTCTGTCTATTTTTTAACAACTTCAACATATTCACTGCCCATTGCCATGTCATCTCTATTGATTGCTTATCCTGGTTCCCGGTACTACGTTCCAAGAATTAGTTGAATGCCATACGCTTTGGCGAGGTATATGTGTAACATATTGAATATTGCGATCGGGAACCAGTCTACGCTACACTGAAAAATATAAAGTTTAGCAAAGATACGTTGCCGCTGTTTCTGAGTTTACAATTACTTAAAAGGTATCAAAACAGTCATTGTTATTTGTGTAATATACTAAACATTGCGATCTCGGGAACCTGATCTCTTGGTACGACAAATCTTGATTTAATCTCCTTCTTCTACTAATTTCTCAATATTCCACTATCATTTAAGTATAACATATCTCTGTTTATTCAATATTTGTTAGCTATCGGACTGCATCTGCATATTGTAGTCTCTGATGGCTCTGTTTTGTCCCTGAACCATACCAGTATTAACACCAAATTTGGGTTTCTAGACTGGTAATCTCGTAGTTGCTCTGATGAATATGTACTACAAATGTAGCTTCTATACCTGTCTGAAAGTGGTGTAGTGACTATTTCAACAGAACTGTGGCAAACATTTTGGTTCGGGCAAACTGTTGGTTGGTACTTCTGTCACGTACTCGATGTAGTGACTTCTGGGTATCCTACCAGAGTTTACCCCTGGATATTGGAAGATGCACCGTTTCTAAGCTTTCTATCTTTTAAACTTCTTTTGTTGGTCTCTATCACACACTAACAATGTGTGGGATGTGTTGCTATTTTTGCACAGACCTTATCTGTCCAGCAGCAACCAGTGCTAACCTGTGCACTATCTAAAACTTTGCTGTATTCTACCAATGCGCTGATTATTTCCTGTGCACCGTAACCCTGTGCGCTATCTCCCTGTTTCGCATGTGCACTGCTTAACCATTGTATTATCTGGTTTATGATATACTTGTACACTTGTTTACCCATGCACTTTAACCGCACAGTCGCCTATGCACCTGTTACCCGGTCCGTATGTTCCATTTATATCCTCCTGTAACCTTATTCAGGTACGCAGATAGATTCTCATTCAGAATCTAATTAATATTTTATAAAGTGAAGTAATAACCTTTTCCCTTCTTTAAGGCGTCTGGATTATCCATCAAGCGATCCTTGTTAAACAAATGGAAGTTTTTAACGACCTTGACTGGCTAAACAAGGTCGTTAAAAACTTCCATTTGTTCGACCCTTGTTCTGACATCGCATCAGCTTATATACTAAAGCTTTGGACCATACCATTGAATTTAGACGATATCAAATATCTTATTCCTTTGAGTGTTTATATATTCAGTGGCGGATCCAGGACTTTTCCTAAGGGGGGGCCCTCTGACTGACCTTAGGGGGGGCCCGTTCCAGTCATGCTTCAATGATTCCCTATATAATCAACCAAATTTGTCCCACGAAAGGGGGGGCCCGGGCCCCCCAGGGCCCCCCCTGGATCCGCCTATGATATTCCAAAATCCCTATTGCTAAACGTTTGAATGACGGCCCTTATGTTTACAACTACCGATCGAAATATTTCCGGTTTGCTAATCACAACCTTTCCCTTCCTGATTCTAAATATTATAAATTTCCATAGCAATGTAAACAAAACAAAACCGAAAGTAGACAACTGTTCAATTTTCAAACATAACGAGTTCGCAAAACAATATTTCAGCTTGATAAAAGGAATGAGAAGAAGAATTCTAGTAAAATAAAACGGGTGAACCATGTTCATCACATTACCCACGCCTCCAGGAAATGCATCCCCGCATTTATCGAAATCAATTGAGCACATCTTCATCAAGTGGACATTTTTCAGTCCCAAACTCTTTCCGGGTATATTATCTAACCATGTCATTGAAAAACCACAATTATTAATATCATGAAACAACTGTTACTTCTTCAACAACTATAACCCTTATAAATTGATATATGATCTACCCGACATGACCAGATTCCCACTCCACTGTATACTATTGTCTTAAAACTGGAGGAAACGTTTAATATATGCATCGACTAAATTACATCAACTTTATCCTAAGTACCCTTAAATCGGTTCACATCTTATTTCAAATATGCATGCTGACAGAGGAACCAAATTTTAACCTTTGAAACTAACAAGCCGAAGGATACATTTGAAAACTACTGAAAACATCACAAAGCCAAAACTGGTATGAAATAATTTTGCCTAAAAATCGGCCACTTATGGACCACTCAAAGAGCTTGTTGAGAGGTATTTTTAACGTGCACAAAGCGTGGTACTCCCTGAACACGGGACCTCGGATTGAACGTCCCCATCCGACGGACATACATATCAAAATATACAACTAATAACATTTAAATAGTGATCCTTCACTTTGCATAACTATTTTTTTTATATATTCATATACGACATGATAAGAATATATATATATATATTCATGCCTTATATATCATGTACTGTAGTACGCCGCTAGATTAAAACTGACGAGGAAAGGTAACACGCAGCCAGCGAAAGCTCTTTTTTTTGAGAGCCCAGGTGGTCGTGTGGTCTAGCGGGACGGCTGCAGTGCAGGCGATTTGGTGTCACGATATCACAGTAGCATGGGTTCGAATCCCGGCGAGGGAAGAACCAAAAATTTGCGAAAGCAAATTTACAGATCTAACATTGTTGGGTTGATGTTTAGACGAGTTGTATAATATATATATATATATTGGTCTAGCGAAATATTGCGTTTATTTTCATCATTTTGTAAATATTTTAAACATTCTTATATTTACATACTAAATAGTGTGTTATAATTACATTGTTAGGCAATCTATATAATTTATTTGTGTAATTGAATTAATCTCTGTACTGGTTAATCCACACTCCCTTAGATTTGTATGTCATGTGCTGCTATTTATAGGCACTTATATGTCATGTGCTGCTATTTATAGGCACTTATATATGTATATATATATATATATATAACAATGAGATCCACATTATCTAACGAAATCATGCAGCCATGCCGGCCGCTTGGTAACCCTGTGGACGCTCTGTGTAGTCTGACTCATGCCTTGAATCACTTTGATCAGCAATGCTGTCAGCACTATCAAGCTCGTCGGGCAAAACACTTTCCGGCATATAAGTATCATCTTGATTTTCGTTTTCATTCATCTCTGTTTCTACTCTCAGAAGGTGGCCCTTGCACAACCTCATTCTGTCAACATGTATACCCTGTGGTCGACCACGCCAACCACAGTTAATTAGATAATTCACATCCGAGTATTCTTTGAGTTCTCGAAAAGGACCACGCCAGTAGGATGTGAATTTAGGAGAATGACCAGCTTTTCGAATTGGAAAGAAAACATATACCTGGTCGCCTTTCCTAAACTTGCTCCAACTTAACTGTTTGTCATAGTATTTTTTCTGACGCACCATTTCTTGTCCTACGTGTTTTCTAACAAAGTGGTGATCTTCTTCCATTCGTTGCTGAAGTTCCCAGCCCCATTTGTTCTGTGTAATTTTCTTTAAATAATCAGGTACTTCGTACATAAGGTCAACAGCTGTAGCAACTACGCAACCTAACATCATGCGATTAGGCGTACATCCTGTGGTCCCATGTATGAGCTAATATATACCCTCATCACGTAGGGCAGTAAGCAATCCAAATTTGAATAGTGTTCATCAACATAATCACTCAACATTTATGCCAATGTGCTATTAAATCTCTCTACCATTCCGTCACACTGCGGATGATAGAGAGTGGTTCTAGTTTTGTCTGTAGTAACTGACACATTTCTTGAAATAATTCGCTCTCAAACTGCGCACCTTGGTCAGAGTGAACTACAGTAGGCACGCCGAAAGGCGTAATAACCTCTGCTACTAATAGATTGGCTACAGTTGACGTAATGCAAGCATGTTAGTCTCTTGAAAGCTTTCAGTTCATTCACTGTAATAATCAATTATGACTAGGATATACTTTTGTCCTCTCTCGGTTTCGGGTAGTTCTTTCAACATATCCATAGCAATCCTTTCCATTGGGTAACCCGATTTCTGCAATTGCATAGGAGCCCTTTGCCGTTTATTCGGACCTTTTCTCTTGGCACAGACTTCACAAGCGGCTATATATGCTACTATGTCCTGTCGTACACCAGGCCAGTAGAACCTATCTTTGATTCTCGATAGTGTTTTCTTGATGCCAAGGTGGCCTGACGTCTTGTTTTCATGGGACTGCTTAAGTATTCGACGTCTTTCTGTGAGGGGCACTATCACTCTACTTTTGTTATTGTCTCTGTGCACTTTGCAAAGTACTCCATCCTGAATCTTTATGCCATCAAACTGCGACAATAAGCTTTTAATAACATAATTGTACTCTCCTAGATTTTTCAAGGTAGGCTTGTGTTCATCTTGTACCCATTGTCTTACAATTTGCAAATTTTTGTCTTCAAGATGTTTGAGGGATATTTCTGTGTCGTCCTCCGTGTCTCTTTCACATTCATTGGGCTTTGATGACACTGTCTGTACAAGTTGTTGTGCCTTCTAATCAGAGCTATATCCACACTGTCTACAAGGTATCCTACTTAACGCATCTGGGTACTGGTGCTGACTTGTTGGTCTGTGTTTTATTTTCATGTCATACGTACTCAACACCTCAAGCAATCTTGCTAATTGTCCCTTTGCGTTTTTGAAGTTTAAGAACCATTGCAGTGAGCTGTGGTCGGTTCGAACGATGAATGTCCGGCCATACAGAAAATGACGAAAACTTTTGACAAAGTGTATCAATGATAAAAGTTCTTTTCTGGTGACAAAATATTTCCGTTCTGTTTTTGATAATGTTCTGCTTCCAAAAGCAATGACTACCTCTTTACCATCAATTTCCTGTGATAGCACAGCTCCGATAGGGTTATTACTCGCGTCAGTGTCTAGGATAAATGGTATAGATAAGTCTGGATGTGGAAGAATAGTTTTCCTTTCAAGGCTTCAAAAGCTTCCTGGCATTCTTCTGTCCATAGGTACTTTCGTCCTTTTTCTGTTAGTTGATGGAGACATTTGGCGATTTTTGAAAAATGTTCTATGTACCTCTGGTAATACACAAAGAGACCAAAGAATGAACGTAATTCGCTCGCATCAACTGCAATGGGCAAATCCTTTATGGGTCCGTTTCTACTCCTTCCGCGGTGACGACATGCCAGAGAAAGTTAACTTTCTTTGCAAATAGTGTGCACTTTTTGGGCTTAAGCTTTAGGCCAGCCCCCTTCAGCCGATCAAAAACCGATCTTAAATTCTCGAGCATTTCCTCAAATGACTTTCCAACCACAATTATATCGTCGAGATAAACTAGACATATACTCCACTGTAGTCCCGCCAGTACCCTTCCATCAATCATGCGAAGGTTGCTGGTGCGCAGGCCAGACCAAATGGCATCTGTCTAAATTGAAACAGTCCCCGCCTAGAGTCAAATGCAGTTTTCGGGCGATCTTTCTCTTTCATTTCCACCTGCCAATACCCCGAACAAAGGTCTATAGTAGAGAATCATTTCTTTCCGGACAATTTCTCTAACGAGTCGTCGATGCGAAGAAATGGGTATCCGTCTTTTACTGTTAAATCGTTAACCGTGGGATAATCAACGCAAAAGCGCATAGTTGGGTCAATATGCGCATTAGATTCTCCATAGGCCATAATGTTAACGTTTTCTTCTGTTGCTCAGGCCATATCGTAAACTTGGATATGTATGATAGCTCGTTTTGAAGCTGAGACACTTGGACACATGTGGTGCGATTTTCGGGGTGGCAAGTGTGATTCGTTTTCCCGTCAAGTGCCCAACCCCGAAAGATAGTGAAAAAAGTCACTCTCCACAGGAAATAATCCCAAAATTCTGACCATAAAAATCATTAAAAAATATGTCCTTTGTAATTTTTTGATCAGGTTTATTTTTGTATACTTATTTTCACATCACATCAGCTCTATAAAACACCAGTCCTAGTTCATTTATGTCAATTTTTAAAATCACAGCTCCCACATATGCATGGCGGACTAATTTTTTAATGAGAGTCAAAAATCTGTGTTCCTCATCTCAAGGTCCTTTAGGGGTCTTGTCCCATATTAGATCAGCTAATGTCAGATTCCACTTATTTTGCAGTTTGTATCCCTTCAGTACACATTTCTGAACAATTCTGTGAAGTTTTAGCCATATCTGAAATAAAATAAGGTCATTTTAATACTTTTAGGTAGCAATGTTTATAACTGTTTAATATCATTTTTAAGAAAGAAAAAAACACAATAAGCATATGCTATAAATTTTCATTTTAAACATTTGTTTTAACTTTTTTTGGTATAACTGCAATTCATAAGCCTCTTTTACCTTACAGACTTTCTACAAATCATCTTTTTTTGTTGATAAATCATGAAAATATAGTGTTTTTCACTTAAAAACTATCAGATTTAAGAAATTTTTCCACCCTGAGAGTCTTGTTTTCTATTATATTTTTTTTTATTGAATAAAAAGCTCTTATATCTTTGCATTACTGTAAAGATTAGTCATAGACCTTTCCAAAACTAGTCTTGTTTTTAAAATCCATCAAGTAATAAGAATTTTAGAGGTTTTCTTTGTATGTGTCATGAAAGTGGGAAAAATGGGTTATTTTTTTGGTGAAGAGTACATTGTGACGTCATGGTTTTTGTGACGTCATTGCATTGTGACATCATAATTTAGAGTTGTACACAACTTACAGAGTGTAGTAATTTTGAAAAATGAAAGGCAAAAAGAAACGAAACAAATTTAAGGTTGGTAACCAAGCATTTTTATCACGTTATGATTCCCTAGCAACAAATCAAGATTGCAATGGTGTTGCTCCATCTACAGCTCCATCTACACAGGTTTTAAAAAATTCATCTATGCAAGTATCATCTGCATCATCTAAAAGTGAATTTACTAATTCAACTACAAATGTATTGCCAAAAAAACCCACTGAATCCCTCTGGTTACCCCGCCTTACTGAAAAGGATTTTAAATTGTATTCTAAAGAAAGTTATGATAAGAAGTCATATGTAGCACCTCAGACTGAAAAGTGTGCTACTACCGTGAAACTCCTTCGTCCACATAAAGTGTCTGATGACTATTTGGATGAATATTTAGGGGATACAAATACAGAAAATAGAACAGTGGATAGAGATTTAAATATTTTAATGATGAATAATCTAATAATTTGTCATATAAATGAAAGTCCACATTGTAATGTTCCACATTTTGAACTTGTGCAAGAGACTCAGTGGGGTCTCGGTTGGATTTGGGAATTAAAATGTACAAAGTGTAAGTTTATATCAGAAAAATATAAACTGTTTAGAGAAATTGAGACTGGGCGTCCTGGCCGCAAGAGTGCCAGCATAAACTATGGGTTTCAAACTGGTGTAATAAACTCTAACATAGGTAATGATAGCGCGAGAGTACTTTTGACCAGTTCGTGTATTCCTCCTATGGCAAGAACAACAATGCAAAGAATAACCAATAATGTATGTGACAAGGTTGTTAAACTTGCTAATGAGGAAACTAAAAAGGTGGTTGAGAATTTTAAAAGGAGAAATGAAACCTTAGGGTTAAATAAAAATAGTCCAATAAAATTACAAATGGATGGTACTTACCAGAGTGTTTATATTAAAAGTAGACATAAAATGGGTCAAAATGCCTCACAAGCAATTGGCATTGCCTGTGAGAATGAAACTGACAGTCATGATGTTATAGGACTTCACTTAATAAACAAACTATGCTGGGTCGGTGCATGGTTACGGGGTAAAGGTTATGATGTTGAATGTCCTAACCATGAGCATTGTACAGCAAATACCAATAGGTATGATCCTTTGAGTGAAAAGGATCTAGGGTATGAAATAGGTAAAAAAATTGCCACAAATGAGTTACTTGTAGATTATTGCACTACTGATGGTGATGCAAAAAGTGTAAAAGGTTTACAAGAGGCCATGCAAGAGGTATTTGGTCCCTTATGGTCGGTTAACAGACTTGCCGATACAATTCATAGGGGTCAAAGTCAGTTCCGTGAAGGAATTCGAGCAAATTTTAGTGTTGGTATGTTCCCTGGTGTAACAAAAGCTCAGAAAAATGATATAAAAACAGCTTTTGCAAATGATATAAAACTAAGGTCGCATGGTATAATGAAATCATTATTTATGAAGTACAATGGTGACCGACAACAAATTTCAAAATGCTTGCCTGGTATTGTTCGGTCTGTGGTAAATTGCTACAGTGGTAATTGCGGTGATACGTGTAGATGGAGCATAACACTTTGTAATGGTGGTAAAAAAACAAGCTGGTGGTATAAATCAATAAACCTAAATAGCCATGGCTTACAAAATGGGTCTCTGATACCAAATGACAGAGACAAATTATTAATAGAATCATTGCTAGAGATGAAACTCTCGCAGAGTGCGTTAGATCAAATGAAATTTTTCAGTAACACTAACAAGTGTGAGTCTGTAAATAGGACTATTTCCACATACCTACCAAAAAATAAGAATTTCTCCCGCAATGCCATAGGTCGTGCTTCTGCAGCAGTCTTGAAAGTAAATAATAATAGAGATGTTGCCTTGGTTAAAACTCTAAAAGCTGTTGGCTGCACAATGGGTAAAAAGTCTCGTGCTGCAGTAGCTCTGAAAAAAATACGTAAACTTGAAATGTATGATAGTGCATATCAAAAAAGTTCAAAAGTAAAATATCGAAGGTTACAGGCTCGTAAAAGGCAGGCGATTAATTTTCTGCTTCACAAAAGTAACCGAAATGACGGGTACAAAAAACATCAGTTGGAACCAAAGCTTAGTCAGTTAACTAACTGCAAAGAGTTTGTTCCGCAGCCTGGTTGTAGTTTTTGGCCAGATTAACAAGGTCACAATTCCCATTTCTCTTTCAGCTATTTCAGGAAATAGTACATGTACAAATGTATTAATTTATTTAGCTATTTATTTATTTTTTATGATTACAGGGACTAATAAATGTTATATAAATTATTGTGATGATAAATCAAAATCTTTTTCAGTAATATGCATGTGCATGTTGTTTTGAGTTGAGTTATTTCTATTTCTATAATAAAGAGTTTGTTTCATTTTAACTGTTTTGAAAATGGGATAAAGGTCCAAGACATTGAAACATACCACACACAGCATCATACATGCAAATTTAGACACATGTATATATTGCGTAAAAATTTGTGTTTCCTATACTGCACACATTAGTTGAAACTGAACATACAAGGAAATAAAATAAAATAAAATAAAATAAAATCATGTCCATATTTACTTCCATTCTGTTTTGCAACTATTTTAGTTCTGTAGGCTTTTTCTTTTACTTTTTGATATCCTAATTTTATAATTTTGTAGTTTTTGTTTGATTTGTTTGGTTTTTATATTGAGGATTTCTTTTCACTCGTGCTTACTTCAGTTGGTTCATGTGGTTTGATTGTCCCAATTTCCTGACACAGGTAAAAATACATTTGTAAACAACAAGAGTTACTCCCCCTTCTATGTAAAGTAAAATGTAAACACTCGTGAAACCAGCCGTAAATGTTTTACCTCAGGTTAATAAACATGCATGTTTGTTTCAGTGTCTTGGAGGGTAAGAGGGAGGGCTTTTATCCCATTTTCATTTTTTTGAGCAGTGTAAGAAACTTGTATTTGAGTAAATGATTCGTGCATAATGAAATGTGCAGTTGTCACCTCGGGGAGACTTAAATTTTAGAATTAAAAATATAACAAACCACAGTTTAAGATGCAGCATGCAGTTAGGATATGTTGTGCCATGCAGTTCATGAGTGGTGCATTTTTGTGAAGCTACACAGACCTTACGGTGGTTATTTAAATCATGGGGCTCAAAAATTATATGGTCAGCATTAACACACAAGGCATTATGACAGAGATGGGAGGCATCTAAATTTCTATCAATATCAATAGTTTTTAGCTGCAACATTTTTGACAAGCGTGCAACATTCATTTTTGTCCTTTTTCCATTTGGATAAGCCACATTTAGCATCCCTAACATATAATTTCTTTTCCTCTGAATGGCCCCTGTCCAGATTTTACACGACCCATTTTCTGCATCAATGCAATTTAACAACAGAATATTGGTATATTTTTGATAAAAATCAAAAGTTTGAGAAGCCATTTTGTATTGTTTTGATTAATTAGCACTAAAAGAGTGTAACTGACCTTGATTTCAGCATCTTTCATCCTAATATTGTAGTCACTGAGCCATGAAACACTCCATCACCTTTGAAATTAAAGGTCACAAGATGGGTCAATATGCGCATTAGATTCTCCATAGGCCATAATGTTAACGTTTTCTTCTGTTGCTCAGGCCATATCGTAAACTTGGATATGTATGATAGCTCGTTTTGAAGCTGAGACACTTGGACACATGTGGTGCGATTTTCGGGGTGGCAAGTGTGATTCGTTTTCCCGTCAAGTGCCCAACCCCGAAAGATAGTGAAAAAAGTCACTCTCCACAGGAAATAATCCCAAAATTCTGACCATAAAAATCATTAAAAAATATGTCCTTTGTAATTTTTTGATCAGGTTTATTTTTGTATACTTATTTTCACATCACATCAGCTCTATAAAACACCAGTCCTAGTTCATTTATGTCAATTTTTAAAATCACAGCTCCCACATATGCATGGCGGACTAATTTTTTAATGAGAGTCAAAAATCTGTGTTCCTCATCTCAAGGTCCTTTAGGGGTCTTGTCCCAGTTCCATCATTTTTCTTTACCAGTACTATCCCAGACGACCATGGACCGTCAGCTGGTTCAATTACTCCGCGTTCCTGCCTGTCATTGATATGCCTATCGACTTCCTCTCGCATATGAATAGGTGTGCGGCGAGGCGGTTGTTTTACTGGTGCATTATTTCCTGTATTTGTGGTGTGGCTCACCAAGTTAGTTCTACCTAAGTCCCTGTCGGATGCTGCAAAAGTATCTTTGCATTCATTAAGATGATTTTGAACTCGATTTCGCTGCAATTACTCAGTAATTTTTGTAACTCAATTCTTAGGTTCTGAGCCTTTTGTATATCAGTAATATTTTTGTCGTCGCTTATCACGTCCTGGACAGGGCTTATATTTCCCACAATTGTCCCAGCTCTTATAATCTTTACTACATTGAATACATTCATAAAGCGCAGTGGTACGGTTTCTGTGGCTTTCACTAAAGTTCTTGCCATTAAGGCGCTGTCCTTTGCTATGAATTTGTCACAGGGTTCAATGATTCCTAAATCTACTTCATTCTTTGTTGACGGATATTCGTTAATGCCGGATCAAAGCTTCTGTGTCTGGCTGTTTGCATGTATCGTTAACTACTGACACTCTAACAACCAAGCTGTCCAGTAAAGTTCAGTGGTATCACCTGGTTATGGGAAACCATCTGCTTTTATTGTAAATTTATGAGGCATTTATTTATCGTGAGAAAATTTAAACCAATTATACCCTCAATAGCAAGATCCGCTACTACTGCCTCTGATAAGTATACATTTTGATCAATCAAAATGTGAAATTCTCCTTTTCTTGCAACGTTTAGTTCCGCTTGCTGACATAATAGTTTGAACCACATGATTGAGCTTTGGCATCTCTTCCTTTCTCAAACTATTGAATAATTCATTTGATATAAGAGTGGCAGTGGCCCCTGTGTCTACGAGAAAACTTGACTTTATATTTCCTATAACTACGTCTATATATGCCCCTGCTTCTTTCGTTAGAGTAATTTTGGACGTTCAGTTTGATTTGTTTTCCCCGCTGTCCTCTTGTTCAAGAATGTACAGTCCTTGTAGAGCCATTCTAATGTTTCCTGTATTGCCCGTTCCCATTGCCGCCTTGCTTTCGTAGCCTACATTCTCGCTTAAAATGTAAAAATTTACCGCAATTGTAACATTGCTGATTCCGTTTCCATTCTGGATCGGCAGTGTTTCTTTGTCTGCTGTTTTTAAATGCATTTAACTCCATTCGAAGTGATTCTAATTGCTTAGTAAACGAATCCATCATTTCTGTAAACTTATCGTCCTTAGATAATTCTTGTGTACTAGTATCTGCATGCGTAGCCCGCATCTGATGTTTTACAACATCTTGTATTTTCTCTGCTTTGTAGAACGCATTTAGTTCGGCGGCTAAACAAATTGCTTGGTTTAAGTTTTGCGGTCTGGATTGTTTAATTTTTATCCTCATCTCACTATCGTGTAATGCATCTAAGAAATAATCCTTTGGTAATGTTTCTTTGACTTCAATGGGTGCAAGTGGGTATGCTCTGTTAACTAATCGCCGTATAGTTTGTCCTAGTTCTGGCAAAGTTTCACTTGCACGCTGGCGTGTCTCCTTCAACTGACTTTGGAGGAGAAAAACGTTCTTCTAATGATTTAACTAAGGACTCATAATTATTTTTTTTATCAGTTGGTAAATCGATGAAAACACTCTGTGCGTGCCCGTGAAGGGCAGCGGTAAGGTAAAGCCCCTGTTCATATTCGTTCCAATTATTGATGATAGCACATGCTTCAAAATGCTATTTAAAATCAACCCACTCACCAGACCCATCATAGTTGGCCGGTTTGATTTCTTTACTAGTTTTCTTTTCAGGCGTGTATACTTTTTCTTGGTTATTGACCGCATGTCTTACATTTCTTTGGTTAGGTCTTAAGATAGCAGAAATCTCCACTGAACCTTCGCTACTGGTCCTGTGCGCGGCGCTTGTTGTTTTGTATTGCAATTGCTTAGAATGGACTCCCTGTTAGTGCTCACTTGCGTAAGGTCCAAACTATGTTGGAGCATCATCAGCTAGTTGAAGCTATGTTTGGATTGTGCGCTCTGTGATATCGCCGAAATCAGTGCGCCTCGTTTGAACAATACCAGAATCTGTCAGGTTTCTAGGTTCTCTTTTGTGATAGAATGTTGTGGTGTCAAAAGCCTAGGATTATGAGTTTGTCTCAACTTCTCTATATTTTGCTTTACATCTTCCTCTAACGTACTCAAATGCTGTGGTAAATTTAATCAAGTATCAATGCACTTGCCAATATCCCACCGCTGCCACAATTATTATGTCACGTACTCGGTGTAGTGACTTCTAGGTATCGTACCAGAGTTTACCCCTGGATATTGGAAGATGTACCGTTTCTTAGCTTTCTATCTTTTAAACTTCTTATGTTGGTCTTTATCACACACTAGCAATGTGTGGGATGTGTTGCTGTCTTTGCACAGACTTTATATGTACAGCAGCAACCAGTGATAACCTGTGCACTATCCAAAACTTTGCTGTATTCTACCAATGCGCTGATTATTTCCTGTGCACCGTAACCCTGTGCACCGTAACCCTGTGCACTATCTTCCTGTTCCACAAGTGCACTACTTAACCATTGTATTATCTGGTTTATGGTATACTTGTGCACATTTGAGAGTATGAATGTTAATTAGAAGGTCTAGGTCTATTGTGAACTATTCAGGAATCAATGTCTTATTAATCCCTCTCAAAATAGTATGTTTCTTGTTTAAAAATGTTAAATATAATTCAATGTACTCACTGTACAAAAAAAATCTTGTAAAGATCAAATACATGTTTTAAAAAGAGGCTGGGACATGAAATCACGTTTTTATTGAAAAACGCCTACATGTCTTCGAAGATCGTATGGCCACATATATACTTTACGGCAAATATTGTTGATTAATTCCAATAACGGAGTTGTTGTCAATGCCTCTACGAGTTTGTAAAAGCCTTCTACTATGAACTTCCCCAGTTGTATGTTTTTTACCTGTCAATTGATATAAAAGGTATGATAGATATGCAAAATTCTTAATCAAAGTTCTATTATAATCAGCAAAACCAAGAAATGGTTCAACCTCTCTTGTTGTAGTAGGGTCTTTCTATTTTTTAACAACTTCAACATATTCACTGCCCATTGCCATGTCATCTCTATTGATTGCTTATCCTGGTTCTGGTACTACGTTCCAAGTATTATTTGAATGCCATACACTGTGGCGAGATATATAAAGTTAGGCAAAGCATCTTCGCCGCTGTTTCTGAGTTTACAATTACTTAAAAGATATAAAAAAACAGCCATTGTTATATGTGTAATATACTAAACATTTTGATCGCGGGAACCTGATCTCTTGGTACGACAAATCTTAGTTTAATGTCCTTCTTCTAATTTCTCTATATTCCACTATCATATAAGTAGAACATTTCAATATTTCTTAGCAATGGGACTGCATCTGAATATTGTAGTCTATGATGGCTCGGTTTTGTCCCTGAACCATACCAGTATTAACACCAAATTTGGGTCTTTAGACTGGTAATCTCATAGTTGCTCTGATGAATATGTACTTCAAATGTTGCTTCTATACCTGTCTCAAAGTGGTGTAGTGACTATTTCAACAGAACTGTGACAAACATTTTGGTTCGTGCAAACTGTTGATTAGTACTTCTGTCACGTACTTGGTGTAGTGATTTCTGGGTATCGTACCAGCGTTTACCCCTGAATATTGTGAATTGCACCGTTTCTAAGCTTTCTATCTTTTAAACTTCTTATGTTGGTTTCTATTACACACTAGCAATGTGTGGGATGTGTTGCTGTCTTAACACAGACCTTATCTGTCCACCAGCAACCAGTGTTAACCGGTGCACTATCCAAAACTTTGCTGTATTCTACCAATGCGCTGATTATTTCCTGTGCACCGTTATTCTGTGCACTGCTTAACCAGTGTATTATCTGGTTTATGATATACTAGTACTTGTGCACTTGTTTACCCATGCACTTTTACCGCACAGTCGCCTATGCACCTGTTGCCCGGTCCGCATGTTTCACTTATAAATATCCTCCTGTAATTTTATTCAGGTACGCAGATAGATTCTTATTTAGAATCTAATTAATATTTTATAAATTGAAGTAATTACCTTTTTCCTTCTTTAAGGCGTCTGGATTATCTATCAAGCGACCCTTGTTCAACAAATGGAAGTTTTTAACGACCTTTACTAGCTACACAAGGTCGTTAAACACTTTCATTTGTTTTACCCTTGTTCTATCAGCTTATATTTTAAGGTTTTGGACAATACCATTTAATTTAGACGATACCATATATCTTATTCCTATGAGTGTTTATATATTCCTAAACCCCTAAATGGCTAAACGTTTGAATGACGGCCCTTATGTTTACAACTACCGATCGGAATATTTCCGGGTTTGCTTATCACAACCTATCCGTTCCTGATTCTAAATATCATAAATTTCCATAGCAATGTTAACAAAACAAAACCGAAAGTAGACAACTGTTCAATTTTCAAACATAACGAGTTCGTAAAACAATATTTCAGCTTGATAAAAGAAATAAGAAGATGAGCACTAGTAAAATAAAACTGGTGAACCATGTTCATCACACTTCTTGTAAGTCCTGAGATATACCTGAATTTTCGGAAATTGACGTATTTTGAAACATCTGTGTCCAAAATTTACGTATCTTTTTTGTTGTTATTAATTCCAATAACGGAGTTGTTGTCAATGCCTCTACGAGTTTGTAAAAGCCTTCTACTATAAATCTCCCCATTTTTAAATATTTTTTTTTACCTGTCAACTAATATAAAAGGTATGATAGATATCACTGGGGTAAAGTTGATGACCGTAACTGCATTCACGGTCATCCAAAGATGTCGGATGAAAAAATAGGTCAGTATCTGTATTGTCTGTTACAGTGTTTCTATATCATTTTCTTTACAAAGGAGACATTGATACGATGTAAATTTATAAAAGATTCACACGGAAATCACAAATTACTTCCGGGAAATGTGCAGGAAACGCGAAATTCAATTTGAAAAAATCGCTAAGATGACCGTAAATCACAATCGAGATGACCGTTACAGAATTAGCAATTCATAACAAGGGTGACCGTAATTGGTTAAAAGATGACCGTAATTTGTAAAAGATGATCGTAGTTTCTAAATGATGACCGTAACTATTAAAGGATGATCGTCAATTCTAAGAAATATCCGTATTTGTATATAAACTACTTTTTTTGTATCAAATGATTAATGGTGTTGATATAAAACGTATTTATATGAGAGTATTATCCTATAGGTAGGAGAAAATGTGACGTGCTTTAAATACAAATTCACCATATATACCTTTTTTTACGGTAGAGGGTATAATTTTTAAAATGAACATACAACAAGACATGCACATGAAAAAGTGGGGGAAACATGCAACAAAAGCGCTATTAAATGACTCCTTACAAGTATAATAAAAAAAAAGTGCTGCACAGCCTCCAACTAAAAGCCAAAAGATTTTTTTTTATTTCTGGAATTCCTTGTAATGATATATAATAAATGCACTTTTTTAAAAATTCCAATTGATGTACACCCAATGATATTATATCGTCTTTGATTTTTCTTCTATTTTGTCTTGCAAGTAAAATAACAGAACCTATTTTTAAAATACTACGACAAAACTAGTGAAGGCGAGCTCCAGCAAAATAGACCATAAAAAAGTCTTGTGCGTATAGCGTATCACAAGGGTCAGGGGCGGATTAAGCCATTTTGAAAAAAAGGGGGGTCCCAACACAGGGTAAAGGGGGTTCAAACAATGTGTCCCCATTCAAATGCATTGATCGGTAAATAAAAAGGGACCCCCGGACCCCCCCCCCCCCCACCATTTGGATCCATCACTGAGGGGAACCTTGTCAATTTGTATATACATCAATGTTATTCATATATAAAGACAAACTTAGATTTTAATCTGCTTCCTCTGGAACCATACACACAGGCTCGATTACCGGATATTCATATGTTTGATTAGTGTTTTTTATGCACCATTCATGAGCATTATGTTTTCTGGTCTGTGCGTCCGTTCGTTTGTTCGTCCGTTCGTCTGCTCGTTCGTCCGTCTGTCCAACCTCAGGTTAAAGTTTTTGGTCGAGGAGGTTTTTGATGACGTTGATCAACTTGAAACTTAGTACACGTGTTTTCTATGATATGATCTTTCTAATCATAATGCCAAATTACAGTTTTTTTCCCGTTTTAACGATCCACTGAACATAGAAAATTATAGTGTAGATGAGGCATGTACTAGAGACACCTCAGAGGGACACATTCTTGTTTCTTCAACTTTTCGTCGTATCTTTGTCAATTTGTATTAAAATTTTAAAGTCGTTATCAATAAATATTTCATTGTTTACGAGAAATTTGCAATTTACTTTCATTGTCATGAACTCAAAATACGGGAAATAGTTAAAAATAAATTGATGAAACATTTTTATATCCGCTAACTAAGCCCCTATTGAGACAAACACAACAAAAAGCTATGAATACAAATACGGATATTCTTAGAATTGAGGGTCATCATTTAAAAGTTACGATCACAGTCAATCTTTACAAGTTACGGTCATCTGTTTACCAATCACGGTCATCCTTGTTTTATGTTACGGTCATCTTGAAAATATTTCAATAATGATTTACGGACATCTTAGCGATTTTTTAAAATTGAATTTCGCGTTTCCTGAACATTTTTCGGTAGTAATTTGTGATTTCTGTGTGAATCTTTTATAAAATTTACATCGTATCAATGTTTACTTGTAAAGAAAATGATATAGAAACACTGTAACAGACAATACAGATACTGACCTAATTTTTCATCCGACATCTTGGGATGACCGTGAATGCAGTTACGGTCATCAGCTTTACCCCAGTGAGATATGTAAAATTCCTAATCAAAGTTCTATTATAATCAGCAAAACCAAGAAATTGTTCAACCTCTCTTGTTGTAGTAGGGTCTCTCTATTTTTTAACAACTTCAACATATTCACTGCCCATTGCCATATCATCTCTACTGATTGCTTATCCTCGTTCCCGGTACAACGTTCAAAGTATTAGTTGAATGCCATACGCAGTCACGAGGTATATGTGTAACATACTGAATATTGCGATCGGGAACCAGACTACGCTACGCATCACTGAAAAGTATTAAATTAAGCAAAGTAACGTCGCCACTGTTTCGGAGTTTACAATTCCCTGAAAGGTATCAAAATAGCCATTGGTATATGTGTAATATATACTACATATTGCGATCGGGAACCAGTCTTTTGACTGTTCTGCCTAAAAAGTTTATTTCCTGTTTAAAAAATCACATTCCTGGGTTTCAATTTTCTCCCATACCCCGGAAACGTTTAAAAACTGACCTCAAATTCTTTAAATGGTCTTCAAAAGTGATTTCCATTACTAGAATATCACGAAGGAAAGCAAGTACAACGTTCCATGTTAAACCTCGGATAAAGTGAAATATAGTCCATATATATACTGTATAATTATAGCCTTTGTATGAGGTCGATACAAGGATATATTGACCTGAAAGAAGTATATTGACTAAGTCCGAGGTTTAACATCGAATGTTATACAATGTATTGTTAATTTCCGACCATATTTGTATCAAGATCGCCATTTGATTTTGTTTGAGTTCGATAGATAGCATATTGTCTCATAGACATTAACAAAATATTAGTTGTTATTTCATTTACTATTTTTTTTTTTTACATCATATGTATTTGAAGGATTTTTTTTTTCGAATAATCGATCATAGATATTTTTTTTATAAAACTTGTAACAATATCACGAAATTCATTACATGACGTCACAAAGTATATCGGTTTTTAGATATTATAAAAATAACCTCTGCAATACGCTTTTTGCTATCCGCCGTTTTCTCTCTACCTTCGAAACTATAGTTTAACATGTGACTTTCCCTGAACGAATCAAATTAGTTAAAACATACAAGTTAATAATATTAGTATACTAAAACACACCCATGAAATCGGAGTAATTTTTTATCAACAGCATTGTCCAATATTAGTTATAAGAGGGGGGGGGACAATAGGGGAAATTTACAATTGGTAAAAACAGTTAACAACAATGCATAAATGCTGATAACAGTTAACACAGTGGGTTGAAAACAGTTAACATTTTATCTCAGATAACAGTTAACAACACCTCGAAAAAGGCCAAAACAGGTTAACATCAAAAGGTAATGTCCCCATTATAAATAAAGTTGAATTGTTTGTTTCGCTGTTTTGCGTCATCCCGGCTAACAAATTGGAAACTGCACATATACGCCTTATTTCAAGTATAGATTTTTAGTATTCGTATTGTCATCTTTTTAGTCATATTGATTAAAATACTACAATAGGAAACAATGTGACAATGATATAATTTTGTAGTGTCAACCCTGTGATTATAACCCGTGTATATAGCAAATCCTAAATACACTGTTTGGTGGTGCGCCTCTCAGATCATACCAGGATTATATTTGAGTACGCCAGACGCGCGTTTCGTCTACATAAGACTCATCAGTGACGCTCATTTCTTAGTATTTATAAAGCCGAACAAGTACAAAGTTGAAGAGCAATGAGGATCCAAAATTCCAAAAAGTTGCCAAATACGGCTTAGGTGGTCTATGCCTAGGATAAAAGAATACTTAGTTTTTCGAAAAATGTCAACACCGAAGTGTTGACTACTGGGCTAGTGATACCCTCGGGGACGAAACGTCCCCCATCAGTGGCAACGACCTAGTGGTGTAAATAGTTATTAAAGGTATCAGGATTATATTTTAATACGCCAAACGCGCGTTTCGTCTACATAAGACTGATCAGTGACGCTCATATCTTAATATTATAAAGCCGAACAAGTATAAAATTGAAGAGCAATAAGGATCCAAAATTCCAAAAAGTTGTGACAAATAAGTCCAAGGTAAACTATGCCTGGGATAAGAAAATCCTTAGTTTTTCGAAAAATTCAAAGTTTTGTTAATAGGAAATTTATAATAATGACAACATTATTGATATTCATGTCAACACCGAAGTGTTGACTACTGGTCTGGTGACATCCTCGGTGACGAAACGTCCAACTGCAGTGACAACGACCCAGTGGTGTAAATAGTTATCAAAGGTACCAGGATTATATTTCAGCACGTCAAACGCGCGTTTCGTCTACATAAGACTCATCAGTGACGTTCATATCTTAAAATTTATAAAGCCGAACAAGTACAAAGTTGAAGAGCAATGATGATCCAAATTTCCAAAGAGTTGTGCCAAATAAGTCCAAGCTAAGGTAATCTATGCCTGGGATAAGAAAATCCTTAGTTATTCGAAAAATTCAAAGTTTTGTTTACAGGTTTTTTTTTTAAATGACCACATTATTGATATTCCTGTCAACACCGAAGTGTTGACTCCTGGGCTGGTGATACCCTCGGGGACGAAACGTTCACCAGTAGTGACAACGACCGAGTGGTGTAAATAGTTATCAAAGGTACCAGGATTATATTTTAGTACGCCAAACGCGCGTTTTGTCTACATACGACTCATCAGTGACGCTCATATCTTAATATTTATAAAGCCAAACAAGTTTAAAGTTGAAGAGCAATGAGGATCCAAAATTCCGAAAAGTTGTGCCTAATACGGCTAAGGTAATCTATGCCTGGGATAAGAAAATCCCAAGTTTTTCGAAAAATTCAAAGTTTTGTTGACATGAAATTTGTAAAAATGACTTCATTATTGATATTCATGTCAACACCGAAGTGTTGACTACTAGGCTGGTGAAACCCTCGGGGACGAAACGTCCAACTGCAGTGGAATCGACGCAGTGGTGTAAATAGTTATCAAAGATACCAGGATCATATCTTAGTACACCAGACGCGCGTTTCGTCTACACAAGACTCATCAGTGACGCTCATATCGAAGTATTTATAAATCCGAACAAGTACAAAGTTGAAGAGCAATGAGGATCCAAAATTCCAAAAAGTTGTGCCAAAGAAGGCTAAGGTAATCTATGCCTGGGATAAGAAAATCCTTAGTTTTTCGAAAAATTCAAAGTTTCGTTTACAGGAAATTTATAAAAATGATCACATTATTGATATTCATGTCAACACCGAAGTGTTGATTACTAAGCTGGTGAAATCCTCGGTAACAGGTGAATATACTATTGGTATCGGTATCGGATTCGACCCGGAACTTGTTATATATAATGAACTTGTAAACCGATTCTGAAAAGAAGTGCTCCTTTGAAGGAGGGAATTTCTTATGCAGATACAGATTGGCAATATTAATTATGTGGAAAACAAAAGTGTCTGGAGTGGTGTAATTTTTAATCAACATCATTCTCCTATATAAGCTATATATAAAGTTAAATTCTTTGATTTGTCGTTGTTATCCACAGGTCTTTGTCGAGAATACCGCGGGAGTTAAGACGTCGCGTTTTACTGTTTGTATCTAGGGTTGACGTCAGTGTGCGACGTCGCCTTAGCATTTATGATAATGAAGTAAACGTCAAACTGTATGGTTGTATTGTTTTCTGTATACGATATTAGAAGTTAGCCTCGACATTTATGGTGCCGTGACCAAAAGGGAAAATGGATACAAAGCTGAAAGCCGTTCGTTCCGGACATAAAGGAGCAATACAAATAAACAGATTCAATCTACACCCGTCAATCTTATAAATGACACTGAAAACCAGGAAGATACTAAAGTTTTGCATTCATCGACACAGATGCGTACAAATGTGCTACTGAAAACGGCGGTAGCTCCTGTATGGTCAGGTAATATATCTATGGATACGAATGTTTTATTTGATGAGGGTGCACACAGATCTTTTTTAACAGAGCATCTAGCGAAGAAATTGAATTTGAAAACCGAAGGAATTGAAGTTGTACACCTTTCGGCATTTGGAGAGGACAACACGAGCACGAGAGAACTACTCACAACCACCGTATTTATCGAAACCGAAAATAGTCGTAAAATTCCGATTGAAGTCCTTATTGTTCCTACCATAGCAGTTCCAATACATAATCATATGCGGTATGTTAACCGAAATATGGATTATCTGAACATGCTGAAAGGATTAAGACTCGCTCATCCAGTTACCAAAGACGATTATTTTGAGATATCATTACTTATTGGTGCCGACCACTATTGGGACTTTATCGAAGACAAAGTATTACGAGGAGATGGACCGATCGCGATGAAGTCAAAGCTTGGATACTTACTATCAGGACCCTTACAGCCGGGTAGGGTACTTTCGTCTACGAAATCCAGCATCTTAAACGTACTGGTTTCGAATAAATCAGAGGAATTAGGCTTAGAAAAAATTATAAAGGAACAGACACGTTGCAAAATTATCGAGAGAGTTGAGGAAGCAGAACAGAAAGGGAAAATATCAAAAGATGGACTGAATGATACGTATCTATTGAACTGTTGTGACTTATTATGGACTGTTACGAAAATATTTGATTTATTGACTTACTTTCAAAAACCTATAACATGATACTATTTCATTAGAACAGGAGGAACAGGTACACAGAAAAAATGGACATACCGAGCATCGTCTATTTTTTCATCAGCCAACCTTCGAGGGGAATTATTGTATCCCAGTTCTGCCAAATTTTCAAGAAGTAAATGCGTGATTTTTTGGCCAAATTGTAAAGATCAAAGAGAAAAAACAATAGATCAAAGGAAAATGCCGCCAAATAAGCATGAAAATGTGGGAGTCTCGCCCTGAAGACTTGGCAGGCTTGCTGTCTTGGACACTATAATTATTTTCCCACTTTTCCCGGTCGTATTTTGCATTTTTTGGGGATGAATTTTCAGTCTCGTTACCCCCTCCATCTACCATTTTTTGTTTTGAAACTGATGAAGTTCTTAGGGTGTGTGCAACTTGGTAGCCCTGCTGTCCTTGACACTCTATTTTTTTCCGCGGCTTTTCCCTGTCGTATTTAGCATTTTTTGGGGATGAATTTTCAGCTTCGTTACTCCCTTCATCTACCGTTTTTCGTTTTGAAACTGACGAAGTTCCTGGGGTTCCCGTACTAAAATATTAAGAAATATTTTGTTGCATGGTTTCGTGCTCAAGTGCTTTGCGACAAGACAGGTCAATACCGATCAATACATGATATCCCCAAATACCGTTTATTGAAAATCTCGGCATAAGCAATGTACAATACCCCAGGCCATGGTATAAGAAATCGATATTAAAGTACGAGAATTGCAATCAACACATGATACTGGGCCACCCGGAGTTATTTGTTCTGTTTTTAAAATATGTACAACAGGACCTGTACAAACCAGTTCAAATTCTTGGAATCCCAGATGACTCTTTGAATCGGATTGGCTAACATAGAATAGTAATGAAGGGATTTTCCACTTTCTATTTTGGAAACGTCAAGATTTTTTTGTTACTAGTCTGTCGGGCGTATCGGGTTACACATTTTAATTGCCCGAGGTGTAAATATCTAGTCCCAGGCGTCGGGTTAGTGGATTTTTTAACCCCTGTATAGCTGAAAGTGTTCTCTTGAAAAAAAAACCATACATTTTATCAGGTTTATCTATCAAATGATGCTTAACTTCGAGGAAAATGGAAACAAATACATTTTGATAATGTCTACGGACAAGACATTTTATTGATATTCAATTAAATGTTTTCAAAGATGATTGTTAAAGTTAAGATTAAAAGTTACTAATTAAATTTTAAGCTGTGTTTTTTAAATTTTGGAAAATATGAAAATGTAGCCATAATTCTTTACATATCTCAATAATTTATTGATTAAGCCAAAATGAAGACACATTCTTTTAACTGAAATCCATATATCTGACTGTTTAAAACAATCAAACTATTATTAAAACTCAATTTTGACATAGTTGAATGTGTTCTCTTGAAAAAATAACATACATTTTCCCTATCAAATTAGGCTGAACTCAAGGAAATTGGATACAAATATATTGTGGTAATGTCTACGGACAAGACAATTTCAGTTAAAAAAAAATCTGTTAGAATTAATTGTGACTATATTTATGTTAGAAATACTGAGTTTTAATTTGAATAGATAACTTTCATCACCTATAAATAAGATTTAAGTTCCACAGCAGACAAATAATTGAATTTAATACTTGTTATGTACAAGTGTCTTGTCCGTAGACACTTCCTCGTCTGCTGTTAATACTGAAATGCAAAAGATAAAGTTAGAGAGAGAGAAGTACTTTTTCTTCATTTGATTTAGTTAATCTTTTAAGGTATGCAGCAACTGGAATAAACAATATTGAAGTAAAATAAGGTATGCTTTTTATGACTGATAATCTGACACTTTTTAAAATCCACTCCTGTAAAGTAATTTTACAAAAATTGAGAACACTTAAATTACCATTTATTTATTAAATATACGATATATTTGTATATCCAACTTTGATGGCATATATCTCCAGCTAGGGTACTGCAATTTTTATAAATGAGGTAGTTTTTGATAATGTATATACTGGAAGAGAAAACAAAACACATAATAGCATAAATTTGATTTATTTTTCTCTTTTATCACTACACTGAGCAAGCTAAAAACAAAAGTACAAAATTGCATAACAAGCGCATAGTATTCAACTTTTTATCATAACTTTGTAACCACTGAAGATTTTTTGTTGCAACAACCAGTAAAAGAAAGATGAATAAATTGTCTATAACAGTGAACCAATAATGTAGTTCAAATTAAGTTCACTTATTAACTATCAATTGATAAAAACAGTGAAATTTTAAATGAAACAACATAACGTGAAATTTTGACCATTTTCAGCGTGTATTTTAGTGTTTTTTTTTCAAAACGGTAACACCTATACAAGATATTTGATATTCATTGTGAAACCCATCATTCTCTTCTTCAGTTCAAAGATGTATTACTTATGTAAAGTTTATCTCCTTGTCTTTACAAGCCTATAACATAGACCCAATATGAAATGCACATCTGATCTTGGCTTGGCCGTGTGCTAAAGTTAAGTTTAAGTTTTGAATTTGAGAGACAGTAATTTTAATTCATGTTTTTTTCTTGATTGTAATTTAATTTTATATTTACTTTGACGGGTATTTGCGACAGTAAAACTACCGATGGACGTCCGCAAAGCTTCAAATACAATACAGTTATCTCTATTATAATGCAAAACAAGTTCATAATTAAATTTCAATCATTATTTCAGTAAAAAATCTTCATTAAAGAAAATTCCGCGAAAAGATGTTATCTTCTTTGGTCCCTACACTAGGTGACGTCATAGGTATTTGCGACAGTAAAACTACCGATGGTCGTCCGCAAAGCTTCAAATACAATACAGTTATCGCTATTCTAATGCAAAACAATTTCATTATTATATTTCAATCATGATTTCAGTGTAAAATCTTCATTAAAGAAAATTCCGCGAAAAGATGTTATCTTCTTTGGTCCCTTCCCTGGGTGACGTCATAGGTATGCTTCCGGCGTCGAACATAAACACCGGGCGTTTTCTTGCTTCTGTGCCGCTTCAGAATAAAATAAAATTTGATAAAAAGAAGATTTTAAGGTGCAACATGTGAGTTTTTTGTCTTATTATTGTAGAAATTACATGTCAATATATTCAGCAATTCAAAATGTCGGCTTCCTTAGTTACAGACAAGGAGATAGAGAATTTTACGCGTACTGTCATCCAATCAGAACCATTGTTACAAAATAATTGCATTAGAATAAGTTGTTATTACGACAATAGTATTCAGTGAGTTAAAGAGATAACTGTATTGTATTTGAAGCTTTAAGGACGTCCATCGGTAGTTTTACTGTTGCAAATTTAGTTTACCTGGCGACGCGTAGCGGAGACAGGTAAAAGGGTATTTGCGACAGTAAAACTACCGATGGACGTCCGCAAAGCTTCAAATACAATACAGTTATTTCTATTCTAATGCAACAGTTATTTCTATTCTAATGCAAAACAAGCTCATAATTAAATTTCAATCATTATTTCAGTGTAAAATCTTCTTTAAAAAAATTCCGCGAAAAGATGTTATCTTCTTTGGTCCCTACACTAGGTGACGTCATAGGTATGCTTCCGCGTCAAACATACACACCGGGCGTTTTCTGGCTTCTGTGCCGCTTCAAAATGTAATGAAATTTGATAAAAAGAAGATTTTTAGGTGCAACATGTGAGTTTTTTGGCTTATTATTGTAGAAATTACATGTCAATACATTCAGCAATTCAAAATGTCGGCTTCCTTAGTTACAGACAAGGAGATAGAGAATTTTACACTAACTGTCATCCAATCAGAACCATTGATACAAACTAATTGCAATAGAATTACTTTTCGCCGCCCGGAGAATGTCGAGAATACCGCGGGAGTCAAGACGTCGCGTTTTACTGTTTGTATCTACACATGATCTAGGTGTGCGACGTCGCCTTAGCATTTATGATAATGAAGTAAACGTCAAACTGTATGGTTGTATTGTTTTCTGTATACGATATCAGAAGTTAGCCTCGACAGTCTTCAAATGGATAGAAACAAGTGCCTGTGTTGTTATCCCATGACAGCTGACCAATTGGACCTCGTTATTTTAGTATTATAGAAATATTTAGGAGATCCGTGGTGTAGTGTAGTCCTATAATATAAGACTCTGAAGGTATATTATAAGACTCTGAAGGTTCATATCATTTACATTCAACGTTTTTTATCGGAAATGTTTTGTTTACTATCAATGTCACAGTGTAGATACTATTCTGTACGCTATCCGGAAGTCGCGATTTTCGAAGCGATGATTTCCAAACTGGCTAACACGACGGTCTTGCCTACGGTAACTTTTCTCATCATTTGTTTACTCCTATATCTACAAAGTGCTTTGAACATCTTCAAGGTATATATAGCATCATAAATATGAGTAACTGTAACAAAAACATGCATTAGAATATAAAATATACGTGTGCATCACATCAACTTGGCAGAAAAAAGTGAAATCGATGGACAATTTTGCTCTCGTAGTACAAAGCAAATAATCTTTTATTGCAAATATTTGCATCAGTTTACAGTTAAATATATACTGTTTCAATATTCTTTTCGTATTTAAGTAGAATATTCGTATTTCCCATAAAAAAATATGTTTTCCTTGAGGATCCCAAAATAAATTACTGTACGATCAGTCTAGAACTGACTGTATTCTAGAAGCGATTTAAGATTTTTTGACTGTATGACCAGTCGTGATTTTGAAGAAAAAAACAACAGCAATTTGAAGGTACATACGTGTATATGTGATATTATAAACTATCCAGGGAACTATAACGTGTAATTACTTTCATCAGACAATACAAATATATTTCTGATGATTTTTTTAGACGGCAAAATAATTGTATTTTTGTTCCATCAGTCTTATTTAAAATTAAATGCCTAAAAAGTAATACATGATTCGCTTGTGGACTTTGTAATAGCGTATCGTTACAGTTATCTGTTTAGCTATTACATTTTTAAAGATTATTTACACCGTCCGCCGTTGACCAATTGATGATAACATAAATCAAGCTTGTCTCTTTTAAAATAATAAAAAATGGATAAAGACAGCTTTGCGTAGGGGGATAATTCATGTGATATAATTTTGGTAAGTTTACAGAAATAGAAGGTCCATAATGCATTAATCGAGTAAAAATGGAGCAATTTCAGAAAACTTTAATGATTGGTTTAGGAGGTGTTGGAAATACCTGATGGATGCCCCCATATAATGCAATGTTCAAGTCCGTATCTTATATAAAGTAACCCCTTAAAAGATTTTTTACTAAAATTCGAAATAGACGGTGCACAATACAGTCATTATCATTTATGATAAGGAATCCGAATAAGATTAATTAATAGTTATATCAGTGACGGATTAAAAAAAAGGGGATCCGGCAGTTTGAAACCCTTTTTAACTATCAATGCATTTGTATGGTAACATATATTTGGAATCTCCTTTTCTCCTGGATTGGACCCCCTCTCCATTTAAAAATGGCCGGAACCCCCAATGTATATTAAGTGGTTTATGAGGAGATGCGCTAACAAAACCGGCGAAACATATACCGGTCCAACGGACGAACGGAAAGACGGACTTCTTTATCACTATAACTACAATTGAGTGTCAAAGAGACAGTTCTACATCTTAAACAAAGTAAAGGAACTGTAATCAATTATAGGCTACAGAACAGCCTCAAATATGTTAAATACATGCATTTTTACATAACAATTAAACTGTGTGTTTGTACAATTTTAATTATAACGGAGGACATTTCTGAAACTTATATATACAACAAACCTTCCTCTTATTTTAGCAACATTTAAAAATCCTTATACTTAATGTAGTAAGTCGAGCACACCCTATCAAGCTAAAACTTGTTTCATAAGTTTTCAGGATGTGAATGTATTGAAATATATTTGTGTTATTTAGAAAATTACCACCTTCTAATGTAACGTAAATAACTTTTTGAAATCTCCACTAGAATACAGTGACATAAAGACTGATCATACAGTTTTAAAATATACAAGCGAGACTGATCGTACAGTGAGAAATTCAAACAAGTGTAATTTTCTTATTTCTGGCTTCAAAGATCTGGTTGAAACTTTTACCACCACTTGAAATATACTTCATTTAGTTAATTAAGTCTGGTTTTTACGTTAATTTGTACACTAAGAGGGTAAAAATGTTGGTTTTAGGTTCGCCGACTGATTTTTCTTAGTGATGCACTTGAAAATCTCTTGATTAAGGCAAAGATACGAATAATGAATGTGCGGAATTTAATTCTAAACCATTTGCGAGTATCGATGTCGGCTGAATTAATCATTAAGCAATGTACAGATGATCAACTTACCGTTTAATTTAGTATACCCATCAAATTTAAAATGTGATCCAAAAAGTTCTCGCTTCGAAAATCGCGACTTCCGGATAGCGTACAGAATAGTATCTACACTGAATGTTGAACCTCAGAGTCTTATAACATTTGAATTTTTTTCTCATAGCAAATCTTTAAACTAATAATCAAAACAAATAAAATTATTAGGAACAACCTAAATATAACTGAAAGTAACTTCTTACCGCATTTATAGTTTAAAATAATGTTCCTAATCCATCACTTTTTCCTCAGTTGACAAACATTTTTTTCACGCCATTTTATTTCAAATATATGTGCCGATTCTTTATTTTAAGGATTTGGCGAACGAAACGATTTTGACATGGATAATATATATAACAGTATAGTACAACGTACCAAAACACGATCAATTACAATAATAGGGTCATGCAATTATTGAGATAACCATAAAAAGTGGTGAGAGAATACGAATGGGGTTAACAGAATAGAGAACAATCGGCAAAAACATTTTAATAATAGAAAAATGTAGGTTCTATTACCCCCCCCCCCCCCCCCAAGAAAAAAACCGGTATAAATATATTGTTGACAGTCGAAAGAACAATGTCCAAAATACAGTTCTAATGTATCAACAGATTAGTAAAAAATATGTTTAAACATAAATTTTAGGTATAACGTAATCATTAAGCGAGTCAGGTCGTACCCAATAATTCTTGTGGGCTAGTCAATCAATCTTCTGTAAAATCTAGTTTGTCGTTACATTTTCATAACAGAACTGTCAAATTTGGATTTTCAAATGCGATTTCGCGAGTTCACATAAAGAGGGGGGACGGGGACAAACCAACAAAAATCATGGGCGAGGTGTGAGAGTGGGCGAGGTTATAAATGTCTTTGGAAACATGAGTTCATGTAACGGGGGCGTGCGAGCCAAATTCACCAAATAAATGTTCCCTAGTCAATAGAACGGGCGATGCGATGAATTTCTTTCGAAATGCGCCGGAATTCAAATGTTCATGAAATCTGCTAGCTGCTAACGAGAGTGCATCAATGTGAGAGCGAGCGTTGCAATACATGATTTTCTAAGTACAGGTTTATGAAACAGAGGTGAGCTATTCTCATTCACCAAATCTTCGTTAGTAATTTGTTAAACATCACAAGATATTAATTTCAAGTTGTGAGAGCGGGCGATACATGTCCTTCAAAATATGAGTTCATACAACGAAGTGAGAAAGCCAGTTATCTTGTCCAAGCTGCTAAGAATGAACATAAATCAATAGCGAGTTGTGAGAAGGGGCGAGGCGATGATCCTTCAAAATACGAGTTCATACAACAGTGAGCGAGCCAACTCTCATTCACCAAAAGTTCTCTTGTCTAAGTTGTTAAGCATCAGAAGAAATTAATTTCTAGTTGTGAGAGTGGATGAGTAGATAAATATCTTTCAAAATACGAGTTCATACAACGGGGGTGAGCGAGCCAATTATCATTCACCAAACGTTTTCTTGTATGTATCAATAGAAATAAATAATAGCTGTCGAGGCAATATTTGTATTGCAAAAATCGAGTTGTTACAAAGAATAATAGCAAGTTGTTAGAGAAGAAAGTTCATGAAAGAATGCAATTTTAATCTCTCGGTGTTTGTAGAAACTCTTCAACACTAAATTTGCTCCTTTCTCGACAAGTACAGTTTTTTAAACACTCTGCACAACATTTACAGGAAGGACACCGACAGTGCTGCAAATCGCATCCTTCTCCTTTCTTTGTATCTGATGTATCTTCTATGAAGTTGTCTACGATCAATACATTTACAATTTAACGTCTGAATCAAGTGCTTGTGCTTTTTATGATATCGCTTAAATATATATTTGCCGGTGGTTTTTAGCGACAAAATAAAGTCATCATAATAAAATAAAACTGAATCCATCCCTAGCGCATCTTCCAGCTTCTTGCCAATATAATAGGACAAGACTGATTTTGGACATTTAATATTTAAACTTTCAGTGCATATGTTGATCTCGCAATTTTACCATTGTTTTGTTGTGTGATGTCTCATTGAAGGGCTTAAAATATTATTATTGTTTGGATATGACAAGAAGAAAATAAGTTTTTTGGAAATAGTACATGAAGTCGTTTAAAATAAGAAAAAGAAAGGGAAAACAGGCCGACAGATTAACAGCACAAGAAACATGAAAGATATTGTAATGCATAAATGCAAATTTATATTGGTTTGCGTAATTCGTGCTATATTCATATCATTTGAATCACTTTTTAATTACAAAATACTTATAGAATCCCATTTTACCGTTTATTGATTTACATTTGACCCCAGACTGCATATTACCGATGAGCTATGCATTAACTGTATAACTATATATAGATATATATATATATACAAAACCTTTAAAAAGACTTATTAAGAAGGGATATAGTTACGATACTGTTGTCAGGTCATTAAAGATTGAATATGTTGGCTTTAATATTGATTCATTGGTATTACTTTGCTTCATAAAAAAGAATGGCCAACGTAGATACAAGTATCTTGTCTTAGGGAGGGATAAATCCTACTTTGTAAAGAATCACTCTGATTCAAACAAAAAGTTCTCTGAAACTGATATTATCAAGATGCTTGATTTGTTGATTGACAACATCTTTGTTACGTTCGGAGGACGTGTTTTTTCAACAGATTGTCGGCATTCCAATGGGAACAAACTGTGCCCCTCTACTTGCCGACTTGTTTCTTTATTATTATGAGGCTGACTTCATGCAGGAACTTCTTAGGAAGAAAGATAAGAAGTTAGCAATATCCTTTAACTCTACTTTTCGCTATATAGATGATGTTCTTTCACTAAACAATTCAACATTTGGTGACTATGTGGAACGCATCTATCCCATCGAACTAGGGATAAAGGATACTACAGATACAGTTAAGTCGGCTTCACATCTTGACCTACATCTAGAAATTGACAATGAGGGTGGGTTGAAAACAAAACTTTACGACAAAAGAGATGATTTCAGCTTTCCAATTGTGAACTTTTCATTTCTAAGTAGCAACATTCCAGCAGCACCTGCATACGGGGTATATATCTCCCAATTGATACGATATTCCCGTGCTTGCATTTCCTATCATGATTGTCTTGATAGAGGGTTGCTACTCACAAGGAAGCTAGTAAACCAAGAGTTCCAAATGGTGAAGTTGAAATCATCCCTTCGTAAATTTTACGGACGCCATCACGAGTTGACCGTTATGGAATAACCGTTTCACAAAGATATCGGATATGTTCCTTACGTCGTAACTACAATCCCCTTCCCTTTCATGAATGTGACCTACCGAATAAGACTATTTACCGGATTTGTAATCACATAAGCAACACGACGGGTGTCACAAGTGGAGCAGGATCTGTTTACCCTTCCGGAGCACCTGAGATCACCCCTAGTTTTTGGTGGGGTTCGTGTTGTTTATTCTTTAGTTTTCTATGTTGTGTCATGTTTACTATTGTTTTTCTGTTTGTCTTTTTCATTTTCAGCCATGGCGTTGTCAGTTTGTTTTAGATTTATGAGTTTGACTGTCCCTTTGGTATCTTTCGTCCCTCTTTTATAGGGTCTTTGCATCGGAACACATTTATTTAAAAAAAAAACAGTCGTTGGCATGACACGGGTTATGTTCTTCTCATATATTTTATTATATTATGATACAAAACCCCTAACGGGAGGGATTGTGCCTGATATTCATATGATGAAGACATAATCTTTCAATCAGTTTAATTGAAGTCTGGAGGTGGCATGTCAGTTAACTTTTTTTATATATGTATTACTAGTATTGCCATTTTAGTTATTTTCTTTTGTTACATCTTCTGACATCAGATTCGGACTTCTGTTGAACTGAATTTTAATGTTCTCGTACTTGACCCGCTTGACAATTTGAAATAAGGGTGGGGGACAGTTTGAAAAGTGGTTCAAAAAGGATATAAATCTATCATATGATCATTTAAGACATTTTATTTATTATTTGAGATGTTCATTTGTAAGGATAATGACATAAGTAAACTTAAAACTGCCGTAAACATTGTCAAAATGGTGTCAAAGTTCCCACAAAAATTCGTTAGGAATCCACTACGAGAAAATGGATGGTTGTTATAAGACGCTGAGGTTCAACATTGAATTTAAATGATATGAGCCTTCAGAGTCTTATATTGTAGGACTATGGTGTAGTGGTAAAGGCATCAGACTACTAACACAAAGGTTTCTCGTTCGATCTCCGTTCCGGGGAGAAAATTTCAGACATACTAGTAATCTTTCAATCAGTTTAATTGAGGTCTAGAGGTGGCATGTCAGTTAACTGCTTGTAGTTTGTTGTTATTTATGTATTAATGTCATTTTAGTTATTTTCTTTTGTTACATCTTCTGAAATCAGATTCGGACTTCTTTTGAACTGAATTTTAATGTTCGTGTTGTTATGTATTTACTTTTTCTACATTGGCTTGAGGTATAGGGGGAGGTTTGAGATCTCATAAACATGTTTGACACCGCCGCAATTTTGCGCCTGTCCCAAGTCAGGAGCCTCTGGCCTTTGTTAGTCTTGTATTATCTTAAATTTTAGTTTCTTGTGTATATTTCGGAGTTAAGTATGACGTCCATGATCACTGAACTAATATACATATATTTTTAAGGAGCCAGCTGAAGGACGCCTCCGGGTGCGGGAGTTTCTCTCTACATTGAAGACCCATTGGTGGCCTTCGGCTGTTATCTGCTTATGGTCGGGTTGTTGTCGCTTTGACACATTCCCCATATCCTTTCTCAATTTTATATATTGTATTAATATATGAATCTTTTTTACAAAGCTTAAGTAGAGGTTTATACAAACAAAGCAAGCAAGCCGACCAAAGCTTTACTCTACAAACATTATGAAATTAGCCCTTATCAAAATTGCAAGGAGATGTGGTATGGAAGCCAATGAGACAGCTAATATTAACAAGAGTTTAAATGAAGTTGATGGAAGCAGTTTATATAACCCCGTGAATTCCGGCATCAGTCCGTGAACTTCGGCACGGGTTACATTAAAGTCTGTAGGTCTATAATCGACACTATGGCTGCTTTAAACACAAGACCGTATAAAAATATATACAAATTTATTCACACAAGTTTACAGTTCGAAAGCGAGGGAAAGACTGCCCCAGCAACAGTTTACAAAACATATAAATTAAGTCCAAGATAAGGGTATTAAAACAATATAAAAGGTTCTCATGAAATATATCTATCATTGTCTAATCTTATGTAATAATAAAAGGATTATTGTCCTCCGGCTTAACTTAGTAAAATAGCGATAATTGCTTCTTTTGAAGTTGAGTGTTAGTTTAGCACTTTTGGCAGCCATCGGATTAAGTTGTAAAATAGTAAATCTATAATCTCTTTGGATATTTGAAATAAGAAACATTATATTTAAGAAAACAGGAACCTTTAAAACAAGAATATTCAACTAAAACTAAAATGAGAAATATTCAATTTAAAACTAAAATGAGAGTTCATAGAAATATCCAATCTTAAACGAGAGTTCATATAAATATTCGATCTAAAATGGGAGTTCATATAAAGCACTTTTCGAATTATAGTAAAAGTTCCCAATGTCACTTTTCTTCCGGTTATATTTATACCATATGGCCTTCCGCGAGAGGAAAAAAACGCCGTTATATGTGGTCATCATGAAAAAAACCAGCTGTAATGGCAAAGCCCCAACATGAAAAAAAATCTGTAAAGCAAGTAAATCGAGAAAGCCAACTACCTTATTCATGTATGTAATAATTGTCATCATTTCCAGCTTTGACCATTATTTTCAAGACACAGCTATTATTTATCTATTTCAATAATTCTTTGTAGAAATTATTACTGTGTAATTCCTGTTATTATCGGGACATAATATTCATTTATACAATCATCCTTAAATACATTTTTATGAATACTAAATGGTCGCCTCTTAAGGGTTAAGAAACATTTGATGGTAAGCTTCCTTTTCTATTGATGAGGAAATTAGAATTAATTTACATTATTTCATCATTTATTATCATCTTAAATTCAAAACAAAATTCGTTTTCCAAGGAATATTCTGAATTATGTACTACTGATTAACATTCGGAGAGACCTGCGGAACTTCTCGTACTTGACCCGCTTGACAATTTGAAATAAGGGTGGGGGACAGTTTGAAAAGTGGTTCAAAAAGGATATAAATCTATCATATGATCATTTAAGACATTTTATTTATTATTTGAGATGTTCATTTGTAAGGATAATGACATAAGTAAACTTAAAACTGCCGTAAACATTGTCAAAATGTCGTTCAAAGTTCCCACAAAAATTCGTTAGGAATCCACTACGAGAAAATGGATGGTTGTTATAAGACTCTGAGGTTCAACATTGAATTTAAATGATATGAGCCTTCAGAGTCTTATATTATAGGACTATGGTGTAGTGGTAAAGGCATCAGACTACTAACACAAAGGTTTCTCGTTCGATCTCCGTTCCGGGGAGAAAATTTCAGGGACTGAATTTTAGACTCTCCCTCGAAACCATTTGCGAGTATGGACTTGAGAAATGATGATAGTCCGTCGGAAGGGGACGATAGTTGACTGACCCGTGTTAAGAGAGAGCCATATCTCTTGCACGTAAAAGACATCCTAGTAGAATTCAAAAAAAGAGTAGGCTAACGCCGTTACAAGGCAGCACTCGCAACCGCAAAGTGGAAGGGGTTTAATACAAGTTGTTAAGACTTGTTTCACAATCCACTATAAATAGATATGTTTAAAATAAATATTTAGTGACAAAGGCAGTCTTGTCTGAGTCCTTCACTTTAATATGATAATATGCATTATTAGCGTCCAATTTAAAAAAAACCCATTCGTTCTCGTCCAAGGAAAGCGGATATATATCTTTTTTTCGTCACGGAATTCAACTTCCGGTTAACAATACTTAAAAGTACTTGTGCAGATGCCCATTCTGATATTGGTGGGTCTATTATACATTTTAATATGTTTTGTACATAAATGACAATGTACATAAGCCTCTAAAGGCTGGTTGGTATAAATATACATGCTTATTGACTGCTTATGTTTAAAATTGTAATATATTGTATTGCATATATATGTACCAAGTTGTGCTTTAAAATAAAACTCTCTATCACTCTATCTATCTATACCTCTGCATCTAACATTTTTAATGGTTTTCTTCTACGTGTACAAAACAAATTGGTGTTGTTCTAAATATTCGTTGTTTGCATCACCCGTATCAATCTCGTGTCCAATGTGGTTAAATATTCCTACATGTAAGTCAAAATTATCTAATGCAAATGTACCTCATTTAACAAGTGAAACTGCGAGCTACTGCTCACTGATGATACCCCCGCCGCAAGTGGATAATATTAATAGTGTAAAAATATGCAAGTGTTCGGTAAACAGGAAGTTGTCAAGTGATGAATCTGAAAACGCATCACACGGTATAGCTGACTTATATAAATGTTGATACCAAATTACAGAAAGGGTGGATGTGTAGTTCTTGAGAAAAATGTGACGAAAGTTTCATGTGACGGACGGACAGACAGAGGTAAAACAGTATACCCCCCCCCTTTTTTTTAAAGCGGGGGTATAATAACCCATGAAATGATGTCCACAGAACATTATTTAATAGTAAATATTGTCCATTAGTTTGGCTTCCATAAATTATTTCGATTCTAATAGGACAAATACGGTCATTAAAAAACTGAAGCGAGGGTGGGTATGCTGTGTATGTGGCTGTTCTTTTTTTACTCCCTGCTAGATAAAGCTCAAATATCTTTATAAATATGTAGCTTGCGTAGGTTAGTTCGTAAATAACTGCTAGAAAAAAAACTTTTTAATTTTTTAAATTCTCAAATCCAACATATGCCAGTTTAATTTACATGTTTTTCTCGTAAGCTTCCGTTAAATCCAAAGTTGACATTTTGTAACTAAGGAGCCGCCATGTTGACTTGCTGAAACGAGTAAATATGCGAATAATGCAATTGAATAGAAAATAAAACAAAACCTACCTCAAAAATCAGTTTTAATACAATATCATACGAATTCCGAATTCCGATGGTTCACGCAACAGAAAACTTTCAACTTTAGCGGTTTCATTTGTATGACGTCATGTTTTGAAATGACTTAAATGCGCCAAAAAGATTAATAGACTTTCGCGGAATTTTAATTAATTTTTATTTTGTTGATTTCTCCGAGCTCTTGTGCATTACTTCTTTTTATTATGCATAAGAATAAGAAAAAAAGTATTATTTTGTCTTTTTTCAATTGCCCTTTTTTAAACAATAAAATCGGCAGAGGGTCTGAAAATAGGTTCCAATACATGTAGATTTACGTGGGAAGTATATTGTAACAGCCATTATTATGTATATCTCTGAGTCTGCGCTAAGTATATTTTATCGAGAATTTTATCACAGTGTTGTTTACAAGGCTAAAGAAGCACGTCATATTAGAATACTTATTTAAATGTGTCCAGGACACAATTTCCTATGAAAATATGTCTCCAGGTATGAAAAGGTGTCCATGCACATGAACATTAGTTAATACTATAATTCTGTACAGCTGGACACTTTTTCTCAGGACATTTATTTATATGATCAAAATATTAAGTGATGACCATTGCCTTGTTATTACTGGGCATATTTTAACCTTTAATTGCGAACTTTAATACATTGTTACCTTGACAGAGATTTGTCTCATTGACACTCATATCTTCCTTATCTTCTTATTTATATTTTTAAAATATATTTATACATGTGTAATGATTTAAATTGAAATAAAAAAGTATCGGATGCTGTTCAGTATTATCTTCCTTGAAGGACACAATTAAATAACAATTACTACAAAAAACTGTTCTGTAGATTGACCATATTTATTAACTGTTGTGTAAAATGATGTAAACTTAGGGAACAACATTCCATAGCAATGGGCAGTATTCAATAACAAAATTCTATATTTTCTATTGCCTTCTTCTCATAATAAATATAGTAAAGTTCTTCACAATTGATTTTATACTTTACACTCTTCCTCCTTGTTGTTCTTCTTTCATTGTCATTATCATTAGCTGGGTATTTCTTAAAACTTAAATTTCTCTATATTCACTTCCATCCTTCATTCTTTGTTTACATTTGTATATTTATCAATTTCTATTAATAAAACTTTTTAATGACCTTTGTATCACTTCGAATTCCATTGGAGGAAACAATTTAATAGCAACTACTCTGACAACTTGTCCTATAGGTGGACACTATTTCATAACTTTTGCTGTAAACTGTAATCTGTCCACTTGAGGGACAATATTTCATGGCAATGGACATAGGTGTAACGTTATTTTGGATTTTGAAAAATTCTGGCAGTGAAAAGGTTAAATACCAAAATTCTAAGAAAACCTGTCCACATGGACACTTTTTCACAGGACACTATATATGTCTTACGCAAAAACATCAGCAAATTCACAAAGAAAGTTTTCTGGATTTATCCAATATGTTTTGCAACTGTTCCGGTAGTTATTAATATCTCTGGCTATACTGACTGTTATTTTAATCACAATCACAGGACCTTGTATCTTATTTTTTTTAACCTTTGTATACCTTGAAATATCTAGTTATGATTTTTTTAAAAGGGGGGAAAAGGGGGGGGGGGCGGGGGTCAGGATTCCAATGTACAAATGATTTAGGAAGTGAAAATCAAACAACACTGATTATATGGTTCTTGTCCTTTCTTTATTAAATATGTATATGATTTATTTGAGATATATAGATTCCACAACTTCAACAAGTGTATTACGATATTTCTCCACTCGAGACAGTTAAATTTTAATATTTAAAGCGCGAGGCTTGCCGAGCTTTTTAAATATTTAAAATTTAACTGTTGCGAGTAGAGAAATATCGTAATACACGAGTTACAAAAGTGGAATCTGTTTCTCTTATGATTTGTATCCTTCCTTTTCAAAGATTTGAGGAAAGTTGTGTACTTTTTATGTGATGTCATCAGGCATTGTCGCCCTTTTTGATGACGTCACAATAATAAAAAAAATTTAGAAGAAAACAAGAAAATTTAACGTCACAATTAAATTTCAACCAATTATTTGCCGAGAACAGTTTTATCACTATTTACGAGAAATATTTTTCTGACACAACTTAGGTAATGTGAAAATAGCACAAAAATTAGAGAAAAGAAATATACAACCAAGCCAAGAAGCTCTAGCTTTTCCTTATTTTGTACAGATGTATGTTTTAAGAGTTTAGTGTGTTATCAACTTTCTCTGAACACGTATACATTTTATTTAGGGGCCCCAGCTGAATATATTTGTTCTTTTTCAAAATCACATAGTGTATTGCTTAGTGTGTGTGAATGCCATGGTGCCCATCAAGTATTTTTTTTTTAATTAAGGTCTGAAATTTGGATAGGAAAGAATAACGGAGAATGGGTAAAATTTACAGAAAAATGTACCAAAAAAAGATTAAAAAAAGAACAGATAACTCTGGTGTTTAAATATAAAGAAAAGGAGAAAAGAGCAAATAAATACTAAAGAATAGAAAAATATTACCTTAAAAATTAAAGAATACAGAAGGGAAATACCTAATATCGAGATCATTTTTTATTCATATTCGATATCTTTGTAATAATTTCATAAAATAAGTATACCTTTTACAACGTGACGGACATATGACTAACATGCATCCTTACTTTCATCAAAATAATTAAATATACACACCCATTTCATCTCAAGAATCACATCAAAATGATTTAAACACTATCATAACTATAGAAAGTTAATTATGCATGTCCAGAAATTAACCTAACCAACTCACTGTTTCCTGTGGTCAAAACTAGGGAGAAATGTTTCATACAGTTGTTAATCTATTGATTGTAATTTACACAACTGTGATAACGAGTGGTGAGAAATTAGACATATCCTGCTGGTGCTTTACAGTTTACACTATCAAAGATTTTATAAACAGACATGTTTGCACAGATCGCACACTCACTTCAATTTTGTCAACAATTTATATACTAGTCAGATATAAAAACCTTTATTGGGTGACCCCCTCTTTTATCCCCCAGTGGTAAGATATTTTTGGCAATGATACCCCTTAAAATGCACCGACCCCCTCAGCTGATAAATAATGACTGTTCCCTTAATGATTTCCGTCTAACCAATCATTCAGTTTCTTGTTACTAACAATATATTTAGGGTTTTACCTAATCAAGGTCGTGACCAATAAATGCATATTCATTTGTATACCAATATTGGTTGTGAAGTATTTAAAATAGAAATTTCAAGTCGTACCCGTATTTTAAAACGGCTGCCCACATGAACGAAAACTTGTAGCGGTACACTTTGAGCGGATATTTTAGAATTGACGACAGGGATGTAAAAAAAAAAAGCAGCCCCCTCCCCCACCGGATCCGCTTATGAAACTGCTTAATGAATCAATCACATAATTTGTAAATATATACAAGTTTTATGTTAAGCGTTTGGGTTTTAATAAAATTCTTATTCTTATTTAAAAATTTTGTAGAAAATCAATAAAAAAGTATTTGAATAAATCGAGTGGAAGGGATATTTAAAGTCTCTCAGTTCACTGTTTTCATGGTTTTGATCCAATCTTAAAATAATATCAAATTATCAGATTTTTTAAAAAATTGGAAAATTTCAAAAATAATTATTTTTTTAAAATTCTATTGACGTTTTTTTTTAAATTGATAGTTTAGATATTCGATCACACTTTAAAAGTACTAAACTTAAAGTGCAGTTTTGATTATTTTCCTTTTGGAAAGTTTGCTTTTCAAAGTGTTAAAAATACTTAATAAAGCATTTCTTAAAATGTACAGGTCGCTTATCAATTTAACAATACATGTAATTCTAATTCTACTAGTCTCAACATATGAACCAAAACCGGCCCTTACCGGACCTGCGTACTCTTTTTTAGGCTTTAGTCTAACCAAGTCTGAATTGGTTTTCCTGTTACTAAAAATATTTTCATAGGTATGTATTTGTTAGTGACGTATCTAAAATAGTCCACTTTACCTGTATTAATGGCTGCGCACATTTGCAAAACATTTGTAGCGGTACATATTGGGATATTTTAGAGTTGACAGGTAGGTAGAGTCTTCAAAAAGTTGTACAGATGATTTCGTTTCAATAAGGTGGCATATAGCGATGAAAACTGCATAAATATAATGTCTCAATATTACAGACCTTGTCCAGGTAAACCGGGTATGAGCTGAGCACAACGACGTATTACATCAGTCAGTCAGGGTACTACTTGTGCAAGTTATTTTTAATTACTTGAAGACGTAATATTAATATACTTATAATATGAGGAAGGCGCTACCTTAAATGCCAGCTTTATACTAAGACAATGTCCTATGTTTTGATTAGTTGTTGGTTGTTTAACGTCGCCCTTTAACGTTCAGTGGCAAATATTTCATGCATGTTCAGAACAAATGTCCTAGGTTACATGTCTAAAATGAAATTATAAGTTCAGATAGAAAATGTTTAGGGAACGAACATTGAACTTGAAAAGGCATGAGGGGTTATGGTATTTTTCCTGAAAAAATATTCTGGTTCATAAATTGATGAATAAAAAATCTGTTCAAGCATAGGACAAAAAAAATGTTTTTAATCCAGATCTTCACCAAAAATGATTTTATCTTTCAGATATATATGCAAATTAAATTTAACTTTTATATATATCTTAAAACATAAAAACTTCCCAAACTTCCCAAACCGCACATGTAAGTCTGTACACAGTAGTTTTTTAGGTGAAAAAAAATATAATTAGGCCGTATTTGCCAATTTGTTATGATAAACATTAATACTAGTGTTAAATTTTGACCAAATAATTTTAGTTGAAGGGCTTCGTTAAAAAAAATCTGACTCAAATAAAATACAATTGTGTTTCTGATCATCTTCAGTTTGTGAGTTGTATATGTTCTACATCAACTTCTTGTACTAATTCAGAGTCAGCTTTATGTCTTTTTTTGCAAATATTTTTTGTATAACATGCACATGATGTAGCTTACTTTTCAAGTTTTTATATGACAGCAAAATAAAATTGAGAATGGAAATCGGAAATATAAGCATGTAAAAAATTTGCTGAATGATGTCATAGTTGTTTTCAAGTAGACACATTGGTTTCAAGACAATAACTTGAGTATAAGTGAATGGATCTCTATGAAATTTTACTAGAAGATTCAATACACAAAAGGAAGATTATAATTGATTTTGGGGTTATAGTACATCATTATTGGGGGGTGGGTTTTTTTCTTCAAAATTTTGAGTTTTTCTTCCAAAAATTACCTTATTTACATTAATTATACTCATCTAGTATATATAGATTCAACAAATACTGATTTGGCAGGAGATGCACTCAAAATAGGGTGTTTTAAATATTTTATCTGTAGTTTTTCCTATGATTTGTACTTCTTGATAATCATGATAATGTTGATGTGAGTATCATGATAAAGAAAATATATTTGGTAACTGTAAGTATATATTCACAATTGACATGCACCTGAGCAGGAAAAGGATCTTCTGTCCCTTTATTTCCAAAAATGCACATGATTTTTTTTCACAGAAACACAAGTTATTTGGTAAATAAAACATGTGTCAATGTTTGAAACTTTCAGCAATAAAAATTCAGTATAGCTTGTTTGAATGTTTCACTGATTGTATGAAAATTTTAACAGCAATGTACAAAACACTTGATAATTATAGATTATCGTTGATCATCTCAACGAGATTGATTTTCTCGCTTGAGCTGGGACGGCGAAAGTGAGAAAAGCAATCGAGTTGAGATGACCAATGATAATCTGTTTATCGCTATTTTACCTATGACGACGTTGTCAATTTCATGTCAGTTTCGTTAGCAACGCCACGTGGCCTCCTTAGTTTCTAGCGATAATTTTTCCATCTCAAGCGAGAAGCATGATATGAAAATTATCACAAAAAAAGATCAAAGGAAAAATGCACAAAATAGCGATAAAATTGCATTATCTGCAGAATTGTTGATAACTTTCCTCACAATAAATTCACAAGGACATATAGAACTAACACATTGCCCATGCTATTCTGATCTGATTTTTATACATACATATACTGGCATGGCTGTGCTGTTTCAAGTTGTCTTCTTTTTCTGTTTCCTAAGAAGTATTTGTTTAACCTGTTCAGTCACTATAAAGTGTTACAATTCTTATTTAGACGCAACACATAAATGGGTCATTTTCAAAAAATGTGGATATTTCAGTTGTGAAATAACACTACAAAAAAATATTCAATTTTCAACTTTAATATATGAAATTGAATAGTTTAACAACAATACAGCCTGAAATAAAAATATGCAATCTTAAATGATACTACAAAAATATTTAAAAAAATAACATAGAAACAAGTATGGGACATATGTCAACTACATAACGGATTTTGTTTCGGTCCCTTATTTTTTTTTAATAATATTTACATTTTGCTTGATATATATTTCCATAAAAATCATCACACTTTTTTCAAAACAGTTAACATGGTTAAAATAACACTTTTTAGAAACACCTTTTAAAGTGAATTTAATTCAGCATTGTCAACTACATAACGCTTTTTGTCAACTACATAAGGATTCACTGCGTTATGTAGTTGACTGTTATGTAGTTGACCTATTTGTGTTTTTTGGATGTTTTTCTTGACCCTAATACTACCAGATAAATGGTTTTTATTGAATTAGAGTCAGTATTATAGACTTTGAATGATTTATATAAAAAAAAAATATTTATGCCAAAATTTATCAATGTTTTTGCCGTTACAAAGTTGACATAGAATAAAATTACGGAGTAATTTGTACTCACCAAAACTAATCTATAAGGAAATGAATCAATGATGTCATCCTGTAACTTTAAGCACGTCATCAGAGGATGAAGAGTAAGTAGATAGCACTTCCTTAGTTACAAGGGATATAATCAGTTGTTTATTGGCAACATTATTTCATTTGTGTTATGTAGTTGACATTTTTTTAAGTACGAAATGAAAAGTAAAAAAAAAATGCTAATAAAATCTAATAATTCCCTGTATTTGTGTATACATACCTGCAGTGATACCTATATATTTATAATAACAAAAGAAAAATAATAATTTCCGCTGGGTATTAAAACCAGCACTTAAAAAAGACTAGTTTTTCAATTTCGTACAAGCAATTTTGGGGTTTTTGGACCCTTTGAAACCCACTGGAAGCAATTTCTGTAGCTAAATTTCATATTGAATTTGCTGGAACTTGTTACACACACCAAAAACTAAATGGTGTATCTAAAAATTGGATAAAAATATTTACACTTTTTTAGAAATATTGATTGTACAAGAAAATCCACATTTTTTGAAAAAGGCCCAAATAGTGACCAAAAAGGTACTGCTTTCACATGAGAGGAGCTAGAAAAAAAATTAAATGTACACATTTTCAATAGTTTGTAGGGCTTACTATCATATGAAATTAAGGAGATATGTACATGTAGTTCAAGACTTCTGCTGAATAGAAATATGTGGGTCTACCTGATTCCTGTTTTCAAATTAGTCCATATTGAAGGATCCGAAAGTAAAATATGTTTGATTTCAACTGACATAAAAAAAAAATGGTGTTATTTATATGCTCAATATACATCTGCGGTCGTATCAGGCTGTGCATGGCAAAGCATTTTATTGCCTTAAGGTTTGTACTTTTTTTTTTTGGTCATGAAAATAAATTTTTAAGTCTGTTGTGAAGTTGCTAACATGAGAATACTCTAATTTTACCTAAATTGTTAGTTTTTTTTACCCAACTTTTTTATGTACCAGACAAAAGTTTATTCTGTGCTTATTTTGTAGACTTCCCTTGTTTACAATAGAGTTACACCAATTTAATTTTGAGTCCATGTAGAGTCATTGAAAAATGAGTTTGAAATTACATCCAAACAATCCATGATCCTGTAATGAGACCAGTACCCAAATTCCATACATCATTACATGTATGGTTAATTTCAAATCCTTTAAACTGGGATATAAACAGAGATTTTGTTTTATTTCATGCTGTAACTATTATTTTTGGAAGTAAAGGATATTCATGGTAACACATCTAATTTGCTCATTTTATTGAAACCCAATTGAACCTTTCCATAGATTCACCTGATAGTGACCTGTCCATTTAAACTTTTTGCAGTTCTATTGTCCCATTGAACACATACAACAGGTATTGTTCTCTGTATAGTTTATAGTCACTCAGACCTATTTAGCGAGAGTGACGAAACTTTTCAGATGGGTCGTCTAGAAAGAGTTATCGTTCTTTGTCCCAAAACGATGCTTCTACCATAAGTGCCAGCATAGCTGGCATACAAGTGAATTTTATTTACTTGTATAGGTAAAAAAAATATTGGCTGAGTTATGTCCCTGAGACTTTCAGATTTTTAAAATCATACTATCTTCTTTTATTGAATTCTTATGATTTCTTTGCTCTAATGGAATTTTTAATTATCTTCCCTTTGCAGATGTCTTTACTAATCATTTTAGTGTAATTTCATGGACAATGAAAATCCCATTCGTCTGTTATCTTCAGAACGCTGCTCACTTACAAGCCCCCAAGGAGCAATTTTTGAAGGCCTTGCACACATACTTAAAATCTTTGTGCAATCAGTTTCTTTGTTGAATGAACATGATGAATGAAATGAAACATTAAACTCTATTAAAAAAAAATTGAGCAAACCTGGGAAAAATCATTAAAGGCATGATTTTACATCTAAACCCTTGAGGACTTATGTGGGATTGTAAGAAAAATTTACTTATAGGATAGGATAAGATTCCCCTATTTTACATGTCATCTAATAAGATGCAGCTTTTATAGATATTCTTATCTCTGAAAACCCGGATGTTGCGGACAAACACTCAGCATGATTGTATTACTTATAACATGTACAGCAGTAATGCATATCAATTTGTAATATTTGAAAGTAAACATTTTAATACACAAAACATCTAACAAAATGTACAGTTGAATAGATTTTCAGTGTTTTTATAAATTAAACGTACTAATATCAACAATTATAAAAAAAAAAAATCCTTAATCTAATTGTCCACTTTAGAGAACAGATTTTACTTTATTTTTTGTTGTTGTATTTTAACCTGCTGGAAACGAAAACAATTATACAGTTCATACTGTAATGAGTAAGTTTTACAATAATCATTATATTAAAAAGGATTCTATGATTAATAATCACTGATAGATTCAATTTTGAAGTAAATTATCTGACTCAATAGAAATACTTTTTGCATTTTATTTTTGTGTAAATTTTGGCATGGAAAGACAAATTTAATTAAAAATGAATTAATTTCAATCTATAAGAATCAATATTCCAAATATATGATTTTGGTCTTGGTTAAGAGTGTCTTTGATATATTTATATATGTATTTGGTTGAATAAATCCTCTGCATTTGATTGACTCGCAGGGTCAAACATTAAAGTTGTCAAAGCCTTCTTTAATTTGAATATTATATTGTAGAGTCTATATCATATACTCGAAACATTTGTCAACACCTTTTGTGTTTTGGTATGTTGAAAAATGTAATCCAGCGCTATTAGGTGCTGTTGAAGCCTTTTTGAAATGATATTGCGAATTTTACATGTTTTTGTACAATATTTCATCCATAGATATCTCAAACAAAAATCAAAATCAATTTCTATCCGGAATTTTTTTTAATAAAAACTTAAACTTCCAACACATTGTTGTTTCAGTTGAAAATGTCCTTTTCATACATTTTTGGGATGAACATTCAAAATTTTTCTAAAAAAAATTTAAAATTGCAGTTTTCTTTAGTCTATTATTTATTTTTTATTAAAAAGGTCATTTTATTGTAAGAATCTTAAAGTTCATATATGGAGTTGTGAAACTGTGAATATGTGTTTAAAGAATAAAAAACTATTTGATTGAAAAGGACTCTTGTGTGAAATAGATTCAGAGTAAATTGATTCTGCGTTCATACAGTGCAAGATGCATATTTACTTATTGGGTCCTATTGAAAAAATTGTATAATATATATGTCATTTTCTATAAGATGCTGTCCTTTTTATACGACCGCAAAATTTGAAAAAATTTTCGTCATATATTGCTATCACGTTGGCGTCGTCGTCGTCGTCGTCGTCCGAATACTTTTAGTTTTCGCACTCTAACTTTAGTAAAAGTGAATAGAAATCAATGAAATTTTAAAACAAGGTTTATGACCACAAAAGGAAGGTTGGGATTGATTTTGGGAGTTTTGGTTCCAACAGTTTAGGAATCAAGGGCCAAAAAAGGGCCCAAATAAGCATTATTCTTGGTTTTCGCACAATAACTTTAGTATAAGTAAATAGAAATCAATGAAATTTTAACACAAGGTTTATGACCACAAAAGGAAGGTTGGGATTGATTTTTGGAGTTGAGGTCACAACAGTTTATGAATTAGGGGCCAAAAAGGGGCCCAAATAAGCATTATTTTTGATTTTTGCACCATAACTTTAGTATAAATAAATAGAAATCTATGAAATTTAAACACAAGGTTTATGACCATAAAAGGAAAGTTGGGTTTGATTTTGGGAGTTTTGGTCCTAACAGTTTAGGAATAAGGAGCCCAAAGGGTCCAAAATTGAACTTTGTGTGATTTCATCAAAAATTGAATAATTGGGGTTCTTTGATATGCCGAATCTAACTATGTATGTAGATTCTTAATTTTTGGTCCCGTATTTCAAATTGGTCTACATTAAGGTCCAAAGGGTCCAAAATTAAACATAGTTTGATTTTAACAAAAATTCAATCCTTGGGGTTCTTTGATATGCTGAATTTAAAAATGTACTTAGATATTTAATTATTGGCCTAGTTTTCAAGTTGGTCCAAATGGGGGTCCAAAATTAAACTTTGTGTGATTTCATCAAAAATTGAATAATTGAGGTTCTTTGATATGCCGAATCTAACTGTGTATGTAGATTCTTAATTTTTGGTCCAGTTTTCAAATTGGTCTACATTAAGGTCCAAAGGGTCCAAAATTAAACTAAGTTTGATTTTAACAAAAATTAAATTCTTGGGCTTATTTGATATGCTTTATCTAAATATGTACTTTGATTTTTGATTATGGGCCCAGTTTTCAAGTTGGTCCAAATCAGGATTCCATATCAAGTATTGTGCAATAGCAAGAAATTTTCAATTGCACAGTATTGCACAATAGCAAGAAATATCTAATTGCACAATATTGTGCAATAGCAATTAATTTTCAATTGGAGTTATCTTTCTTTGTATAGAATAGTAGTTGATAATATATGTTGGAAATTTGCCGGACATGACTATGATGTCATTTTCTATTTTTATTTGCCAATAACTTTATGTAAATAACTTCATTGGAAATTTGCCAATATAAAATGTTGCTGATGAAGCTTTTTTTCTTATCTTATCTAAAATGTTTTTAGATAATGTATGTTGGACATTTGCCAGACATGACTATGATGTCATTTTCTATTTTTATTTGCCAATAACTTTATGTAAATAACTTCATTGGAAATTTGCCAATATAAAATGTTGCTGATGAAGTTTTTTTTATTGTTTTATACAATAAACAATGTATATTCACTTTTACTACCAACCAATCTTTACCATTCAGTGATAACAAGCACTTTATTTTACATTTTAATATTTTATGATGTATTTAAAAGAGTAGTTATTGTTACAAACTCCATTAGAAATTTCAGTTTTGGAAAAAGGGAAACGGGGATGTGAAAAAAAAGGGGGGGGTTAAATTTTTCTCATTTCAGATTTCATAAATAAAAAGAAAATTTCTTCAAACATTTTTTTGAGAGGATTAATATTCAACAGCATAGTGAATTGCTCAAAGGCAAAAAAAAACTTTTAAGTTCATTAGACCACATTCATTCTGTGTCAGAAACCTATGCTGTGTCAACTATTTAATTTTAGATTTAAAAAGTTTGAAGAAGAAATCTTTAATTGATTTGTAAAATCTTGACATTTGTTTTGTGTAAAAAAAAACCCATGTAATGTCAAAAATTTGATCACAATCCAAATTCAGAGCTGTATCACGCTTGAATGTTTTGTCCATACTTGCCCCAACTGTTCAGGGTTCGACCTCTGCGGTCGTATATGCTGCGCCCTGCGGAGCACCTGGTTTGGATCTAAGACTACATGTTGATCTATAATGACTATATTACATTCTTCCGTGGTATTAAAGTAAAAATAGAGTCTTATAGTTCTTCTTTTGATAGGGGATTATGTAAGAGGATATTGTGCATGTTGTGTAGGTTCATTTCGAAGATTACTTTCCATTACTATTTCAAACAAATATTTCAACCAAAAAACAATATCCTTTGATAGTTTTTATACGACCGCAAAATTTGAAAATTTTTTAGTCGTATATTGCTATCACATTGGCGTCGTCGTCGTCGTTGTCGTCATCTGAATACTTTTAGTTTTCGCACTATAACTTTAGTAAAAGTGAATGGAAATCTATGAAATTTTAACACAAGGTTTATGACCACAAAAGGAAGGTTGGTATTGATTTTGGGAGTTTTGGTCCCAACATTTTAGGAATTAGGGGCCAAAAAGGGCCCAAATAAGCATTTTCTTGGTTTTCGCACTATAACTTTAGTTTAAGTTAATAAAAATCTATGAAATTTTGACACAAGGTTTATGACCACAAAAGAACGGTTGGGATTGATTTTGGGAGTTTTGGTTTCAATAGTTTAGGAATTAGGGGCCAAAAAAGGGCCCAAATAAGCATTATTCTTGGTTTTCGCACAATAACTTTAGTTTAAGTAAATAGAAATCAATGAAATTTAAACACAATGTTAATGACTACAAAAGGAAGGTTGGTATTGATTTTGGGAGTTTTGGTCCCAACAGTTTAGGAATTAGGGGCCAAAAAGGGACCCAAATAAGCATTTTTCTTGGTTTTCGCACCATAACGTTAAGTAAATAGAAATCTATGAAATTTAAACACAAGGTTTATGACCATAAAAGGAAGGTTGGTATTGATTTTGGGAGTTTTGGTCCCAACAGAATAAGGGGCCCAAAGGGTCCAAAATTAAACTTTGTTTGATTTCATCAAAATTGAATAATTGGGGTTCTTTGATATGCCGAATCTAACTGTCATGACTGTGTATGTAGATTCTTAACTTTTGGTCCCGTTTTCAAATTGGTCTACATTAAGGTCCAAAGGGTCCAAAATTAAACTTAGTTTGATTTTGACAAAAAATGAATCAGTTAGGTTCTTTGAGATGCTGAATCTAAATATGTACTTAGATTCTTGATTATTGGTCCAGTTTTCAAGTTGGTCCAAATCGGGGTCCATAATTAAACTGTGTTTGATTTCATCAAAAATTGAATAAATGGGGTTCTTTGATATACCAAATCTAACTGTGTATGTAGATTCTTCATTTTTGGTCCTGTTTTCAAATTGGTCTACACTAAAGTCCAAAGGGTCCAAAATTAAACTTAGTCTGATTTTAACAAAAATTGAAATCTTGGGGTTCTTTGATATGCTGAATCCAAAAATGTACTTAGATTTTTTATTATGGGCCCAGTTTTCAAGTTGGTCCAAATCAGGATCCAAATTATTATATTAAGTATTGTGCAATAGCAAGTCTTTTTTTTAATTAGAGTTATCTTTCTTTGTCCAGAATAGTAAGCAAGAAATATCTAATTGCAAAATATTGTGCAATAGCAAGATTTTTTTTTAATTGGAGTTATCTTTCTTTGTCCAGAATCAACTTAAATCTTTGTTATATACAATATACAATATATATTCACTTTTTACTACCAACTGATAAATTAAAATAATCTTTACCATTCAGTGATAACAAGCAGTTTTTTTACATCTTAATATTTTATGATGTATTTAAATGAGTAGTTATTGTTGCAAACTCCATTAGAAATTTTAATTGAGATTAGTTTTGGAATAAGGGAAAGGGGGATGTGTTTAAAAAAATTGGGTTCAATTTTTCTCATTTGAAATTTCATAAATAAAAAAGAAAGTTTCTTCAAACATTTTTTTGAGAGGATTAATATTCAACAGCATAGTGAATTGCTCTAAGAGAAAACAAAAATTTTAAGTTCATTAGAACACATTCATTCTGTGTCAGAAACCTATGCTGTGTCAACTATTTAATCACAATCCAAATTTAGAGCTGAATCCAGCTTGAATGTTGTGTCCATACTTGCCCCAACCGTTCAGGGTTCAACCTCTGCGTTCGTATAAAGCTACGCCCTGCGGAGCATCTGGTTTGCTTCTGTAGACAACAAAGGATGGCTTTTAAGTGTATCTTTGTTATATAAGCATTCAGAAATGTTACTAATTATAAAAGAATGTTGCATCAGTCTTTACTAAATCATATATAATTGAAACAAAAAATTACTATTTCATATTTCCTAGTAATTGTTTATTTAATATTATACACTACTGGTATGGGAACAAGTTTGTCCACAAGTGAAACTGAATAATCAGTGAGTAGATATGATTAACTATAAATAGAACAATCATATAATCTCAACCTATGCTTTACAAGTAAATTTTTTAGAAGATTAAGGGGAGATTATTCAAACATTATTTATTTACTTATATGTGTATATTTTTTTTCACTTCTACATTGAAGTAAATAAAAATAACTTGTACAAGTAGTACCCCGGACTGTAAGTCATAATGAGTAGTGAAGTAATTATTTACTTTTCTATTTTATAATGAAAACTACCGAAAAAAATGTATAGTCCTTGATAAAAATTGCTGTAATAGTAATAGTTTCGGTGGCTGATCCAGGATTTTTGATTAAGGTGTGGGGAAGGGGGCGTGGGTGTTTGGTAATGAGTCCGTTCGTCCTTATAACATGTTGGCCCTGAGTCTGTTCGCTCTGAGTTCGTTCGCCCATAGGCCCTATTATAAAAAATAGTAATATTCAGGGCATTGAAGTTGAAAAAACTTATTCAGATATTTCAATGGTTTATATATTCTTGAAATTTATGGAAACATGGAACTATTTAAAAGTTTATGGCTTGTTTAGGATCATTAATTGTTCAATGACAAAATAATTCGGATCACTGATTTTTGTGATACTTGTTTTTTGATGGATTATAATAATTAAAAAAAACGTTTGTTTTGATAAAATTTTCAGCTTGAAATTAATAAAAGCAACGATGGAAGAACTGTAAATTATGAAATGTATTTACAAGTTCAGTTATATTGCATACATGTACATTCGTGATTGACTGAATACAATTATTTTGTTAACAAATATCAATAAAGATAAATACATTAAATTCCAGTATTCTACTCTGCAAATCAAAGGAAATATGATAAACTGATTGCGGCAATATAAATGTTCTGTCAATTTTTCAACAAACTTGAACATATTTTGTTCAAATACTTAAAATTATGCAACTAGACAACAATAAGAAAAAAATAAAGATCAGGGCGAATGGACCCTGGGCGAACAGGTATTAGGCGAACGGACACAGATTCAGGGTGTGTGTACAGGCACAAACTTAATTTTTTAGCCGAGTTGAGCGAGGCAAAACATTTTTTAAGGCAAAATAATCGAAAAAATCATTATTAAGCCAGAGACCACAATAAATTCTTCTATCGGTTCTTTATAACGTTTTGTCACATTAAAAAATATTCCCCTGTGTTTTTTGTCTAATTTTCTTGTGTGCGTAATGTACAGTACAAGTCCAAAAGTATATCAAATTTTCATGAAAAAAATGCAGTAATACATCATAAAATTTTGGTCAATACACATCCATACCCCTATAAGCAAGTCAATAGATGTTCCAAAAAGTGTAAATTTCGCCTTTTTGCACTGGCTAATAACTCTTTCCATATCAAAATCAGTTAAAAATCAAAAAGTTTAGCTCTCTTCTTTCATTTCCATCCCAGAAAAGCTAAGAAATGTATGAGAAAAGGAAAGGAAAAAAAATTAGGAAAAAATACACTATAATTAAAGGGAACTATATTCGTGGACAACGAAAAGCGGGATAATTAATTGTGGTCTTGGGCAATTAAGCTGATGACAACCCATGCTTTGCCAATTTTAAGGAGGCACATGCTTGCCACACAGCAGGCTGAACACACTTTAAGTTTATTCCGATACAGTTTTTAACACTAGAAAAAATAAATCTATATGTAGTACAATAGTCGGTAGGGGGTGGTGCCCTTTGACTGTCCTAAGAGGGGGATGGCTCCATTCATGCTTCAATGATTCCTAATATAATCAACCATTTATTTTCCAAAAAAGAGGGGGTTGGGGACTGGATTGGCCTATATATTTTCTCAATGATATAAAATAAATTTAAGTTTTATCAATTAATTCAATTCATTTCAAAGCTTTATTTATAGTGGGCATGTGACATTACAAATAAACAAACATGTAGTACATGTATCTTAGCTCTCTAAGCTTTTATAACCAACAAATACATACATTTACACAACAACAATACACAATACCAACATTAAAACATAAAAGACATAGAACACACATTTCATGCACACCTAGGCTGAACTAATTTAGATACTATATATTATATACATGCATGAGCACTAACAACTAAAGGCAAACTAAAAACTAAAAGTTAGACATAATGAAAAGAGTGATGTATTGTTAGTTTACCAAGTTATTTTAAAAAATATTTGCCAAGACTTTATAAGACATTTAGTTGTTTGGATGCTTTTGTGCAAATGTTTGATATACATGTATGTGTGTTAAAATTTCGTTCAAAGTCAATGGTAATGCCTATAATAGTTTGACCTCTTGTAAAACAAAATGGGCAAAAACATGACATTTGATCAGGCAAATTTTTTGCTAAAGGTAGTTAGATTTAAACTAGGGACATGTCAGAGCAATGTTTTTAATTTTGATAACCATAAAGTATCTTCCTAAAAGATTGATTAGTGTCTGGTACAAATATTTTTATCTGACACTGGTGATCACAGGTAAAGACACTTAATCAACATTGATTCTATTGAGAGGTGATTAAAGTAGGACTTCTTTACATTATACATGTTATAAGATTACTGTCACTTTTCATGCTTTTATTACTGGAAAAGTGTGGCTGTTTAGGCAGCAACCATTTGATTTTCTGGGGGGGGCTATGGTTTTTTTTTCTGTACAAACTTTTTTTTTCGCCTGCCGCGAAAAACAATCTATTTTTTTCGCGACAAGTCGAAAACAATTTTTTTCTTTCAATTTTAGCATTACATATAGTGGCAGCTGAGGGTGAAACAAACAATTTTTTTTTCTCAGAATCAAAAACAAATTATTTTTTTCTTCAAAAACTGGAAACAAACTTTTTTTTCCAAAAAAAACCATAGCCCCCCCCAGAAAATCAAATGGTTGCTGCCTTAAGGCACAAGGTCAAGTCATTTTTTTCTGAATCACATGAATGTTCAAATGGGAAAACAAATAAGGATGTCAGTTTCATTCTTGGCCCATACTGACAGTGTCCAACAAACAGTAAATTAACTGACATTTGTCTGGAAAATAGACTGTTTTGGAAGCCTTGGTTTTTTATACAAAAAGTTATATTAAAATTAACTACGATTGGAAGAAGATATATAAAAATCTAATAATAAATTTCGCAAAACATGATTAATGATTTTACATTGAAACAATGATTTTGTATAGTTAGATATTTATTTCCAGGCTTCCAGGTTGACAGTAAGTAAAGAAAAATAAATCAATAATTGTTGTTTTTTCATTTGGCTTACATTTTGTTTTCTTCCTTTATTTTTGCTCTTCTTGTTTGACTAGCTAGATTTGATATATCATATATGGATTTTTTTAGAACACCTGACCCAAAAGGTCTGTTAACTTTTACAAAAATCTTCTCCTCTAAAACTAAGGCAAACAAAAATAATACATGTGTTTTTGCTAACCCTATATAGCTACCTACCAGGGATGTGGTAATTAAAAATGTAATGGTAATTAAGTGTAATGCATTACAATTTTCCATGTAATTGAATGTAATGTGTAATTGAGCATTTTTTTAATTACATGTAATGGTAATTTAATTAATTACATTGAAAAAAGCATGTAATGCTCAATTACTTTTGAATTACATTTCAATTACATGTACTTTTATCGATTTACAGTTAAGGATTTGTGTTTAATAATATAAATTGTAAAATTATATATATTTTTCAAATATGAATATCAATGCTTTTTTAATATATGAAGTCTGTAATTTATTCTGAAGTTATTATATCATTTATTTGACCTACAGATTATTTTTTTAATAGTCTTATAATTTAAAAAAATGTGATAATCATATATAAGGGTTGTTCGTTTTTTAAGAAAGATCTTAACTAAATAGATTGATAAGTAATAAACACCTTGTTAAACAAAAACAATAAAATGTGTCACTGTTAAACATCTTTCTGAGACAGTTCATTTAGAATTTAAAATCACTGTATACAATCATTTTGTCAAATTAGTATGGAACGCCATGACTGCCTTATGTTAATGATCAGCATTATATGCAGTGCTCACACCATTATATTAAGTGCTCACAACATTATATTAAGTGCTCACACCATTATATGCAGTGCTCACACCATTATATTAAGTGCTCACAACATTATATTAAGTGCTCACAACATTATATGCAGTGCTCACACCATTATATTAAGTGCCCACAACATTATATTAAGTGCTCACAACATTATATGCAGTGCTCACACCATTATATTAAGTGCTCACAACATTATATTAAGGGCTCACAACATTATATTAAGTGCTCACACCATTATATGCAGTGCTCACATCATTATATTAAGTGCTCACAACATTATATTAAGTGCTCACAACATTATATTATGTGCTCACAACATTATATTAAGTGCTCCCAACATTATATGCAGTGGTCAAAGCATTATATGAAGTGGTCAAAACATTATATGCAGTGGTCACAACATTATATGAAGTGATCACAGCATTATATGAAGTGATCACAACATTATACGTTTTTTGTTGTATGATGAGATTGTTGTATGATGAGATTGTTGTATGATGAGATTGTTGTATGATGAGATTGATGTATGATGAGATCATTCGGTAAACTTCGTTTTTTAGCGGAAATTACCGAATCCATAATTTGTAAATTACGGTAATGCCCAGCAAACAAATTTAAACAGTTATTAAAGTCATGTGATCATAAGGCAGTATACAATATTTAAAACTGATTGAAATAAGTAAGGAAAAGATGAAACTAAGAAGTGAATGATTAAAGTAGTTCTGTTCGTCGTAAGAAATACGAATGGCAAGATGTAAGTGAAATAATAAAAAGCTTATTTAATGAAATATCGAAGGGAAATTTGTATGACATATTCCTCGAGTTCATTTCCTACTGAAGAACTTTAGCAAGGTGCCACTTTATAGTCCGTAATCAGTTTAAAAAAAGCTTAATTACATTTTAAATAAAACAGTCAGCTTTCTATAACACATAAGCGTTATATTACGCTAGCTTATATATATGTCATGATTGAGTCATTTTTGGCATCCATTTTCAGAATTTGTTATTTCACATGAATAAGTATCTAACAGATATGGAAAATGCAGTTTAAAGCATTTCATTGTAGGTGTTTAACATAACTTTAGGCAGCAACCATTTAATTTTTTTTCGGGGGGGGGGCTATTGATTTTTAGCTCACCTGGCCGGAAGGGCCAAGTGAGCTTTTCCCATCACTTTGCGTCCGGCGTCCTTCGTCGTCCGTCGTCCTTAACTTTTACAAAAATCTTCTCCTCTGAAACTACTGGGCCAAATTAAACCAAACTTGGCCACAATCATCATTGGGATATCTAGTTTAAAAAATGTGTGGCGTGACCCCGCCAACCAACCAAGATGGCCGCCATGGCTAAAAATAGAACATAGGGGTAAAATGCAGTTTTTGGCTTATAACTCAAAAACCAAAGCATTTAGAGCAAATCTGACTTGGTAAAATTGTTTATCAGGTTAAGATCTATCTGCCCTGAAATTTTTAGATGAATCAGACAACCCGTTGTTGGGTTGCTGCCCCTGAATATGTAATTTTAAGGAAATTTTGCCGTTTTTGGTTATTATCTTGAATATTGTTATAGATAAAGATAAACTGTAAACAGCAATAATGTTCAGCAAAGTAAGATTTACAAATAAGTCAACATGACCAAAATGGTCAATTGACCCCTTTAGGAGTTATTGCCCTTTATAGTCAATTTTTAACCATTTTTTGTAAATCTTAGTAATCTATTACAAAAATCTTCTCCTCTGAAACTGCATGGCCAAATTAATCCAAACTTGGCCACAATCATCTTTGGGGCATCTAGTTTAAAAAATGTGTGACGTGACCTGGCCAACCAACCAAGATGGCCGCCATGGCTAAAAATAGAACATAGGGGTGAAATGTAGATTTTGGCTTATAACTCTGAAACCAAAGCATTTAGAGCAAATCTGACATGGAGTAAAATTGTTCATCAAGTGAAAATCTATCAGCCCTTAAACTTTCAAATGAATAGGACAACTGGTTATTGGGTTGCTGCCCCGAAATAAGTAATTTGAAGGAAATTTTGCAGATTTTGGTTATTATCTTGAATATTGTTATAGAAAGAGATAAACTGTAAACAGCAATAATGTTCAGCAAAGTAAGATCTACAAATAAGTCAACATGACCAAAATTATCAGTTGACCCCTTAAGGAGTTATTGCCCTTTATAGTCAATTTTGACCAATTTTTCGTAAATTTTTGTAATCTTTTACAAAAATCTTCTACTCTGAAACTCCTGGGCCAAATTTAACCAAACTTGGCCACAATCATTATTGGGGTATTTAGTTTAAAAATTGTGTGGCATGACCAGTCCAACCAACCAAGATGGCTGCCATGGCTAAAAATAGAATATAGAGGGGAAATGTAGATTTTGGCTTATATCTCTGACACCAAAGCATTTAGAGCAAATCTGACTGGGTAAAATTGTTTATCAGGTCAAGATCTATCTGCCCTGAAATTTTCAGACAAATCAGACAACCTGTTTAATTTAGTTGTTGGGTTGCTGCCCCTGAATTAGTAATTTTAAGGAAATTTTGCAGATTTTGGTTATTATCTTGAATATTATTATAGATAGAGATAAACTGTAAACAGCAATAATGTTCAGCAAAATAAGATCTACAATTAAGTCAAACATGACCAAAATTTTCAATTGACCCCTTAAGGAGTTACTGCCCTTTATAGTCAATTGTAAACAACTTTTTCGTCATGTTTTTATACGACCGCAAAATTTGAAAAAATTTTCGTCGTATATTGCTATCACGTTGGTGTCGTCGTCTGCGTCGTCGTCTTCCGAATACTTTTAGTTTTCGCACTCTTACTTTAGTAAAACTGAATAGAAATCTATGAAATTTTAACACAAGGTTTATGACCACAAAAGAAAGGTTGGGATTGATTTTGGGAGTTTTGGTCCCAACATTTTAGGAATTAGGGGCCAAAAAGGGCCCAAATAAGCATTTTCTTGGTTTTCGCACTATAACTTTAGTTTAAGTTAATAAAAATCTATGAAATTTTGACACAAGGTTTATGACCACAAAAGAAAGGTTGGGATTGATTTTGGGAGTTTTGGTTCCAACAGTTTAGGAATTAGGGGCCAAAAAAGGGCCCAAATAATCATTATTCTTGGTTTTCGCACAATAACTTTAGTTTAAGTAAATAGAAATGTATGAAATTTAAACACAAGGTTTATGACCATAAAAGGAAGGTTGGTATTGATTTTGGGAGTTTTGGTCCCAACAGTTTAGGAATAAAGGGCCCAAAGGGTCCAAAACTAAACTTTGTTTGATTTAATCAAAAATTGAATAATTGGGGTTCTTTGATATGCCGAATCTAACTGTGTATGTAGATTCTTAATTTTTGGTCCCGTTTTCAAATTGGTCTACATTAAGGTCCAAATGGTCCAAAATTAAACTTAGTTTGATTTTAACAAAAATTGAATCCTTGGGGTTCTTTGATATGCTGAATCTAAAAATGTACTTAGATTTTTGATTATTGGCCCAGTTTTCAAGTTGGTCCAAATCGGGGTCCAAAATTAAACTTTGTTTGATTTCATCAAAAATTGAATAATTGGGGTTCTTTGATATGCCAAATCTAACTGTGTATCTAGATTCTTAATTGTTGGTCCCGTTTTAAAATTGGTCTACATTAAGGTCCAAAGGGTCCAAAATTAAACTAAGTCTGATTTTAACAAAAATTGAATTCTTGGGCCTCTTTGATATGTTGAATCTAAACATGTACTTAGATATTTGATTATGGGCCCAGTTTTCAAGTTGGTCCAAATCAGGATCCAAAATTATTATATTAAGTATTGTGCAATAGCAAGAAATTTTCAATTGCACAGTATTCAGCAATAGCAAGAAATCTTCAATTGCACAGTATTGTGCAATAGCAAGAAATCTTCAATTGCACAGTATTGTGCAATAGCAAATATTTTCAATTGCACAGTATTGCACAATAGCAAGAAATATCTAATTGCACAATATTGTGCAATAGCAAGAAATCCCAATTGGATTTCAATTGGAGTTATCTTTCTTTGTCCAGAATAGTAGTTGAATCAACTTAAATCATTGTTTTATACAATATACAATGTATATTCACTTTTACTACCAACTGATAGATTAAAACAAACTTTACAATTCAGTAATAACAAGCACTTTTTTTACATTTTAATATTTTATGATGTATTTAAATGAGTAGTTATTGTTGCAAACTTCATTAGAAATTTGAATTGAGATCAGTTTTGAAATAAGGGAAAGGGGGATGTGAAAAAAAAATTGGGGGGTCAATTTTTTTCATTTCAGATTTCATAAATAAAAAGAAAATTTCTTCAAACATTTTTTTGAGAGGATTAATATTCAACAGCATAGTGAATTGCTCAAAGGCAAAATTTTTTTTTTAAGTTCATTAGACCACATTCATTCTGTGTCAGAAACCTATGCTGTGTCAACTATTTAATCACAATCCAAATTTAGAGCTGAATCCAGCTTGAATGTTGTGTCCATACTTGCCCCAACCGTTCAGGGTTCAACCTCTGCGGTCGTATAATGCTGCGCCCTGCGAAGCAACTGGTTAGGAAATATTTTCCACTGTAATTACTGGGCCAAGTTCATTATAGAGAGAAATATTTGTAGCAACAAGAATGTTCAGTAAAGAAAGATCTACAAACACATCACCATCACAAAAACACCATTTTGTCATGAATTTATCTGTGTCCATTGATAATATGCACATAGACCAAGGTGAGCGACACAGGCTCTTGAGAGCCTCTAGTTATTTTTCTCGCGACAAGTTGAAAATATTTTTTTTAATTCAATTTTAGCATTACATATATTGGCAGCTAGGGGTGAATCAACCAAATTTTTTTTCTCAGAATCAAAAACAAATTATTTTTTTCTCCAAAAACTGGAAACACACTTTTTTTCAAAAAAATCCATAAATTTTACCCTTTCAAGACCCAGTTTAACATTATTTTCATTGAAAGTTATCATCTCTTATGAAAACTGAGTTTGTGGGGATGAAAAACGTTTACTACGTTTGTTCGTCATTTTGCACGGTTAATATATATAAAAAAAGTGGTATGCTTGATAATGAAACAACTTTCCACAAGAGACAAAATGACATCACAGAAATTAACAACTAAATGGCCACAGTACGGCCTTCAACAATGAGCAAAGCCCATACTGCATAGTCATGCAGCTATAGAAGGCCCCGAAGCGGGTTTTAACATGTTAGCGGGATACCAACCCTCCGTCTAACCTGGGACAGTGGCGTAACAGAACAACATAAGAACGAACTATGAAAATCAGTTGTAAAAGGCTTAACTCATCAGATGGGTACAAATATAAATCCATCTACCAGAAAATAGAGTAGACGTGGGCGGGTACTTCTATATCCCAACAACAAAAAGACACTATAAGTACTGATCTGAGAGTACTCGCAATTACTGACAGCTAGTTCAAAGCCACTAACAACTAATAAAAAAACATGCATCTAAGTTTTGCATTTAGGTAAAGATTGAAACAAACTGTGAGTAAAATAGAATGATTTACTATTATTGGATAGTAACGATTGTCCGACCATGAAAAAGGAGTCATTTTCAATTTTCTTCAACTTTGTACTTGTTTGGATGTATACATATTTTGATATGAGCGTCACTGGTGAGTCTTATGTAGACGAAACAATCATTTGGCGTACTAAATTATAATCCTGGTACCTTTGATAACTACTTGACCTAAATTAATTCTGGTTAAGGTACATTAAGATACAAAATATAATCAACTACAAGTCATAGAAGAATAATATCTTTTAGATCGCACTTCTTTGATAACAATGGACCTCGAAAAAAGATTCAAATTTGTGTTTAGGTCCAGATTATAGCAACAACACAAAAAATAGGAATGCTATTTGTTGTTGAGCACTTCTTTGATTTTATTTAAAGTCCACACAATTTATTTTGTAACGGAAGCACAAAAAAAGATACTCATTATTATGTCAATATATAATTGTAATATAATTATATTAATGGAGAACTTCTAGTATTGTTTTACTGTGAATTCTTCTCGTTGTTGTGATTGGCGTTCTAATTCATCTCACATACAAGCTTGTCTATAGTCTGAGGATTTCTGTTATTTTTGCTACCAATTTTTTTCCATATCCCATGTTAGGATCAATCTCAAAGGTTGAAAATTTCATATCTGAATATTTTTTTCGTTATCTGGAAAGTTACTTTTGACGGCGGATCTTGATTGTTTCTGTGGGGCTTCTTTCTCATGGATAGGGATCACTCAAGGGGAAAAAAATGAAAAATTGTCGAAACTAATTTGACTTTTATGTATAGCATAAAATCGAGAATGGAAATGGGGAATGTATCAAAGAGACCACAACCCGACTCCATAGAAAAAACAACGGCAGAAGGTCACCAACAGTTCTTCAATGTAAAGAGAAATTCCCGAACCCGGAGGCGTCCTTCAGCTGGCCCATAAATGAATATATATTAGTTCAGTGATAATGAACGCCATACTAATTTCCAAATTGTACACAAGAAACTAAAATTATAATAATATAAGAAAAACAAAGACCATGCAGAGGCTCCTGACTTGGGACAGGCGCAAAAATGCGGCGTAGTCCGAATTATATTCTTAAAAGAATTTAAATTCACAAACTAGTTATTTTGCACCAAACATTAATAACTGTTTAAATTTGTTTGCTTGGAATTACCGTAATTTACAAATTATGGATTCGGTAATTTCCGCAAAAAAACGATGTTTACCGAATGATCTCATCATACATCAATCTCATCATACAACAATCTCATCATACAACAAAAAACGTATAATGTTGTGACCACTTCATATAATATTGTGAGCACTTAATATAATGGTGTGACCACTTCATATAATGGTGTGAGCACTTAATATAATGTTGTGAGCCCTTAATATAATGTTGTGAGCACTTAATATAATGGTGTGAGCACTGCATATAATGTTGTGAGCACTTAATATAATGTTGTGAGCACTTAATATAATGGTGTGAGCACTGCATATAATGTTGTGAGCACTTAATATAATGTTGTGAGCACTTAATATAATGGTGTGAGCACTGCATATAATGGTGTGAGCACTTAATATAATGTTGTGAGCACTTAATATAATGTTGTGAGCACTTAATATAATGGTGTGAGCACTGCATATAATGCTGATCATTAACATAAGGCAGTCATGGCGTTCCATAAATTAGTATACACAAAAGGACTATAGAAATAAAAATTAACAGCTGTAAAAACAAACGGCAATTAATCAGATTAAAATGTCCAGGGGCAATGCCACTATTACAGACATTTTATCTAATTAGCAAAATATTGCTAATATTTAGACATTATATACATTGTTTGTATTAAAAATTATTTTCAATATTGTGAAAAGCACACTTTTTAGCTCACCTGACCTGAAAGGTCAAGTGAGCTTTTCTCATCACTTGGCGTCCGTCGTCTGTCGTCCGTCGTCCGTAAACTTTTACAAAAATCTTCTCCTCTGAAACTACTGTGCCAAATTTAACCAAACTTGGCAACAACCATCTTTGGGGTATCTTGTTAAAGAAATTTGTACGGTGACCCGGCCATCCAATCAAGATGGCCGCCACAGCTAAAAATAGAACATAGGGGTAAAATGCAGTTTTTGACTTATAACTCAAAAACCAAAGCATTTAGAGCAAATCTGACAGGATGTAATTGTGGTGTCAGACCACCAATTACTCCCTCCAATTTAGAACATATGTAAAAGTAGTCCTACTTTGACACAAAATAGTGCTTTTGATGTCATTGTTTACTTAAACTAACTAACAAATTTGCAGAAATGAAACTTTTGGTGAAAGGGAAATTATATATTTAGACCATTTTGAGCCAAAATTCACTTGTCTATGAGTTGGCATTAAAAATTCAGGATTAATGCGCTACATAGTACACTAATTTAAGATTTCCAGAAAACCGGGAGTTATTTTGGTAGTACCTGTCTTTTCAAAATCAGAAATTTGTTACAAGACTTTAAACATTGGTTGAAAATTGGCATGTAGGAAGGTGATACATGTACAATTCAGGATATACCTGGTTTCCTTGAAGTTAAACTTAAGGTAAAATATTTAGAAAGCTGTGAAAATTGCAAAATTTGGTTGAACAGATAGGGATTTTTAATTGGTGGTCTGACACCTTTAAGGGAAATGCGGTGAAACCCCAAATTCAGAAAACAATTGATTTTTTGTACTTAACTGATCATATGGAGTGATAGTAGTCACATTTCAATCTTTTTGGGGGCAAAAAGTCACATCTTGCAAATTTAGAGCCTTAGACCTGAATTTGTGCTATTTTTAGCTTTTCCCACCCTGACAATATGCTTTCACATAAAAAAAATGTCCCAAATTGTTATAAATGCACAGCAAGATGTTTCTGTGGTATTAACATTAAAACATGGTTATTTTACCACCAAAAAAAGTTCTTGTCATCAAGATTTAATGAAACTATTTGATTTTTATCCCTTATATCATTGCGTCATAGCATGTATTTGGCAGATAACATAGCCTGATGTAAACATTGCAAAAACTCACAAAAATCCCATTAATTATCTCAAATGAAAGTTTTATGCCTTAAGTTGTATCAACTGATAGAAAATAAAAACAGTTAAATGACCATGACTGCACTTTTGATCATTTAATAGTCCCATTACTTACACCATGCAGGTGTAAAAAAGGGGGGTCAATATTCCTTGACTCTTCAATACCTTGAATTTTTTACTTAACCCATTGTAAAAATTGTGGAAAGTCTTTTAAGAAGTAGAACAAACAAGAAAAAAATCAACAAAACTGATCTTGATATTGAAAGTTTATGTTCCTGTAGTCCAAAATGAAATTTTCAAGTATTTTCTATCAAAGTCATACAATACAGTCAGTTTAAATTGAGCTGTGAAATTTGTAATATAAGTCACATTATGCTCAGATAGGATGTTTCTGACTTCAAATTGACTAAGAATTAAGAATAAAGCAAAGCAAAGATTTCTGAGCAACTTTTTTGGCTCTTTAGGTGTCAGACCACCAATTACTCCCTCCAATTTAGAACGTATGTAAAAGTAGTCCTACTTTGACACAAAATAGTGCTTTTGATGTCATTGTTTACTTAAACTTACTAACAAATTTGCAGAAATAAAACTTTTGGTGAAAGGGAAATATATTTAGACCATTTTGAGCCAAAATTCACTTGTCTATGAGTTGGCATTAAAAATTCAGGATTAATGCGCTACATAGTACACTAATTTAAGATTTCCAGAAAACCGAGAGTTATTTTGGTAGTACCTGTCTTTTCAAAATCAGAAATTTGTTACAAGACTTTAAACATTGGTTGAAAATTGGCATGTAGGAAGGTGATACATGTACAATTCAGGATATACCTGGTTTCCTTGAAGTTAAACTTAAGGTAAAATATTTAGAAAGCTGTGAAAATTGCAAAATTTGGTTGAACAGATAGGGATTTTTAATTGGTGGTCTGACACCTTTATCAGGTCAAGATCTATCTGCCCTGAAATTTTCAGATGAATCAGACAACCTGCTGTTGGGTTGCTGCCCCTGAATTGGTAATTTTAAGGAAAATTTGCAGTTTTTGGTTATTATCTTGAATACTATTATAGATAGAGATAAACTGTAAACAGCATTAATGTTCAGCAAAGTAAGATTTACCAATAAATTGACATGACTGAAATGGTCAGTTGATCCCTGTAGGAGTTATTGCCCTTGATAGTAAATTTTTAACCATTTTTCGTAAATCTTAGTAATCTTTTACAAAAATCTTCTCCTCTGAAACTACTGTGCCAAATTTAACCTAACTTGGCAACAATCATCTTTGGGGTATCTAGTTAAAAAATGTGTCCGGTGAGCCAGCCATCCAACCAAGATGGCCACCACAGCTAAAAATAGAACATAGGGGTAAAATACAGTTTTTGGCTTATAACTCAACAACCAAAGCATTTAGAGCAAATCTGACAGGATTTAATTGTTTATCAGGTCAAGATCTATCTGCCCTGAAATCTTCAGATGGATCGGACAACTGGTTGTTGGGTTGCTGCCCCTGAATTGGTAATTTTAAGGAAATTTTGCAGTTTTTGGTTATTATCTTGAATACTATTATAGATAGAGATAAACTGTAAACAGCAATAATGTTCAGCAAAGTAAGATTTACAAATAAGTCAACCTGACCAAAATTGTCAAAGAACTCCTTAAGGAGTTATTGTCTTTTATAGTCAATATTGAACAACTTTTCATCATTTTTGTAACTTGTACAAAAATCTTCCTTTCTAAAACTATGGGCCAAATTTAAACAAACCTGGCCACAATCATTACTAGGGTATCTATTTTAAAAAGTGTCTAATGACCCTGCCTGCCAACCAAGATGGCCGACATCAGTAAATACAGTAACAGGTGAGCGACACAGGTTCTTGAGAGCCTCTAGTTAATATTTCTAAAGTAAAATAAAAAAAATATTTTAAATTCATTTATAATTTCTTAATTCATAAAACTCAAATGAGTTCATTTCTGAGTCCTTGGTGTATTGGCAGGTTAATGGGACCAAATTCCCTCTCCTATCAATATAATGATCTTCTAATCATAAAACTTCCATGTCCCATCAAGCAATATCTTGCACAACATTAGCTTCTGTCGAAAGACTATTTAAAATTGCTGTTTTCAGACAAGATTAGATTCAGACTAATTGACAAAACATTTAAATAACTAAATTAAATGATTATCAAATGCATCGCTTAAACTATGCTTACATGAATATTTTACACATGCATTATATAAACATGTAAAATATTGTTAAAAAATATCATGATAAAATGTAATGTGTAATTTAATTAATTACTTTAGTAAAGTAATTGTAATTTAATTAATTACATTTCAAAAACTGTGTAATGTGTAATTAGTGTAATTGACCATTTTTGCAATGTAATGTGAAATTTAATTAATTACATTCCAATGTAATTGACCCCAAGTCTGCTACCTACTCTAAGTTTTAGTGCCTAATCTAACACTTCGATGCCATTTTGGAACAAGCACTGTTAACTGATTCCCTAGTATAAACCTGCTAAAAAAGTTTGTAAAATAAAATAATATTGTCTACTTAGCTACATTTGTACCTATAGTTACCCCTATTTTTTCAGCACATTAGCAGAAACACATGACAGACATGTATTATTTGTTTTAAGTCTAATGAGCCAGATAAAACCAAAATTAGCCTCAATCATCCTTAGGGTAAACAAACGTATCCAATGACCCTTCCCTTCAACCAAGATGGCAGCCATGACTAAATAGAACATAGGGGTAAAATACAGTTTTTGTCATATCTCCTAAACTAAGGCATTTGGCATGTTGAAAAGCAAATCTGACGTGTTCATCAAGTCAAAATCTATCTGCCCTGAGTTTTTCAGACACATCAGACAACTTGTTTTCATACACCCATTTACAGGATGTATTATGGTATACCATTGTCTTTCTGTCCGTCCGTCATCAACATGTTGGACTTTAACTCAAAAGGGCTTTAAATAATTGGCATAAAACTTTAGTGAATTGTGTATATCTATTGACGTGAGCACCCTTTCGTCTTTTATAAAAAAATTCGATTTTACATTTCTAAGATATGGGGTTTTATTCATTAAAAAAGGGGTGATTTTCCAGTTTTTAGATAATAACCCAGGAATGCTTTTAGACCTTGCAAGAAATTGTGGTGAATTGTTTATAACTATTGACATGAGCTCCCTTTTAATTTTTACAAATTGATGATGTTTCTGAGTTACAGGGTTTTATTCATAAAAAAGGGACCTCCCAGATTTCAGACAATACTCAAAAATGCTGTTAGCAATTCTCATGAAACTTTTGTGAATTGTTTATATTTATTGAAGTAAGCACCCTTTTGATTTTCATAAATTTTTGATATGACATTGAGAAATAGTTGAACTTTATTTGTTTATAGTCTGACAACAGATTTACTAAGTATTGTGCAACAGCACAGTGTATTACAAAACAGCAAGAAATCTTTAATTGAATATACAATCAATTCATATAACCAAGTTCAGGTTCTTTGACTACATTTATTTAGAAACCTGTAATATGTCAAATATTTAATTACAATTCAAATTCAGACCGGTATCAAGTTTTTATAAAATTCCATAAATATTTGCCCTGACTTATTTAATTTAGGGTTGGACCTCTGCAGGCTTATCCAACTTGGCTCATTGAAGCAGTTTATTATTTGGATTGCTGTATCTGAATTGGTAACTTTAAGGGAATATTTATAGCATTTTTTTACTGGTATCACGTAGTCGTCTTCAGCTGAAGACACATTTGATTTCCGGATAATAACTTTAGTTAAGTACATGGACAATGATGGACCTCTATGAAATTTTACTAAAAGGTTCAGTACCACAAAAGGAAGAGTTTGGGATTGATTTCAGTGGTTATGGTTAGGAATACGGGACCAAAAAGGTGCTTAAAACAAGGATTTTTGTAGTTTCTAGACAATAACTAGTTAGTTGCACAGTATTGCGCAATAGCAAGAAATTTTCGATTGCACAGTTTTGCACAAAAGCATGACACCTTCAGTTGTACAGTATTGTGCAATAGAATGAAATCTTCAATTGTACAGTATTGCACAATAGCATGAAATATCTAATTGCACAGTACTCCACAATAGCAAGAAATCATCAATTGCACAGTATTGCCCAATAGCAAGAAATTTTATTTGGTACAGTATTGCACAATAGCACTATATAGTGCAATAGCATGGTATGGCACAATATCATCTTCAATTGAAATTAATATAAATTAACCCATTTCAAATGTTTAGCCCTTTCACCACATTCATTTTGTGTCAGTAACCTATGTTGTGTCGTGTGTATTATTGTTTGTGTGTTTGTCCTTTTCATTTTTAGCCATGACGTTGTCAGTTTATTTTCGATTTATGAGTTTGACTATCCCTCTGGTATCTTTCGTCCTTCTTTTATGTCAAAAATGTTACCACAATCCTAATTCAGACAGTATAAAGCTTGAATATTGTGTCCAAACTGGTCTACCTCTGTAGTCTGACCAAGCTGGGCTTGGCAAAGCATTACAATGTATCTTGAATATACGTAGATAGAGATAAACTGTAAACAGCAAAATTGTTCAGCAAAGTAAGTAAGCATGACCACAATGTCAACTGACCCCTTAAGTAAATTTTTCACCATTTTTTCGTAAATTTTTACATTTATAATCTTTTTAACAAAAACTTCTCTGAAACTACAGCATGTACAGGCAAAATCAAACCAAACTTGGCCTTAATCATTCTAAGTGTATCCAATGACCTAGCCCATCAACAAAGATGACCACTATGGCTAAAAATAGAATATGTGGAAAAAAAAGGGGGGGGTTAAAATTCAGGTTGGCTTGTATCTCTTACACCATAGTATTTAGAGCAAATCTTGCAGAGTAAAAAAGTAAGTTTATCAGGTCAAGATTCTGACGGCCCTAAAATTTTCAGAAACTTCAGACTCACCGTTGTTGGGTTGATGCCCCTGAGGAAATTAGAGATCAACTGTAAACTGCAAAAATGTTCAGTAAAGTAAGCTGTTAGTGTCCACTTGATCTTCATGCACTGGGCCAAATAGAAATGAACTAAGCAACAATTTTCAATAGGGAATCTTGATTGAAAAATGTATCTAACCAACATATATGGTAAAAATAGAACATAGATGTTTTCTATAGATGGGAACATTGAAAAAAAAACCAATTTCAAATGGTCACAACTTGAAAACTAATTTAAATAATGATAAGGGATCTTCAGTAAATATTTTAAGGTTACACAATGGGATAACCTTTAAATTTATCTACTGGGCCAAATTAAACCAAATATTGAGAGCCTGTAGTTTGCTTTTTATACGACCGCCTTTGGGATCGTAAAATGGTATAATGTCGTCGTCTTCATCATCAACTGAATCTTCCGAAGACGCAATTGGTGTCCGGACAATAAATTTAAGTGAATGATCATCTCTATGAAATTTAATGAGAAAGTTCAATACCACATAAGGAAGGTTGGGATTGATTTTGGGAATTATGGTACCGACCGTTTTAGAAAAAGTGCCCAAAGCAAGCATTTTTCTACATTCAGGATATTAACTTGTGTATAAGTATTTCAATTGCTCTGAAATTGCATCACAATGTTTAATACCACAAGTAGAAGATTTTAATTCATTTTGGGGGTTATGGTACCAACAGTTTAGGTATTAAGGGCCAGAAAGAGGCCAAAAACTAGCATTTCTGTAGTTTCTGGACGAAAACTCGTGTGCCAGTGTATGGATCGTACTTACATTGTACTACAAGGTTTAATATTACAAAAGGAAGGCTGGGATTGAGTTTGGGGTTGATTGCCCAATTCATGCAGGAAATATGGGTGCCCAAAAAGTGCCAAAAACAATCATTTTTCTAGTTTCAAGACAATAACTCGTGTTTAAGAATACGGATCTCTCTGAAATCTTACTACAAGGTTCCAAACTACAAAGGATATGTTTGGTTTGAGTGTGGGGGTACTTGCTCCAAGAAAGGGAGGGGTTTCCATTCTTTAAAGGGGTTCAAATTTTCTTGAAAGAATCTTTAATTGCACAGTATTGTGTAATAGATTTGTAAGATCTTGACATTTGTTTGTCAGAAACCTATACTATGTAAAAAATTTGATCACAACCCAAATTAATTGATAGAATCAAGCTTGGATATTGTGTCCAAATTTTCACAACTGTTCAGGGTCCAAACTCTGCGGTTGTATCAGGCTGCGCTCAGCGAAGCATTTTATTGTAGAGTGCGGGACTTTTTATCATGTTCTTTAGCAATCCTGTTTTTTTGCCAAACTTGGACAGAAGCTTGTTTATGCTATTAAAAGATAGAATCAAGAAGTAAATTTAAAAAAAAACAAACCCTGTTAATCTTTAGTTTGTTTATGAATGGATTTAGTTTTTCTGTCAGCTAACATTTCATAAAATTCACTCTGTCGTTGAAGTTTTTCAATGTTTTATAACTTTATTAGAATATCCTGGATTTCTACCAAACTTCGACAGAAGCTTGTTTATGATCATAAGATAGTGCCCAGAATTAAATTTTATAAAAAAAAATCCTGTTTATCCGTATTTTACTTATGTTTAACTTTACCTGTTCTAGTTCAGCAACCTGATGTTCAATGATTAATTGTTGTTTTTTGTTGATGTGGTTCATAAATGTTTCTCGTTCCGCATTTTTATACAACCGCAGAATAATTTTACAGTCATATATTAGTATCATGTCGTCGTACATACGAACGTACAGACAAGGGTAAAACTTAAAAAAAAAAATTACTCATTTATTTAGTTATACATTTTTTATATGTTGAGTAAACGCATGATTTAGCTTACCTTATTAATGTATAGATAACTTTTATATGTTATAACATCCTTTTTTTTTGTCCCTGCTTTTTATATTTGTTAAAAAAAATGATTGCTTTATTTCATTTCATAAATAGCACAATGTATATACATTTATTAGGTTATCTTAAGATGTGTAAATAAAGAATTAATGGAATTTGAGGATGGGGCAGTGTGCTTTTTTGTCGAGCCTGCAACTTTTGTTGCAGAAAGCTCGACATAGGGATAGTGATCCGGCGGCGGCGGCGGTGGAGGCGGCGGTGTTAGCTAACTTCTTAAAAACTTTATATTTTAGAAGGTGAAAGTCCTGGATGCTTCATACTTTGTATATAGATGCGTCATGTTACGAAGTTTCTGTCAGTCACATGTCCAATGTCCTTGACCTCATTTTCATGGTTCAGTGACTACTTGAAAAAAAAGTTAAAATTTTTTGTAATGTTAAATTCTCTCTTATTATAAGTAATAGGATAACTATATTTGGTATGTGCGTACGTTGCAAGGTCCTCATGCCCGTCAGACAGTTTTCACTTGACCTCGACCTCATTTCATGGATCAGTGAACAAGGTTAAGTTTTGGTGGTCAAGTCCATATCTCAGATACTATAAGCAATAGGTCTTGTATATTCGGTATATGGAAGGATTGTAAGGTGTACATGTCCAACTGGCAGGTGTCATCTGACCTTGACCTCATTTTCATGGTTCAGTGGTTATTGTTAAGTTTTTGTGTTTTGGTCTGTTTTTCTTATACTATATGCAATAGGTCTTCTATATTTGGTGTATGGAAGGATTGTAAGGTGTACATGTCTAGCTGGCAGGTGTCATCTGACCTTGACCTCATTTTCATGGTTCAGTGGTGTTTGTTAAGTTTTTGTGTTTTGGTCTGTTTTTCTTATACTATATGCAATAGGTCTTCTATATTTGGTGTATGGAAGGATTGTAAGGTGTACATGTCTAGCTGGCAGGTGTCATCTGACCTTGACCTCATTTTCATGGTTCAGTGGTCAAATTTAAATTTTTGAGTTTTGGTCTTTTTTCTAATACTATATGCAATATGTTAACTATATTTGGTGTATGGAAATATTTTATGATCTATATATTAGTTGTGCAGGTTTTATTTGACCTTGACCTCATTTTCACGGTTCATTGATCAGTGTAAAGTTTTAATGTTTTGGTCTGTTTTTCTTAAACTATAAGCAGTAGGTCAACTATATTTTTTGTATGAAAGAATTGTTAGCTGTACATGTCTTTCTGAAATGGTTCATCTGACCTTGACCTTAATTTCATGGTTTATTGGTCAATGTTTGGCTTTCTTGGTTAATGTGAAGTTTATGTGACAGTTGTAATAAAGTTTTATATTTAGGACTATCAACATACTATCAATGATTAGTAAAGAAGGCGAGACATTTCAGTGTGTGCACTCTTGTTTTATATCTATTTAAGACCACTCTTTTTGAAAATAAAAAAAAATGATTGGAATAAAAAAGGGTTCATTTTATGCATTCAGTACTCATAAAGGGCCTTAAAATTCAAGTCTTAAGGTGAGCTTTAAAAATTAGTACTTAGTTTTTGATCTCATTAACAATTTGTGTATGCTTATGTAAATCTAGATATGCAAAGTGACACCTCACATATACTAGTGTTGTGATATAAACATGAGACAAACTTGACCAGATCAATTAAGGAAACACAAAACAATGGACATTTTGTGGTAAGGTACTTATTGTGTGATCTCTTCTCTTTTGTCTAAATAATTATTTTTCATTACTTTATGTACATGGATGTATAAATCTAATTCATTTACCATAAGTTTGTATGGAATGGTGTTTTGATATTGGGATGTAGTACAGATTTTTTTGCAGATCAGTACAAATTGGCCTAAATTTTATGGGAAAACATTGAATTATCTTCCCTAGAACAAAAATATAAATCTTCTTTAAGATGAGAAATATCTTAAGTTACATATTATTTACATATTATATATAAGCCTCTGGCCTTTGTTAGTCTTGTAGTTTTTAATTTTAGTTGCTTTTGTACAATTCGGAAATTAGTATGGCGTTCATTATCACTGAACTAGTACATATTTGTTTAGGGGCCAGCTGAAGGACGCCTCCGGGTGCGGGAATGTCTCGCTACATTGAAGACCTGTTAATGACCTTCTGCTGTTGTTTTTTCTATGGTCGGGTTGTTGTCTCTTTGACACATTCCCCATTTCCATTCTCAATTTTATTTGTTTTAACAGTGGGTTTCATTTTTTGTTTTGTTTTGTTTATGTATATATTTAATATGAACATGGATTTCTGGTATTTTGCACTTACAATATGTCTATGATACATTTTTTTCAGGGATTTTGTTTTATGAAAGCAGACTAGACTGACCTGATATATCTTGCATGAACTATTATTTCCTTTGTTTTTATTGTTCTGCTTTGCAGTCGTATATTGGTATCATGCGTTGTCTGAAGACATTTTGTTTCCTGGTAATAACTTGAGTATAAGTCAATAGAAATCTATATAATTTAAACACAAGTTTTTATAACCACAACAGGAAAGTTGGGCTCGATTTTGGGGGTTATAGTCCAACAGAGTATGAAAAAAGGAGCCTAATTAAGCATTTTTTATACGACCGCAAATTTTGAAAAAATTTTCGTCGTATATTGCTATCACGTTGGCGTCGGCGTCGTCGTCCGTCGTCCGAATACTTTTAGTTTTCGCACTCTAACTTTAGTAAAAGTGAATGGAAATCTATGAAATTTTAACACAAGGTTTATGACCACAAAAGGAAGGTTGGTATTGATTTTGGGAGTTTTGGTCCCAACATTTTAGGAATTAGGGGCCAAAAAGGGCCCAAATAAGCATTTTCTTGGTTTTCGCACTATAACTTTAGTTTAAGTTAATAGAAATCTATGAAATTTTGACACAAGGTTTATGACCACAAAAGAACGGTTGGGATTGATTTTGGGAGTTTTGGTCTCAACAGTTTAGGAATTAGGGGCCAAAAAAGGGCCCAAATAAGCATTATTCTTGGTTTTCGCACAATAACATTAGTTTAAGTAAATAGAAATCAATGAAATTTAAACACAATGTTAATGACTACAAAAGGAAGGTTGATATTGATTTTGGGAGTTAAGGTCCCAACAGTTTAGGAATTAGGGGCCAAAAAGGGACCCAAATAAGCATTTTTCTTGGTTTTCGCACCATAACGTTAGTATAAGTAAATAGAAATCTATGAAATTTAAACACAAGGTTTATGACCATAAAAGAAAGGTTGGGTTTGATTTTGGGAGTTTTGGTCCCAACATAATAAGGGGCCCAAAGGGTCCAAAATTAAACTTTTGTTTGATTTCATCAAAATTGAATAATTGGGGTTCTTTGATATGCTGAATCTAACTGTCAATATATATGACTGTGTATGTAGATTCTTAACTTTTGGTCCTGTTTTCAAATTGGTCTACATTAAGGTCCAAAGGGTCCAAAATTAAACTTAGTTTGATTTTGACAAAAAATGAATCAGTTAGGTTCTTTGATATGCTGAATCTAAAAATGTACTTAGATTCTTGATTATTGGCCCAGTTTTCAAGTTGGTCCAAATCGGGGTCCAAAATTAAACTTTGTTTGATTTCATCAAAAATTGAATAAATGGGGTTCTTTGATATACCAAATCTAACTGTGTATGTAGATTCTTCATTTTTGGTCCTGTTTTCAAATTGGTCTACACTAAAGTCCAAAGGGTCCAAAATTAAACTTAGTCTGATTTTAACAAAAATTGAAATCTTGAAGTTCTTTGATATGCTGAATCCAAAAATGTACTTAGATTTTTTATTATGGGCCCAGTTTTCAAGTTGGTCCAAATCAGGATCTAAAATTATTATATTAAGTATTGTGCAATAGCAAGTCTTTTCAATTGCACAGTATTGCGCAATGGCAAGAAATATCTAATTGCACAATATTGTGAAATATCTAATTTTTTTAATTAGAGTTATCTTTCTTTGTCCAGAATAGTAAGCAAGAAATATCTAATTGCAAAATATTGTGCAATAGCAAGATTTTTTTTTAATTGGAGTTATCTTTCTTTGTCCAGAATCAACTTAAATCTTTGTTATATACAATATACAATGTATATTCACTTTTTACTACCAACTGATAAATTAAAATAATCTTTATCATTCAGTGATAACAAGCAGTTTTTTTACATCTTAATATTTTATGATGTATTTAAATGAGTAGTTATTGTTGCAAACTCCATTAGAAATTTTAATTGAGATTAGTTTTGGAATAAGGGAAAGGGGGATGTGATTAAAAAAATTGGGTTCAATTTTTCTCATTTGAAATTTCATAAATAAAAAAGAAAATTTCTTCAAACATTTTTTTGAGAGGATTAATATTCAACAGCATAGTGAATTGCTCTAAGAGAAACAAAAATTTTAAGTTCATTAGAACACATTTATTCTGTGTCAGAAACCTATGCTGTGTCAACTATTTAATCACAATCCAAATTTAGAGCTGAATCCAGCTTGAATGTTGTGTCCATACTTGCCCTAACCATTCAGGGTTCAACCTCTGCGGTCGTATAAAGCTACGCCCTGCGGAGCATCTGGTCTAGTTTCTAGACAATAACTTGTGGAACAGTGTATGGGTCTCCCTGAAATTATACCACAAGTTTTCATATCACAAAGGGATGGTTAGGATTGGATTTGGGGGCTATGGCTCAAACCGTTTAGGAATTATGGGAAAAAAGCGGGAAAACGAGGGTTTCTTGGTTAATAGACAATTACTTAAGTAAAATAAAGGCAACAGTAGTATACCGATGGTCAAAACTCATAAATCGATAGAAAAAAAACCAAATTTGGGTCATAAACAAAAACCGAGGGAAACGCATTAAACACAAGAGAATGACGACACAACATTAAAATGTAACACACACAGAAACGAACTAAGCATGAGACTAAATCCGATGAGAATAACAAATAAAACATCAAAACTAAATACATGAATTTGGGATAGAAAAGCACCGTGACACGTTTTATAATAATGTGAATTCACACTCAAATATAAGAGGAAACAACGACACAAAAGAAACACAACGTTAAAATGTAACACACACACAGAAACGAACTATAATATAACAATGACCATATTCCTGACTTGGTACAGGACATTTTTTAAAGAAAAAAATGGTGTTATGTTTAAATAACGTCCCTTACTCTGCTTTTAAATTATGTTTATTGTCTTGAGGTGATAAACTGTCAATTTATTTTAAGATTTTTTTTTAGAAAATGTTGATTTAATTTTAACGATGATTATGTACGTTATTTTCTATTTTAAGACTTTCATGGTGTATTTCAATTGGTTATTATGGTGACAGACTCCATTGGAAAATTTATTTGAGATAATAACCGTATCTTGAGGGAAAGAATTTTTTTTTTGGAAAAAGGGGGGGGGGGGGGGGGGAGATTTTCTTTATCAAGATTTCAGAAATTTGAAAGAAAATTCATATATTATTTTTTTAAGAGGAGGCGGGAAATCATTTTGACAATCTGTTCGTATTGGATCTTAATATTGAAGACAAGAGATTTACTCTGATAAATTTTAATGGGCGAAATGATGATACTTCCTGCTTCTATGACAATTTATCAGAAATTATAGATCTCTTTGGGAATCAGCTTTGTATAATTTGTGGGGACTTTACTCTTCTTATTCAAATTTTAACATTGATACCCATCACTACCAGACTATAACTATAAACACTCCAATATCTCCAATATCTAGAGAGAAAGTTTTAGAAATTAATAGAGTATAAGTATCTTCTCAACCCATCTAGAGAATTAAAAACCAATTCTTCAGAGATCAATTGAAGGTCTTTCCACCTCGATAATAAGTATGAAATTTAAAAAAACGATGGTAGAAAATTACACTCCGTGTTGATGTAATGTGGTATTATAAAATCAAACTGATAAAAAAAAAAAGATTAATAGATTTATGCAGAAGACTTAATTGTTTTATAATGAACCAGAAAGAATTTTTTGCAAAGGTCAAAATCTAGACCTTTGACCTTGACCTCAATTTTGAGGTCATAAGTCAGTAATCTCAAATCAAAAGACTCCAGGTCAATCACTTGTATGGTTGTAGAGAAATACTGATTTCAAATACAAAAGGGGAGAAAACTCCTATAAGGGTTAACCAAAACTCTTCGACTTATATAGGTTGAAGTTGTGCCTTTTTGTTAACAGTTATTTGGCAAACACATCCTATCATTTACTGTCACAGTTTCTTTGGAATAACAAAAACAAGCAAAATTCAAAATTTATTACATGACTTTGACCTTTGACCTTGACCTCAATTTCCTTCAAATGGACCAAGGACTTCATATCAAAAGACTGTAGGCCTCTACGACTTATAACGTATGAATTTATCCAACAAATCACCTATCTTAAATTTTCAAAGGGAAATAACTCCCATAAGATGTCTTCCGACCACTCAAGTCACAATTAACCAAATCATTCTTAAGAGTAGACAAACAATTTTGTGAAAACAGTAAAATCTTTTACGGTTTTAGAGATATAGCGATAACAATAAAAAGGGGACACAGGGAGATAACTCCTATAAGAATAAGTGTTCGGTCACACAGGGTGAGTTTTGAAACCCCCATTACTGTACAACATCATTGGCCAAAAATCCATTCGATTATGTTGTAAGACAAAACAGCATCTCAGACAGCAGAAGAAAAAATCTTAAACGTTTCACTTGGAGAAGGAAAAACCCTTTAACAATCTTAGATTCAATTTCTTTTTGATTTCTGAAATCTTCTCATTTGACATTTGTAGAGTTAACATTGGTAATTGCTACAGGTCAGATGAGATCATTCACCAGTGATATTGACTTTGATAATAAATGTTTTTTTTAAAAGGCTTATGCCTCCGGTAGTTTAATAACTCTCTCCTTTAAGATCCCAAATAGGCACAACTAATACATTTTATGATTCTTATAGACATTGTGTTTATCACTGCAAAAAACAAAAAGATCAAGTTTCAATTTTGATGATATCACTTAGTATACTGTCCTAGAGTAATGCCCCTTTACAAATTACTGAATTTTTCATTTCTGTTCTCTAAGTTTGCCTCTCCCAAATGTTTTGTACCACAAAAACTCAGATCAATTATTGTTTGGTAGTGTCACTTAAATAGTTCTTGAGTTATGTCCCTTTATAACATTATATGAAAGCTGGCGCATCAGTTGTGTCCCATGCACATTCCTCATTTATCTATTTTCTTTCTTTTCTAGATCGCTAGCTGGCACAAAGGTTCAAGTGAGCTTTTCTCATCACTTAAGCTTGGTGTTTGTCGTCTGTTGCTGTTGTCCGTCTTTGTCGTCCATCGCCCTTTCTCGTCGTCCCTCGTTCGTCCTCGTCGTCCATTAATTTTACAAACCTCTCGGCCACAATGATCACTAGGGTATCTAGATAAAAAAAAAATTCTTATGACCTGGCCTACCAACCAAAACGGCCGACATAGGGTTGAAATTTAGTTTCGGTTTATATCTCTGAAACCAAAGGATTTTGAGCAAATCTGACGGAGAAAAAATTGTTCTTTAGGTCAATATCTATCTTCCCTTGAATTTAAAGAAAAATCAGACAACCTGTTGCTGCACAAACATTGGTAATATTAGGTTAATTTTGCAGTTTTTGATTATTATCTTGAATGTTACTACAGAAAGAGATAAACTGTACACAGCAATAATGTTCAGCAAATTAAGATATACAAATAAGTCAACTAGCCAAAATGTCATTTGACCCATTAAGTAGTTATTGCCCTATATAATCATTTTTGTCGAGCCTGCGACTTTGGTCGCAAAAAACTCGACATAGGGATAGTGATCCAACGGCGGCGGTTGCGTTAGCTTTTTTCTTAAATGCTCTATATTTTAGAAGGTGGCTGACCTGGACCTTATGTTACGAATTTTCGGTCTGTCACTTGTCCATTGTCCTTGACCTCACGACAGTTTAAGTAGATATTGCCCTTTAAAGTAAATTTTTTACAATTTTTCGTAAATTTTTGTAATCTTTTACAAAAATCATCTCCCGAAACTAGACAGACAATGGCCCCAATCATCATTAGCTTATGAAGTTTTAAAAAAAATGTCTCTGATGACCCCGCCTGCCAACCATGGCTGAGATGGCTTAAAATAGAACATAGGGGTAAAATGCAGTTTTTATACGACCGCAAAAATTAAAAACAATTCGGTCGTATATTGGTATTACGTCGTCAGCGTCGTCCGAAGACGGATGGTTTCCGGATAGAAAGTCAATAGAAATCAATAAAATTTTAACCCAATGTTTATAACAAGAAAAGGAAGGTTAATTGGGAGTGATTTTGGTGGTTATGATCCAAAAGATTTAGGATTTAGGGGCCCAAAGGGGTCCAAAACAAGCAATTATCTAGTTTCAGGACAATAAGTTTTGTATAAGTATTTCAATTGCTCTGAAACTGTACCACAATGTTTAATACCAAAAGTACAAGGTTGGGATTTATTTTACGGGTTATTGAGCAAACAGTCTAGGAATTAAGGGGGCCAAAAAACTAGCATATTTCTAGTTTCCGGACAATAACTTGTGCATAACTGTATGAATCTCAGTTAGTCAATGACATTGTACCACAAGGTTCCATATAACAAATGGAAGGTTGGGATTCAGTTTGGGGTTAAATTCCCCGAACACGTAGGAATAAGGGGCAAAAAAAGGGCAAAAAAAGAAGCATTTATTCTAGTTTACAGACAATAACTTTTGATGAAGTGTATGAATCTCTCTCAAATTATACGACAAAGTTTTTTACTACAAATGAAAGGCAGGAATTGATTGGGGTTCTTGCTCCAAGGTGGGTTTCAATAAGTTGGGGGCCAAAAGGGCCCAAATAAGAATTTTTGTAGTTTCCAGTATAAATCTCTCGTAAATTATACCACAAGTTTCCATATTACTACACAGAGATGGTTATGGGAATTATGGCTCAAATAATTGAGCAAATAGGGGCCAAAAAAAGGGGAAAAATGGTTTTTCTCGTTAAAAGACAATTTAGACAATGTAAAAGCAGCGTAAGGGAGTGAGCTCAACTCCATTTAAAGAATACCGTTATATATATGTTTGATTACTTCCCTAACACTGCTTGAAAACAAGTATTTAGAAATGGTGATTGTTTTAAGATTATTAGCTGTAAAAAAATATTTAAAAGTTACTATTAATTAATATCAATTTTAACATGACTGTACATGTATGTCATTGTATATTTAAATTTTTTATGATGTATTTAAATAAGTAGTGATTGTTGCAAACTCCATTAGAAATTTGATTTAATTTTTAATAAGGGAAAGGGGAGGTTAAAACAAATTGGAGGGGGAGGTTACAATTTCTCATTTCAGATCTCCGTAACAAAAAAGAAAATTTCTCTAGATATTTTGAGGGGATTAATATTTAACAGCATAGTGAATTGCTCTGAAACTAAAGCAAAAGCAAAAGTGCAATTGTTGCATTATTTCATGCATCAATTATTGTAAACAAATATCAGGTGACCAACACAGGCTCCTTGGAGCCTCTAGTTGTCTATTACTATACGAGATCCAGAGAAAATGTAAAAAGCAAAACTGATCAGTATATAATACAATATCTTAAGATCAGTCACATAGCTGAAATCATAAGACGAGTCTTTATGACAGTAATTCATTTAATGATGATTTTTAGATGCCAGGGATGTATAATAGTATACTGACATCTGACTTTCTGACTGTTCGTCTGTCTATCCGTCTGTTTGTCCGTCTTTCCCGCTTTAGGCTTAAGATTTTGGTTAAGGCAAGGTTAAGTTTTTGGTCAAGGTAGTATTTGATGAAGTTGAAGTCCAATCAATTTTAATGACAAATTAGAGGTTTTATCCCATTTTCACGGTCCACTGAACATAGAAAATAATAGTGCGGATGAGGCATCTGTGTACTGGGGACACATTCCTGTTTTTTACATAAGTTTTAGATTTTAGTTTCCAAGTTATGGGATTTTAATCATTAAAACTATATCATGAATAAGGACAAAAATATCAAGCAAACTTGGTCACAATCATGTTTGATGTGTGTAGTTTAAAAAAAAATGTGTCACATGATTCTGTCTGTAATGATTTAAAACAAAAGAGTAAAGTGCAAGTTTTTTCAATATTCTTTTGAAAATCTAACTGGGGGGGAAATGTTGAAAATGTTCAGCCTTAACTTTTATCTTATTATGTCAAAACTGTCTGAAGACTTCTAACAGGAGAATTGCCCTTCAGTTGTATACCATTGTTAGTTCATTTTTGCATTTCCTTGAAATTTATTAAAGATAGAGAGAAACTTAAAAAAAAAACAAAAATGGTCAACAGCACATGCCCTATTAATATTTCAGCATGTCTTCAAATGTCATTTAACTACTTAAAGAATTATAGTCCTTTCATGTTGATTTTTACCAAAAAGTGGCTTGTTTAATATAAGCTGCTTCCCAAGAGTCATGAGGTGGACCAAGTGAACTTTTCTGATTCGTCCATCGTCGTTAACTTTTACAAAAATCTTATCCTCTGAAAATAGTGGGCCAAATTTAATCATATTATTATGGTTCAAACCAGTTAGGAGTTAGCGGCAAAAAAGGGGGAAACAAGGGTTTTTCTGGTTAAGGATGTACTATAACTATATTTTAGATGCAAGAATGTTAAAATGTGGAATTCAAATAATTGTCATAATTCAGAATTAGTTATGATATTTAGCACTGGCTTAAGAATGAATTTACTTGATAAATAGTTAATACAAATCTTCACAATTTTAGATAAGTGTAAAGCAAATTATTATGTAATCCCCTGCGGCTAAATGACAATAGGGAATTAAGATTAGAGAAGTGTTATATATACAAAAAGGATTTATTACTTTTTAAGATAATTTAGGTAATGTCACAAAGGCTTGATATTTTGGAAAATAGATAAACTAGCATTATTATGTAAATCAGATATATGAGTATTAATGTTATGTAAATTGAATAATAAAAAAAAAATATATAGTAGTTGACCATGTAGTTTGGTCCAAACTGTTTAGGAATTATAGGGCCAAAAACAATACTTTTCTAATACTTTGTAGACATTGCTTATTTCTTGACCAATTTCAATAGGGTTTTATTCACGAATTATTGGGGTTCTTTTATATGCTGAATCTAGTAACCTTGTATAAGGTTTTTGGAATTTGGTCCCCGTTTTCAAATTGTTCTACATGAGGTCCAAAGGGTCAAGCAATACAAAATTAAACTTTGTTTGATTTCATCAAAATTTTATTTATTGAGGTTTCTTGCTATGCCAAATCTTACCGTATATTTCGATTTTAAATTTTGGGTCCCGATTTCAAATTGGATTTTCAGGGTTGTTTGATATGCTGAATAAATCCATGTATTTAGATTTTGAATATTGGACTATAATTGGTAAATTTGATTTTTTAAGTTCATTAGACCACATTCATTCTGTGTCAAAAACCTATGCTATGTCAACTATTTAATCACAATCCAAATTCAGAGATGTATCAAGCTTGAATGTTGTGTCCATACTGGCTCGAATTGTTCAAAGTTCAACCTCTGTGGTCGTATCAGGCTGCGCCCTGCAGAGCATTTTATTAATATTAAGTTAACAAAAATATATACAATTAGATCGTAAAATGTTAAGGTATTGATATTGATTATCATTATCAACATAGCTTTGATCACTAGAGTGGGGTGCGCATATTCGCCGGGGACACAATTTCGCCGTTTTATAATTTTGAGTAGTAAATACTTCAAAAGATGGCTGAAATGGAAGAAATATGCAGGTAACTAAGATTTTTATAACAAATATGATTTTATTTTAAACTAGGACAAAATTGCGGCACTTACCGCAAAGGACCGAAAAACGGATAACGATTTTCGGCCAATTTCCTAAATGAATAACACGATTTCAAAGAAGTATTTCTTAGTAAATCTTTGACTGAATGCCCTAAATTTCAGTTCTGTACACCTTTAAAATGTCTGCTATTGCCATCTATGACGAAATTGATTTGAAAAATATTGTTTAAAGCTGCAGTTATTTGGGTTTAAATAGAATGTAAAAAAGCGGCGAATATGTGTCCCCCATTGACAAAACATCAGGCAATTTCAAACACCCTTTAATCTTACTTTTCAGATGATTATTTTCAAACAAACACGTTTTCAAGCTTAAGAATATTTTTCATTTGAAGTTATCTTCATATAGAAATATCAGTATACTTCAAAAATATATAGACCTGAACATAAACTGTGGAAAACATGGAAAGATATGGCGAAAATGAACACCCCATTCTACGTTTTTTGTCATAAAGCATCTCATTATTGTAGTCATCATGGTAATACACTAATTTATCTTCTCAACAACATGGTAGACATTTCCGTTCACCAGTTTCATCAGTTGTTTTCTATGTAGTGAAGCAGAAACATTAAGAATTTACTGAAGAAGGCCAATGGACGAGACATCTACATGATATTATCATGATGATAGTTTTTTAATACAATAATGTATAGATATGGTCCCTGATAGCAATTTTGAAACAAGGATGAAGCATCGCAAACAACTGAATGTTTTAAGCGCATTTGGTAGCTATCGTACTAATGAAAAATTGACCATTTTTCCAACATTTAATTTATCAATTTTGATTTTTGCGTTTTTGGCATGGCATCGTATTTTTCCTACAAAAAATTGTAAATTGGATTAAAATTCAAAAAAGGACTTTACAATTTAAGTATATATGAAGGCTGTGTAATAACATTAACGGTACCAATTTTCCTGCACCAGATGCGCATTTCGACAATACATGTCTCTTCAGTGATGCTCGTGGCCAAAATATTTGAAATCCAAAGCTAATATAAAAGATGAAGAGCTATGATCCAAAATGTCCAAAAAGTCCAAAAAGTATAGCCAAATCAGTGAAAGGAATCAGAGCTTTGCATGAGGGAGATACATTCCTTTCTTATAATAATTTCTAACATTTTGTCACAGCAAATGTTAATAACACAAAAAAGTTTTTATGATGAATTACTAGTACAAGCAAAGTTTCCATCACTGAAAATTAGACAAGTATGCATAACAGCGCTATTGAAAGTTTTAAAACTTTATATTTATTTTCACCACCATGTTTACATGATTTAGTTGTACTGAAAGATTGTAAATATAATTTTAGCTATTCTAATACTGCAGATATACCTAGGATTGAACATCAACCTATTGTAAGAAATCTTGTAGATACACAGCTGCTGTTTTATGGAATGATCTACCTGAAGAGATTAGAAAAAAATGCTCATTTCAGTCAGTTGAAAAATATATTTAATGCATGGAAAGGTAAGGACAGCAAGTGCACAGTTTGTGCAGATTATTAATTTATATGTTCTGAAGTTACTATTTAATAAATATAAATTCAAAACCACATCCTCAAATCAGTAACATACCCAAAATATATCAGCATTACCCTACAATCTAATCATACGTGGAACAAGCATATAGACAACATGGTTTTGTAACGAAATTTGAAAGTTGCAAACTCTAAAACAAAATTCGTATCAGGCATCTAAGAACTAGTAGGATATAGTTGAAGTGTTTAAGACCTGCATTTAAGACAAACCAACAGCAAACACTCGAAAAGGAACAGAGTCGAGCGGCTTGTCACGTATACAACACCTCAATTACAGGAGCAGTGTCACGAACGTGGTAAATCATCTAAAATGGTTACAACTAACTGTTAGATGTTTAAAAACTGGACTTATTTCATATTAAAAAGTAAAACACTGTATTGTAGCCATTCTGTTAACACATGTTCTTGGGCAAATCGACATTAGAACAAGACAAAACCATGCATACACAGACATATAATAATTTCTACATGTTCTATTAGGACACATATACAAATGGTCGCATTTCCCTCGTATAACACAATGGAGCTTGCTCCCTCAGGCTATCATTGAAACCAATTATGAAAAGAGAGCTCCAGAGATCATCTAACTACAGCTGTCTCTTCAGCTTCAAATATATAAACGCACTCAAACCAAAACATGTAAATCAAAGTTATAATTTTAAGCACAATCTGTATATATATTTCTATCTTATACTGTTATTTGATTATAATGAATTCGTATAAATTATCATCAATTCCGCATTCGCAACAAGTTTTGTTTTCTTCTTAAAGTAATGAAGCCTTGTTGATCATTAGAAGAAGAAGCTGATGTGTCTTTTACAGATATGACATTACAGCCATTGACATTAAACCATGCATTGGTAAGCATAAATTTCAAGAAACACGCATTTAACAGGAATATCAACTGTCATGCTTTTCAAATGATTACACTCAAAGGTGTAAGTATTTATTGGAAACCATACCAGTCTCTATCGAATAGACACAATTAATTACTGTGACACTTAACTAAATACACACATTCTTGACCTCAATGTATTATTTGTTTTGATCTACAATGTACACTTTATTTAAAAAGATCTGTTAATTTTGCTAGCTAGCTGAATGATTAATTAGATGTGTATTTCATTTCAAAGAAAAGACAAAAAATCGAGAAAAAAATATGTATCAATCCAAGCAAATTATACTCCACTATGAAAATCAGTGTCTAATAAGAATCTGACATAACACTAGTAGAAAGATTCCAATCTGAAACGGCCATTTTGGTCTGAACTGACTGAATTTACCGCTGGGAAAAAACGTTAAAACTTCCCAGATTTTAAGACACTGTTCAGTTTATTCAACCATGTCAAGATAAACAAGACAGAAGGCTCTAGCTGTTAAATAAGATATTTTAAGACGATTTTAGAAGAATTCAGACCAAACATATAAAGTGACACTCAAAATTTTCAGATAGGGTTAAGATCTGTTAAGTGTCTCAGAATAATATAAGAGTTGCGCCCCTTCATATGGATGACACATTTTAATTACAAAAAATGTACAATATAAATTCTAGAATGAAAAAGTATATTTTGAATGATTTAAAAAAAAATCATTGTTTGTCTTTGTCTTTATTTCTGTTTTTTTTTTTTATGAGATTAGGGAATTAATATATATGTCGTGTACATTTTATTATTTTGTACAGGTTATTACCTGCACAAAAACTTTGTAAGAGTAATTACTTGTACGATGCCATCATACAAGTTATTACTTGTACAAATATAACTGTAGGAGTAATTACCTGTACAGTATTTTCCGACCGTGCGAGGGCTGTATAGCCAGTCAAGGTTGTTAAACACCAACATATATATGTACAGTATTTGTTGAGAAAAAAAGAACAACATATAAAACTCGCTATCTTTTAGTTTTATTTGTTTTCTTTTTCTATCTGCTTTTTAAGGAATAACTCCAGCAAAAATGACACTTTGAGCATATAGGGTTGACCAACTAGGTATCACTAAAATACGAACTACTGATGCAAAGTGCAAAAGTAATTGAAAGGAAGAAATGAAATGAAACTCTTCTTCCAATTATTTATTATTTTTTCAATGGAGGGAAATATTCAATTGTTCTCTGACAGTTGTGTTTTAATTATAATTATTTATTTTCTTGGTTTTTTTTATGCAATTGCACAATTTTTAAGCATTCAGACCAGTGTCAGTTGTTCTCCTGTATTCATTAAATCATTATACTCTTAATGTCAGCATTTAATATTTTTACGGACACGTGACTTTAATGTGGAAGTGGTCTATCATATATAAATTAAAGTTCAGGCCAAAGAAGAAATTCTCTTCAATTTTAAAACACCATGCAGGATGTGTGGAGCTCCAAAAAGTAAAAACAATGTCAGTGAGTTGGTAAGCCACTTCTGCCTTATACGGCACAGTCCATGATCATGATAGTACATGATTGATAATCAACATGGTCTACCTGACAGTAATATCTTTGATTTTGACTTGACTACAAACATTAAAGACTGTAGTATTAACAGGAGGAGCGACCTTCAAAGTATTCACAAATATGAGTGAAAATCCGGATAATATCTAGCTCTGCTTATATTGGCAAATTGCGGTTTTTTAAACTCCTTTAATATAATTATTTTTTTGCCTCCATGACCAATTTTAAATCCAGAGTGTGTTGTTCTAATCAGAGGGTAAAGTTGATCAACTTTATAATTATTAATAATTTCGTCTCCTTTGCAAATAAGTTTATTATTTTAATTCCTGCTACATTCAAAAAATCATACCATCTTAAGAATTATTTTTTGAAGTGTTGTCTTTATGGAACTTAACTTGGCTTCCTTTACATTACTTAAAGTATCTCTTCTAAAATGTTTCAAATTTATACTGATGCACTTATAATAGATTATTTGTTCAAGGGAAAGTTTTGTTGCAGTCAGTAAATAGGCCAAGGTAAAATAATGATTTGTACAAGTGTTTATCTTTTTCTCAATATAAATTGGACAAGTAGTTAACTGTACAATTGTATTTGTACAAGTAATAACTTGTATGATGGCATCATACAAGTAATTACTTTTACAAAATGTTTGTACAAGTAATATCTGTACAAAATAATAACATTCACACGACATATATAACTTTTGTTAATTTGTTTTGTTGACAAAATAAATTTTTCGCAAATAACTGTTTATAATTTTATTTATTTTTTATTTGATATTTATTTATGTATTTATCTACTTATTCTTTGAAAAGAAGTTATTGCAAATTCTAAACATCACAGAAAAAAAGATTGAAATACCTTATAAATGTCATATGCATCTATAGCACGTTTCTGGATTTAACTTCATCAGAAACGATCAAAGCAAAATACAAATATGTTTTTGTCAGATAATTCATTATCTATTGATACTTTCCTCTCAAACTTATAATTACATGTACTTCGTGGCATTTTATGATCATTCCCCATGTGAGTTATTCTTCCTTTTTTTATACGACCGCAAAAAATAAAGAAAAATTGGTCGTATATTGGTATCATGTCGTCGTCGCCTGCGTCGTCGTCGTCTTCCAAAGACGGATTGTTTCCGGATAATAACTTTTGAATAAGTAGAAAGAAATCAATAAAAAAATTAACACAATGTTTATAACCACAAAAGGAAGCTTGGGATTGATAAGGGATTATGGTCCCAAAGGGGCCAAAAACAGCATTTATCTAGTTTTAGGACAAAAAGTTATGTATTAGTATTTCAATTGTTCTGAAATTGTACTACAATGTTAAATACCATAAATAGAAGGTTTGGATTTATTTTAAGGGGTGATTGGCAAAGCAGTCTAAGAATTAGGGGCCAAAAAGGGTCCAAACAAGCATTTGCCTAGTTCTTAAGACAATAACTTGTGTATAACTGTTTGGATCTTTCTGACATTGTACAACAAGGTTTCATATAACACAAGGAAGGCTTGGATTCAGTTTGGGGTTAATTGTTCCGAATATGTAGGAATAAGGGGTCAAAAAAGGACCATAAAGAGGCATTTGTCTACTTTAAAGACAATAACTTGTGTTTAAGTGTATGGATCTCTATAAATTTTTACAAGAAGGTTCAATACCACTAAAGCAAGATTGAGATTAATTTCGGGGGTTGTGGTCCCAATAGTGTAGGAATTAGGGGCAAACTAGGGGGCCAAAAAAATCATTTTTGTAGTTTTCAAGCAATAACTTTAAGTGTATAAATCTCTGTGAAATTAAACCACAAGTTTCCATACCATGAAAGGATGGTTAGTATTGACTTTGGGGGGTTATGGCTCAAAATGTTTTGGAATTGGGGGCAAAAAGGGGGAAAACTAGGTATTTCTGGTCAATGGACAATCAAGACAATTTAAAAGCAGTGTAAGGGAGGTTATTATAAAACATTTAACATACAATGTTGGGTATGTTCGGATTTACCTCCCTCACACTGCTAGTATATTATGTATAAAGAAATGTCAGGTTTTGGACTAATCCCCATAAAAGGGGGAGGGTAGGTGTTTTCAATTTTTTTTTCTTCAAATTTTTCAAATGCCAAATTTTGAAAAGTTGAAAGAAGAAATATTTAATTGCACAATGTTGCGCAATAGATTTGCAAGATCTTGACATTTGTTTTGTGTCAGAAACTCATATTATGTCAAAAATTTTATCACATTCCAAATTCAGAGCTGTACCAAGCTTGAAAGTTGTGTTCATACTTGCCGCAACTGTTCAGGGTTCGACTTCTGCAGTCATGCGCACTGCGGAGCACCTGGTTTAATTTGGGCAAGCCTTATTTTTTTTGCTATTATTTGTAAAATGCTGCGTCTGAATACTAAGGCATTATCAGGAAACCATGTGTCCGAGTTCACTAATAATATTCTGAAAACTGCACTTATATCGTGATGAGACAATGTTAAAACTATAAATAACATGCCATCGGAAATTAGAAGATGTTGATGATGGATTTTCAGAATAGAGAATGAGGAACAACAAGTATAACATGTATAAAAAAGAATAGAGAAAATAGAACAGAAAAAAAGAATAGAGATTAATAAGGTGCTTGACTAAATGAATTAATAATTATAAACAAAAAGTCTAAAGAATAGAAATAAAGGCATAATTTTTTTAACAATACAGAAATGAGGGAACTTTCTAGATCCTCATAGAACTTTTCGTTCAAACAACATAACCTAATTCAAGTTCAGCATCGAGTATGTATCCTTGAAAATGCAATAATCCTTTCTTTTAATTTAATAACAAACTTATTATAATACAAAATATGTATCTATTTGTTTATTCAGGTTGCACTATAATAAAATAATTCTTCTTCGTCTTCTTCCTCTAATAGTGAATAATTAGCCAATAATCAAGTTCTAATTTAATTAGTTTAACTTATCCGAAATATGGTTAAATTGTAAAGAAACAAAATTGCACAACTCTTACCTGAGCGATTTCTACCCATAAAATTCATTTGTTTGTTCTACATTTATATTCAATTATATTGCTATTTAATAGTGATTGGAAATATCTCAAAATTAGGTTTTTGTAGATTTAAATTTTAATACAGGAGATGTATATTTTCAATGAAGAATGAGCACCAATTTTTAGATAAAGAAATTAGCTATAACTTTTTTTTTCATTTTTGCTGTTAATAACTTTTGTCTTTGAATTCTTGGAGTTTAGTATTTTTATAATTTTACAGTTTCAAATGCCTCCTGTGGAAATGACAAAACTAGTTATTATTAATGGCACATAAACAAAATAATTATTTGTTCTTGTCAATTATTGCAAATAGTTGATAAAAACCGCATTTTTTATACGTGTGCATGTAAAACAAATTTCGTTGTAGAAGGGTCTAAATATAGCACAAAAAACATTTTCCAAAAGACCAAAAAAGTGAAGGTATATTTAAACAAAACGCATTTGACTAACAGGTCGAACAACTGATGTTCTATAACCCTGCTGACTGCCATTGGCGATTGCCAAATAAAATTGACCACAAGATGCAACAAAATGGGTCTTAATATATGTTTAATACTAAACAGAAAACAATTAACTTGAGGTCACGATGTTATGCCACAAACATAAGGTGTTAATATTGTTTTGTACACCAGATCCGGATTTCGACAATACATGTCTCTTCAGTGATGTTAGGGATCGAAACGATATTTGGAAGGCCATATAAAATGTACCCTCATTTTTAGATAGACTCTTGAATTTTAAGAGTCAATATAGGATGAACGGTTCATTTTAACCGCAGGGAAAATATGATACAAGCCCAATCGAAAAAATAAAAACGAGTCTAAATTGAAAACTACGTTCAAACATTTGATTGCGTTGGATAAAAACCGCATTTTTTATACGTGTGCATGTAAAACAAATTTCGTTGTAGAAGGGTCTAAATACAGCACAAACAACATTTTCCAAAAGACCAAAAAAGTGAAGAAGTATATTTAAACAAAACGCATTTGACTACCAATAGATATACCACTTGTCTAAACATCAACCCAACAATGTTAGAACTGTAAATTTGCTTTCGCAAATTTTTTGTTTTTCCCTCGCCGGGATTCCAACCCATGCTACTGAGATATCGTGACACCAAATCGCCTGCACTGTAGCCGTCCCGCTAGACAACACGACCACCTGGGCTTCACAAAAATAAAGCTTTCAGTGGCCGTGTGTTACCTTTCCTCGTCAGTTTTAATCTAGCGTCGTACTACAGTACATGATATAAACGGCATGGAGAGGTTATTGTTACAGATCAGCTCAGTTATCTATAGTAAAGGATCCTACAAATTAATGCAAGATACAGTCACAGAAAATAATTATATTTATAAGTACGTCCGAGTCAGTGACAACTCTACAACAGATTTATCCATCGGATCACCAGCAATGATGGTGATACATGGCTGTGTATATTATGTATATATACAACTCGTCTAAACATCAACCCAAAAATGTTAGATCTGTAAATTTGCTTTCGCAAATTTTTTGTTCTTCCCTCACCGGGATTCGAACCCATGCTACTAATTATATAAGATATCGTGACACCAAATCGCCTGCACTGTAGCCAAACAAATTGGAAACTGTACCTATTCGCCTTATTTTAAGTCTAGATTTTTAGTATTCGTATTGTCATCTTTAAAAGTCATACTGATTAAACTACTACAATAGGAAACAATGATAGAATTTAGTGTCTGTCAACCCTATGATTATGACCCGTGTATATAACAAATTCTTAATACACTGTTTTAGGGTGTGCCTGTCAGATGCGGAACGTACATAATGATAAGGTATAGGTAACAGGCGATTATAGGGAAAACGGTACTATTTATTCTACCATAGGCGACAATACTAACAATTCCTAAATTTACCACTTTTTATAATAAAAACTTGGATAAAACAGTTATGTGTGGTGTTAGTACTCTATTATTCTATTTTAAAAATTAAAGCCAAATAGTATCATGACCAATTTCCAACGGAGCTTGTTTATGTTATCCATGCCCAACGTCATTTTACACCAAATTTTTGAAATTTTGGAAGCCTTTTCGAATAATTCTCTAGAAAATACTTCAATAGGTTTTAAAATTTATATTGTAAATTTACACACTGCAGTTATTCATAGATAATTAAAAAAAATATATTGTACCCTTACATCCAATCACAGCGCTCCTAATTTGACTTCCTTCACCTGCCTTGGGTACACAAAAGGCCAACCTAATGCTGGGAAAATGTAATACTACCGTTTTCCCTATACTATGGGTATCGGTATTGGATTCGACCCGGAAGTTTTGGCAATATTAATTATGTGGAAAACAAAAGGGTCTGGAGTGGTGTAATTTTTAATCTACACCATTGTCCTATATAAGTTATATATAAAGTTGAATTCTTTGATTTGTCATTTTTACCCCATGACAGCTAACAAATTGGACCTCGTTATTTTATTATAGATGTATGTGTTTTATATGCTGAATCTAACCATGTTGTTAGAATTTGAATATCAGACCGTACTAGGTAAATTAACTGTTCCATATCAAAATTGGACACATTTATTTATCAAAACCCAACAACTCCGTAAATGCTTTAATTGCCATCAGCTTGGACATATATCTAAAGACTGTCTGGAGGAGGTTGTATGCAATTATTGTTGTTAGCGGGGCATATAAGGGAGCTACCATTTGATTTTTATGGGGGGGCTAGGATGAAAAATTTTGTCCTGCATTTTTTTTTTAACTGTAATCTCTGTCCTGCCTTTTTATTTTTCACTCTAATCGGTCCTGCCTTTTTTTTTTTAGTTTATCCTGACTGTTTTTTACCTAAATTGTCGTCCTGACTATTTTTTTTTGCAAGTGTCACATCCTGCCTTTTTTTTTTACTCAAAACTGCTGTCCTGCCTATTTTTTTCAAATTTCATCCTAGCCCCCCCCCCCCCCCCCCCCCCCATAAAAATCAAATGGTAGCTCCCTAAAGCGGGTCTGTGAAAAATATCAGGATGACGAGACAAGGCGAGAAATGGGAGAATACGCAAATGAAATCATTGAAGGGAGACGTGGTCAGTCACAAAGCTTTGACGAATCCATAACACCGTGTGACATAGAAGACACATATGTGATTCCAAAATCAAAAACTTTAATACTTGGGGCATCAAATGGTAAACGGTTGGGAGATTTCAGCCCTGATATTATAAATGCGTCTTTATCTAGTGCCTCCTTTGAGAATATAGATGAACTTCTTAATCATGCTCTGTCCGTCACGGATGACACAGCTGCAAGTGTCGAAAAGGTGGTCATTTGTCTTGGGACAAATGATATCACTCGTAATAGAAGTGACCCAGATGAAGTTAATGTAAACGCTACGAGTGCTGTTAACTGTGTAAAATCAAGATTTCCAAGTGCAAAAATAGGTCTCTGCACTATCATTCCTCGTAGAGACAAAAGACAGAGCAAACTAAAATTGAATGAAACAACACAATCTGTAAGCAATTTTCTTGCTAAATTAAGTAAAAAGGATAGTTCTGTTTCTCTGATTGATACTTTTAATATATTTTGTCAAAACGGTAATGCTGTGTGGCTACTTTATGACACCAATGACCCTATCGGAGTACATATCAGTGATCAGGTGATAAAGGGGTAGATAAATATATTGTTGAATTGTCCTCATTTTTTGGTAATACTCATGTACATAAATGTAGTTTAGGCAATTGTTCACACACCAGCTCTGCGAAAACGCAATCTGAGTTCAAATACTACCCCTTCATCTACTGAAAAGCAAGGCCTTTGTTAGTCTTGTATTATTAGGCAGTTAAGCTGCCTTATGCGAGCACCCTGGATTTGTGTGCTACCCAATAAATGCTGAAATACGTGCCATTGTTATTATCTAGCTGGATATTATGTTATTTATAACTTATTGGACATTTTTTTCATACTTTTCATTCTGAATTACAAAAAATATAACCAAAAAAACCTTAAATGATCGTCGATTTTCCCAAAAGTTTTGAAGTTGCACATTGGAAGTAGAGCACATTAGGAATCCTTATGTATTTTATTATCCCCTGAGCTTTTGGCTAAGATGTCAAAGAACAAATGTATGAAATATTTAATCGCCGAAAATCTCTAAAGACAAGTAGTTTAGATTTCCCAAATTGCAAAAGTCGTAGGAATATTGTTTGTCATCAATACGTAGTCAACTACGTCAGTAGTCTATTAAAAATAAGTTCGACTGGTCACGCTGTTGGCGGCAATTTTGAATTAGAATACGAAATTTCGTATCTTTTCAATTTGGACGCAGGGGTTCAAATTAGCGGTGGTCCATTTTCGCAGTCGGACTTTCTACTTGGTTACTAGCTATATATATATCTACGCCGACGGACCTTGAAAGAAAATAAAAAAATAACTTTCCAAACATTTTTACCAAAGTTTTCTAATAAACGATCTCAAAATTATTTTCATCATTACTATCCATGACAGCGATGTTCAATTTGTTCAACCGCTAGATTTATACAGAAAATCGCCGACAAATAATATGTAAATCCGAGTAAAATCGTATCTCACTTCATCTGTCAAAAACAACATTGAAAATAAAATGGCTGTCGGGGAAGACAATTACAATATCGGATCCGATTCCGGAAGCGGATAATGGTAATCCCGGGTTTGGCTATCATTTAAAAAAAAATCCAGACAGGTGACAAAATACATCTATGCATGGTAAATAAATATAAACACTAGAATTGAAAACCAAAAGATATATGTAAAAGAAAGAAAAAGCAGAAAACATTTTGTACACAAATTTTAATGTCAAAATCCAATACAATGTGACAGCTTGGAACAGTTTATCTAACAATATATATATGTTTCTGGTAACAGTATAAATTTTCTTTATCAGTGATAAATGTTGGTAATGCATGTTAGATGCTTTTAAAGTTAAACATATTACTGCAATGATCTGCAATTTCAAGGGGTATTTTCTTCTTCTCAATTTTGATGGGTCAGTTAAAATAGCTGGAAGTTTCTTATATAAAAAAAAAGATGTGATGTGATTGCCAATGAGACAACTGTCCACAAAAGACCAAAATGACACAGACATTAACAACTATAGGTCATCGTACTGCCTTCAACAATGAGCAAAGCCCATACCATTACCACATAGTCAGCTATAAAAGGCCCCAATAAGACAATGTGAAACAATTCAAACAAGAAAACTAATAGCCTTATTTATATAAAAAAAAATAACTATGAAACAAATATGTTACACATAAACAAACGACAACCACTGAATTACAGGCTCCTGACTTGGGACAGGCACAAATAGTGCAACTATATATATGATACCTGAATGTAAGCAAATCTTATTATATATAGGTGGAGTCCATTGGGCCACTCTACCTCCTCCTGTTTGATAACTTTGAAACAGATGAGATCCCCACCCCTCGACCGTATACATTCATGTATGAGACTAAATCAATAATCAAATGAAATATAATGGAAGTCCCCAGGGTCATCCCACCCCCTCATGTTTTAGAACTTGGAAACAGTCGAGATCCCCACCCCTAAACCATATTTATTCATGCATGGGACAACATATAATTAATCAAATGAAATATAGGGGGAGTCCCTGGGGATCACCCCATCCCTCCTGTTTGATAACTTGGTAACTGTCGAGATCCCTATCCCTAAACCATATATCTTCATGTAGTGGACAATATAACAAATCAAATAAAATATGTAGAGGGAGTCCCTGGGGATCACCCCAACCCTCCTATTTGAGAACTTGGAAACGGTCGAGATCCCCACCCTCCTATTTGAGAACTTGAAAACGGTCGAGATCCCCACCCCTAAACCATATATATTTATGTATGGGACAATATAACAAATCAAATGAAATATGTAGAGGGAGTCCCTGGGGATCACCCCACCCCTCCTATTTGAGAACTTGGAAACGGTCGAGATCCCCACCCCTAAACCATATATATTTATGTATGGGACAATATAACAAATCAAATGAAATATGTAGAGGGAGTCCCTGGGGATCACACCACCTCTCCTATTTGAGAACTTGGAAACGGTCGAGATCCCCACCCCTAAACCATATATATTTATGTATGGGACAATATAACAAATCAAATGAAATATGTAGAGGGAGTCCCTGGGGATCACCCCACCCCTCCTATTTGAGAACTTGGAAACGGTAGAGATCCCCACCCCTAAACCATATATATTTATGTATGGGACAATATAACAAATCAAATGAAATATGTAGAGGGAGTCCCTGGGTACCACCCCACCCCTCCTATTTGAGAACTTGGAAACGGTCGAGATCCCCACCCCTAAACCATATATATTTATGTATGGGACAATATAACAAATCAAATGAAATATGTAGAGGGAGTCCCTGGGGATCACCCCACCCCTCCTATTTGAGAACTTGGAAACGGTCGAGATCCCCACCCCTAAACCATATATATTTATGTATGGGACAATATAACAAATCATATGAAATATAGGTGGAGTTCGTGGGGCCACTCTCCCCCTTCCGGTTAGAGAATTTGGAAACAGTTGAGATCACCAATCTTAAACCATATATATTCTTGTATGGGACAATATTACAAATCAAAGGAATAATGTGGGGGTCCCTAGGGTCACTGTTCATCCTCCTGTTTGAGAACTTGGAAACATTCGAGATCCTCAACCCTAAACCATATTTATTCATGTATGGGACAATATAACTATTCAAATGAAATATAGGGGGTTTCCTGGGGGTCACCCCACCCCTCGTGTTTGAGAACTTGATAACTGTCAAAATCCCCACCCCTAAACCATATATATTCATGTATGGGACAATATAACAAATCATATGAAATATAGATGGAGTTTGTGGGGCCACTCTACCCCTTCCTGTTTGAGAATTTATAATGGTTGAAATCCACAATCTTAAACCATATATATTTATGTATGGGATAATATTACAAATCAAATAAATTACAAGGGGGTCCCTATGGTCACTGTACACCCTCCTGTTTGAGAACTTGGAAAAATCGAGATCCTCACTCCTTAATCATATATACTCATGTATGGGACTATATAACAAATCAAATGAAATATAGGGGAAGTCCATGTGGTCACCATACCCCTCCTGTTTAAGAACTTGGAAACAGTTGGGTTCCCCACCTCTAAATAAAATGAAATATAGGGAGAGTCCCTGTGGTCAACATACCCCTCCTGTTTAATAACTTGGAAACAGTTGGGATCCCCACCTCTATATAAAATGAAATATAGGGAGAGTCCCTGCAGTCACCCCACCTTTAAATTAAACCATATATAATCATGTATGAGAACTGATCAAATGAATATAGGGAGAGTCCTTAGGGTCACCCTACCCACTCCTGTTTGATAACTTAGTGTACTGTTGAACACAAACTCAGATTTAAGACCTGTTGGTGACCTTCTGCTGTTGTTTTTTTCTAGGTCGGGTTGTTGTCTCTTTGGCACATTCCCCATTTCCATTCTCAATTTTATTATTATGTAAGCTTTAATTTCACTATATTTGAGTTCGGGAAAGAAATTATTTTGCGCTTTTGTAGATTTTAGAAAAGCGTTTTTCACAGTGTGGAGGGTGGGATTATGGCAAAAACTATTAAAATATAACATTGGTGGGAAAATGTTTAAAGTTATATTGAGCATGTATACAGATATTAATTCTTGTGTTAGAAATGGAGAACTGAAAACAGTTTTTTCCCGTGTGAGGTAGGTGCATGTAAGACGGGGAGAAAAAATGTCACCTTTTCTCTTTGCCTTATACCTTAATGACTTGGAGGAATATCTGGATGAAAACTCTGTGGATGGTCTAAAATTTATGAATGGAAAATTTACAGAGAACCTTGATTTGTATATCAATTTATTTATTCTTCTGTACGCCGATGACACAATTATTTTTGCGGAGTCGGCAGAAGGGTTACAAAAGGCTCTGGATGTTTTTGAGCAATATTGTTTTGAGTGGAAACTCACTGTTAATGTAACAAAAACAAAGATTGTAATTTTTTAAAAGTACTAAGAATGTTACTTTTAAACTATGTAATGAAATTATTGAAACTAAAGATTCATATGTTTATCTTGGTCTGCTGTTTAATTACAACGGAAATTTCTTTCAAGCTCGTAAAAAATTGGTAGACCAATCTCAAAAAGCACTTTATGCTTTTTACAAGAAGATACAAAATATCTCACTTCCGATTGGTCTACAGCTAAAATTATTTGATGCGTTGGTGGTTCCTATTTTGACCTATTCCTCGGAAATATGGGGTTTTGAAAATAAAAATAATACTGAAAAGTTACATCTACAGTTTTGTAAGCGCAGTTTGGGTGTGCGATCATCTACGCCAAATTTTATGGTGAATGGGGAACTTGGTAGATTTCCACTTGAACTGCAGATCAAGTTAAAAATGGTATGTTTTTGGCACAAGCTAGCAACAAATGATAAAAAACTATCGGGTAAACTTTATAAGTTACTTTGGTACATGTATGAGCATGAAGGTTGTAATTTCAAGTGGTTTAACTATGTAAAATCTGTGTTTAATGACTGTGGCTTTTGTGAACTATATAATTTTCCGGGGCATGTTGATTATAATTATATTAAAATTAATGTAAGGCAGCGTCTCCAGGACCAGTTTATTCAAAAATGGTTCTAAGATATAAGGGGGGAATTTTATCTACACTTTAAAGAAGAGTTTTGCTTAGAACCATATCTGTTAAAATTAAGGCGGGGCCATAGAGTAAACATATGTAAATTAAGGGTATGTAATACAAAGTTTCCCATCGAAACAGGAAGATGGAGAAATGTACCACGAAATGAGAGAATTTGTCCTCTTTGTGAAGCTGGTCTTGGGGATGCATACCACTATATATGTAAATGTACCAATTGTGAAGTTAAGGATTTAAGGGGGAAGTTCATACCTCCATATTATTTAAAATATCCAAATGAAAAAAAGTACTTCGCATGCTTAAATATAGTAATAGTAATGTGCTGTCTAATCTGTCAATTTTTATTCAAAAGGTAGAAAAGATGCTTGTCTAATTAAAAACTGTAATAAACACAAACTTATTTCTGAAGATGTATAATTTAAAAATGTATTCTGTTTGTATTATGAACTATGTTGTAATTAATATTGTGTATAATATGCTCCTGGTTTTCTTTAATAAACTATGAAAATATTTTGCGTCAAAAATGTGATCATAATCCAAATTCCGACAGTATCAAGCTTGCATATTGTGTCCAAATTTGCCCCAACTGCGCATGATTCTACTTCTGTGGTTGAATAAGGCTGCACTTTGCAAAGTATTTTTTTTAAAACCTTGTAATATCCTTTCTTTATCATATTTTCAAAAAAAAACATATCTTAGAATCCTGGAAGACACCAATTATTAAACAATAACATTATAGCTGTTAAAGGTAACAACTTATCTGCACTATTATCTATATATGCATTTTACTAAAATTTCTTTTTAATGATACTCAAGGCCACGCCATTTATAAATGTAGTCATACATCTTATGTTGATAAAAATATGATTTCAAAAAAAGATGAACCCGAATAAGGAATCAGAGCTATGCACGAAGAAGATACATTCCATAATTTGAAATTATACTAATATAATCAATTACAGCATGTACCAATTCAATAACTTTGAATATCCTTATGCTAATGACAATGCTAAAGTACCTTTTACTAGTCTTGTTACCATACATGTAGGTGACCAACAGAACAAATCGTAACAGTAGGAACTTCAAGGCCAAACAAAAGGTCTTACAAATTAGTCGTAGATGTAAATCCTGGGTAGAAAAACGTTTGTTGATTCAAAAGATTAATATTTCATTATCTTATCAGTGATATCTAGGTCAGCCAAATTGCTGTCTACCCGGCTGTTGATACCCTCAGGAGATAGTTTTTACCAGCAGTGGAATCCGGTCCTACAAAAAAGCGCCAGGGAGAATATCAATCTAATTAAAAACCGATCTCTCATCGCTCCTTTTTCTGATATGTCGCACGCGACATATCAGAAACAGAAGCGATGAGAGATCGGTTTTTAATTAGATTGGGAGAATATTATAATAATATTTTATAACAATTAATGTTTTCCTGAATAAACAAAAAAAAAATTGCTTGTTTTGTCCTTAATATATTAATGGTGATATGTACGATGCTATATCTAAAGAGTGTAGATATAGTGTTGTTGCACTTTAACATTTTAGATTTCAAAATTGTATATAAGTAATTAAGTAAGTAAATATAAACAAGAGTATATAGAAGAATCATGAACGATATTGTCCTCGATAAAAACGTATATTTCGTTATTAAAAAAAATATCAGTGCCCGAGGTCTAATATTTGCGACTGCACATGGTGAACGCTTTTTGAAAGTTTTATATTTTTTTAAACACACTTGAATTAACGGTGGAAGGGTGTCAGCATGTCTGTCACTAAGAACAGAAAAGTTAAAACCACTTCTAAAGCCAATATGATATTCTGGCCTTGTCTCAAATTAAAAAAAAGTCAATGTGCATAACTTATTTCATCGACACAAAGTTGTCTCGTGCTAATACAATATCTATATATTTTCTACGTCCGCCTTTTCTTTTTCCCGGGCGTTAATTCTTCACCCGGGGGCTCCCTGACGCTTTTTAGTAGGACCCGTGAAATCGACCAATTATAATTGTAAACACTTACCCTAAAGTGGTTAAATGCATTTGTCTTAAAATGAAATACATGTACGTGAAGAGGGGTTTTTGTCTCGCCTTGACGGAGTCAAAAAGCGAGACGTAGGTATGCTGTTTCCGGCGACGGCTGCGTGAAAAATGTATTAGTTTGTGATTAGGTCTAGTTTATGGTGAACCACAAGTGGTAGGTCAATCATATTTGGTATGCAGTTGTATAAGCATTGGCACATCTCATTTCCATGGAGATTATTTGGCCCTGCCCCCCTCAGACATGGTCTATTGACTTCGAACCTTTTGCTTATTTTACATGTATTAGTTTGTGATTTGGTCAGTTTATGGGGAACTACAAGTGGTAGGTCAATGATATTTGGTATGTAGTTGTGTAAGCATCGGCATATCTCATTTTCATTGAGATAATTTGGCTCCACCTACTTACTCATGGTCTATTGTTCTTGAAAAAAATTCTGAGTTATCATGTATTAGGTAACTTAAATGGGAACAATTAGTGGTAGGCCAATGTTAATTGGTATTCAGTTGTATAAGCATGGCACATCTCATTTCCATGGAGAATATTTGGCCTCACCCCTCAGTCACAGTCTAATGACTTTGAATCTCAGCTTAGTTTACATGTTTTAGTTTGTGATTAGATCAGTTTAAGATGAACTGCTAATGTTAAGTCAATGATATTTGGTATGCAAATTTATTGGCATTTGCAAGTACCGTTTCCATGGAGATATTATAGCCCCACCCCCTCTTATTGGCTTTGAAACTTTTCTATAGTTTATTAGTTAATGTTTGTATTTAGATTTGGGATCGACTTATAATAAGTCAATGGTCATGATGGTATTTGGTATGCAGCTGTATAAGCATTGGTACATCTCATTTACATGGAGATTGTTTAGTCATGTAACTCAGTCATGGTTCATTGACTTTGAATATGTTCATAATCAAAATTACAAAATGGCGAGACATATCTCTGTGATAACAGTTTATGATTTAATAACCTTAAATTCATATTTAAATTTTCCTTATTACAACAGCACATAAACACCAATTATTACGTATCCATAGATTACACCAACTAAAAAAAACCCAATTAACCCCGCCACATTCTATATGTATAAGATTGTCCCAAGTCAGGAGCCTGTAATTTAGTTGTTATCGTTTGTTTATGTGTTACATATTTGTTTTTACTTCATTTTTGTCAAGCGTTCGACTTTTGTCGAAAAAGCGAGACATAACGATATTCACTCTGTGGTTAAAGTTTTTGAAACTTTCTTAACCTATTCTGGATTTCTACTTAAGGGCATACGATACAGTTACAGGGAAGGTAATGACGTTGCTAACGTAATTTGTTATTTTCGCGACGTCAAACTGTGACATATCGGGAAAAGATGCATTTTTCGAGTGATTTTTATCATTCAAACTGATTTAATTTGAAAACGAGTTCATGGACCCCTATTTTTCAAAACAGCATTTTGTTTCATTTTGCAGGGAGATTATGTGACCCAAATCTTATAAAACTGTAAATAGAGGATTTTTTTTAATTTTGATAAGCATGCAGTAAAAAATGACGTTTTTTCCTCAATTCATGAACATTTGATAAATATGAGTTATTTCTGGCTTAAAAAAGTGCATATTTTTTAGGATATTTATAAAATACAGAAATTACCGATTATTTAACAAAAATCAATTTGTGTTTATCTTTTATAACAAAAAAGTTATGTCTTTCTTTCGAAAAAGAAATTACGGCCACAAATCTGAATTTTGAGCAAATATACAAAATTTCGACCTCGTTTTACTCAAAAAGTAGCACATGAAGGTATATTTTTTATAACATATTTGATTTAATCAGGTGAAAAATAGCCTATATGCAAATTTCCATGAACTTGTAAATACAGGATCAAAACTGTATCGTATGCCCTTAACTTTAAGATAGTATCCAGAAGTGAATTTTGTTAAAAAAACATATGTTTTTCCATATTTTACTTATATATATATTTTCTATCTGTTAATATTATAACCACACTGGTTAAAGTTTTAACATTTTAATAACTTTCTTAATCTATCCTTGATTTCTTCCAAACTTGAACAGAAGCGTGTTCATGAACAAAAGCTTGTATCTAGAAGAAGATTTTATAAAAAAGAAATATCTTGTTTTTCCGTACATACTAATATATGGAATCATTTTTTTCCAGTAAACTTTACATACAGTCTGCAGTTAAAGTTCTTAAAAACATTTATTAGATTCAAAAAGTAGGCGAGACACTGGGTTCCGCGGAACCCTTATTATTTTTTTTGTACATAAATTAGGCCGTTGGTTTTCTCGTTTGAATTGTTTTACATTGTCACTTCTATTGGCTTTGCTCATTGTTGAAGGCCGTACGGTGACCTATAGTTGTTAATTTTCATGTCATTTGATCTCTTGTGGAGAGTTGTGTCATTGGCAATCATAACACATCTTCATTTTTATATTCGAAAACTAAATACTGAGCAATACGAAATCCACCAAAAACAGAGTGTAATCCCAGGTATCCAATTGGTTTAACTACAACCTCGTCTAGGTTTCCTTGAATGTGAATAACCAAATTATACTTATCATCGGGTTCGGACTTACGTGACCAACTATATTTGGTGTATGGAAATATTTTGTGATCTGTATGTCAGTCGCGCAGGTTTTATTTGAATGTGACCTCATTTTCACGGTTCATTGCACAGTTAAGTTTTTGTGTTTTGGTCTATTTTTCTTAAACATTAAGTAATAGGTCAACTATATTTGTTGTATGGAATCATTGTTAGCTGAACATGTCTGCCTGGCATGGTTCATCTGACCTTGATCTCATTTTCATGGTTCATTGATCAATGTTTAGTTTTTTTGGTTAATGTTAAGTTTATGTTACAGTTATAATAAAGCTTTATATTTAGAACTATCAACATAATATCAACGATTAGTAGGCGAGACATTTCAGCGTGTGCACTCTTGTTCTAAATTGTTATGTTGAGAAACCAGATTTATAATTTAGTAAACTCATGCCGAGTAACCAGTAGTTAGTAAATGAATCGTGATTGCGTTTTCAATGTTGAGTTTTACAGTTATGTTTTTAGTCGTTTTTACCTTGTATTAAATAAACAAGAATACAATGTATGAGTCTTATTAGAGTCTATGGTTCTTTGTACAAATATGAATCTTAAAAGAGTCAACCAGTAGCTAATAATCAATTATCATAAAAAAAAAATATTTCTATATGCATACCAGAAAACTATGTTTTTAAAGGAATACAACAAAAATACCGAACTCCAAGGAAAATTCAAAGCGGAAAGTCCCTCAACAATTGTCAAAATAAAAAGTTCAAACACATCAAATGAATGGAAAACAACTGTCATAGTACTAACTTGGTACAGGCGTTTCTTTATGTAAAAAATGGAGGATTAAACCTGGTTTTAAAAACTAAACCCCCATTCACTTGTATGACAGTCACCATTCACTTGTATGACAGTCACATAACATTCCATTATATTGACAACAATGTGTCAACAAAACGAACAGAAATCGTAGGTAAAAATATCAAAAATAGAGGTACAACAGTCAACATTGTGTGATTATCTTAATCGAACACTATAAAAACAAACAAACAAATATGTCAATGAAGTAAATCAAAAAGGCATATGACAAAGCACATACGCAAAAATGAAACAAAAATAAAAAATAACCACAGCACAACGACAAAATGAAGGAACAAAATTGAAAATGACCAAAGGGGGTCACATAACTATGCATTTATACTACTCTGAAATGGACAGTGATTGCAAGTTTCGACCAAAAAATTACACAAATTCTTATTTTTAAGAAAAAATCTTTGGGTATATTTCTGAACATTATAAAGGAAGTCAATTTCCAAAAATATATACATTTGGTAATTTTCACTTTAAAACCCTTTGTTATATGCCGGAAGGATCCATAGGTTGAATTGAACTTAACATTGATTAAAATGTATCATTGCAGATTTTTTCTCTTTTTATCATCAATGGCCATTTTGGGTACGATCGACAATGTCCACATTCATCTCAAAGAAGATTTCGTATCCGGAGTGAATGCAATGGCAATTCAACCACATATAACTGTTTGTATAATAAAAAACACAGAACCTACGTGGAATTTTGTGGAGTCAATGAGAAAGCAAGAAAGGGTACGTATTTATTTTAAACGCAGCACATATCTGAAATCATAATCACATGTAAAATTTAAAAAAATGTTTAGCCGTTCGTAAAGATATGCCTATCAAGAAAATAGTCTATAGTCAGTTTGTTAGACATTAACAACGAATAATAAATTCCTTTCGTTGTGAATCATGATCGGGTTTTGTTTGTACTATTACGATGATGGTAATGCATTATTCTCGACTCCTAGGAGTCGAGGAGTTGAGATTAAGAATTGAACGATGGACAGTTAGGGCGTGAAATTTTCTTGCTACCTGATTGGAAGATATTACGAGACGTGAATAATCAAAATTTATTGATTGGTTAGGACAATCCAAACAAGTAAATGTCCTTCAATCCCGTAGAGTATCGGATTTGTCCTCTCTATTTTAGCAATTAGATTTTACACAGGTAACCTTTATCTATAAATAGTCGAATCTTCTGGAGTAAACAACAAGTAATAGCTTTTCTAAAAAGCTTGCCGTATTTTAGCTGATAATATTGAGGGTTTAGAAGTATTATAGGTTTTTTTTTTGTAATATTGCACTCCAAGCAATATGAATGAATAGCGCTTTTTTCCACTAATTTGTGATTTTAGTTGTATTATTGGTGGACCAGAGTTATAATGGAAGGATACTTAATAATAATTGAGAATGGAAACTGGGAATAATATTATAATGAAATGCATACTGTGTCTATAATCAACTTGATAAAAAAAAAAGCATTATAAAATACATGTACTTTTGAGGATTACAACTTTACAAAATGGACTTCTACAGAAGGTCTTTAAAATTTGAGAATGTTACATCTTATATCTTCATGTATAGAAGTGATTGATATCTTATCTGACTTTTGTCTTAGAAAATGCAATTAGTTTTGACTGTACAAGTTAAGTGTTGTTATTACTAATTTTCAGATGTAATAATACTTGAAAAAGATGTTTTTATGGCAATGGGATTTGGAATGAAATGTTAATTGCAAATAATTTTCTTCAACATGTTGTCACCTGCCTTCATATATGTTTTAATATATCACTTTGTGATTTGTAATCTTAACAATTATTTTTTGAAGTTCCAGTGGCGGATTCAAGGGGAGGGTCCGGGTTGAAAGTTCCCCTTTTTTCGGCCGATCAATGAATTTGAAATGGGGCATATAGTTGGAAGCCCTCCCCCTTTTGTCCTGGGTTGGCACCTCCCCTTTTTAAAATGCCTGAATCTGCCCGAGACCTGTAAAGGAGAGCTTCATATTAGTATTAGCCTTTTATAGTGCTTTATATTTGGTTGCACGTGTTATCAAGCTTTTGTGACATTGAATATTTATATTTTCATTTCTAATGGCAAACATTTTATGTAATACATATTGTCATGATTATTAGTTAGTTTTACTTGTTAATGTTTATTGTCATAATCGGAAAGTGAGTGGCAGATCTAGAAATTTTTATAAGTGGAGACAGGCTCTCACGTGTGTGGTAAAATTTGTTCATTGATGCACGTGGCTATTCTAGTAAATGAATTAATCTACAAAGCGAGAGCACTTTCCATTTTCATCAGCTAAGAGTCGAATAGCCTTTTTTGAAAGGCTAACGCTTGTATGTAACTTTTAGAGTTAAACTTATCATGGTTATATACTTTGAGTTAGATTTCCATTACGTGACTTTCGTTTTGGGTTTTTAACTGATCTATAAACATGATGAATACGTAAACATCATCAAGTGCAAACTAATATTCCTTATCGCTTGTTATAAATTCATTTCTTCAATGAATACTCATCAAATACTTTTAAAAAAAGATAAATTAATATTATTAAAATGTTTTGTTGTATGTAAATACATATAAGTAAAAAAATCATTAATATCTATGCACACGCACACGGAAAATATCTCAGGAAAATACGAATGACTACTTAAAACTATCTATAAGAAAAATCGAATTATTACAGAAGAGTGTCCACCATGCACTTGCACTGCATTATTATTAATATAGTAGAATAGAATGATAAACAAATGCATGAAAATTATATATACATGTAACTGTAATATATACAAGTATTAATATGATATATAACAATAAGCCAGAGTATAATGATTTGTATCACTAGTAGCAATCACTACAATATAATAGTCATTACGGTGAGGTTGAATTCCCTGTCATTCGTTTATCATCCACGCACGAACTTGTCCCAGAAAAAAAATATTTCTGTACATTAACTTCACTTTCAGGTAAAGAGATGTGATTTTGTTTTATAGAAGTGTTTGTCGGACCAATCACAAGAACTTGCAGTCATTGGATGTTCAGTATTTCAGTACTTTGATTGTATTTAGTTTCAGTGTGTTACACATGTTAATTCTTTTCTTCATCCTTAACGATCCTTTAAAGAATTTCCTTTTAAACTAAAAATGTATGAATGTATTTTAAATTTTTATTTGTAGGTTTGAAATTTGATATATCTGGGACGATTAGAAATAGGAAGTGTTCCAAGGAGAGATATCAACCTTTCACATTTTGGTCGACGCGAAGCACTGATTGTTTATATGTAAAGTCACAGTGTAGTGAAACTGGACAAATAGTTTTCAACAATTTGTCAACTATCGTCGATGCTAGTTGTCGATGTGATTACACAAGAAATTATGCTTTTGTATCACAGCCACGAAATTCCTGTTTCTGCACTCCGTCCGTCGAAGAATGTTCATGCTACCTAAAACGATGTCCATACAATACCACATTATCTCCTGGTAAGTAACAAATCATGTTTTGTTGGGTTACTAATGATTTCATGTTGGTTTACTTCATTGTTCGCTTATTTCTCTAAAACGTTTAATAACTAATGAAATTACGATTATATTTTTACCGCACCGTTTTCAAATCAGTTTTATTTTTACTCATATAGCCTTTTTTCATCACTTGGCTTACGTCGACCTTCGTCGTCTGTTATTTTTTACAAAAATATTCTCCTCGGAAACTGCTTCCCCAAATTTAACTAAACATTGTGTCACTTATCATTGGGCTATGTAGTTTAAAAGAATGTTTCCGATAACCCTGTCTGTATACCAAAATGACTAGAAATAGAACAGAGGAGATAAATGCAGGTTTTGTCTTTTATTTTAAAAACTGTTGAGGAAATGTGACCAGATGAAATGTTCAGAGTGTTGAGTTTTACCAATTGTTCATATCTGTCAAAACTTTCAAGACGACTGCTTATAGGAATTATAGCCCATGAATGGCGAATCTCTATTGTTTGGAAATATTTACAAAAATCTTCTGCTTTGAATCAACTGGACCGGTCAAGGTCTTTCTAAACCGTTTTGGTCTGAAAATTGCACAAAATCATTAAATGTTTGACCAAATGTACAGAATGGGCCTTCTTTGGAGAGTATTATCTACTTTTATGAAAAGAACTGATTTATCTGGCATTAAGGCTTTTGAAATATACCCAATTACGAACCAAATTGTGACCTTTTTGGTGTTTTATTATAAAGTTGATATTTTTGGCCATTTTGAACCATAAGTGAACCTTGTCCGGCCCAGTTGATTCAAATTGTTTTCAAACCAAAAGATTTCTATTTAGATATAGAATTCATCAATATAAAAAAAAATGATCGCGGATGGCGGCCTAGGTTAGTTATGCAAAATTACGAAAAAAATACCAGAATTGACCTTAAATACAAAGAATGCCTATTTAAGGGCACATAGCTTCATAAATTTTATAAGAAGCTGCCAAAAGAATATATAATGGTCTTAATAGTATTAGTATTTCCATTTGAAATTTGTAATTTTTTGGTTTGATTTAAAAAAAAAAACATAAAAAAATAAGGGCCTTCGTTAACCATCTTAGCAAAAGTCTTCTCTGAAACAACTGGGACAAATTTGATTAAATCTAGACGCAATCATTATTAAGGTATCTTGTTTAAAATATTTTTTCGATGATTCCACCCGCCAACCAAAATGGTCGACATGGCTAAAAATAGCACATAGGGGTAACATTCAGTTTTTTGCATATATCTCTGAAACTAAACGATTTAGAGCAAATCTACAGTAACATGAGGTACATAAGATGCCTTGAAAGGATTTGACGCTTCAGACAATCCATTATTTGGTTGATGCCCCCGGATTGTTATTTTAAGGAAATTTTCCAGTTTTTTGGTAATTAACTTTGATATTTTTAGAGATTTAAATAAACTGTAAACATCAATAATGTTCAGTAAAGTAAGACCTTCAAATACGTTAATTTGTCCAAAGTTGTCAATTGACATTTTAAGAAGTTAAATTATTACCCTTGATAGAAAATTTCCTTAAACTTTTGTAATCATTTATAAAAATCTTCTCCACTTAATCTATTGGGCAAAATGAAATTAAATTTAAACTCGCCACAATTTTTTTCAATTTATCTTGATCGAAAAATATATCCAATGACCATGTCATCCAAACAATATGGCCACCATGGCTTAGAATATAACATAGGTGTTTACTATAAAAGTCTAAGGCAAAATTGTAAAGAAAAAACACTCAAATGTTCACAACTTGAAAAATAATTCAAATAATGAGATGGAGTCTTGAGTAACTTTTGTAAGACTACAATGGGATTACCTGCTTTTAATTAAAGAACTAGGTCAAATTAAAACAAACTTAGCCGCAATCATTATTAGGGTATCTTATACTAATAATTATAATTTTAATAACCTTATTTTACATGATTTTCAAAACAAACAGTTGATACAGGTGAGCAACACAGGCTCTTGAGAGCCTCTTATCAAGAGTTTCTGAGTTTCATTTTCCCTACTATCTTGAAAACTTTAGTATTAACTTTAAACTGCAAACATATAATGTAAAATATAATTTTTATAACAAGAAGGTGCGCTGGATCCGTATCTTTATTTGTTTAACCTATATCATTCTTTGATAAACTTGTATTACGGAACTAAATCATTAATAGCACTGCGTGCAAGAATCCTCTATCTATTAAAGAACTTATTGTAAAATGAACAAGGGGAAAGGATTTGGATTTAATATAAAAATTACGCTGAAATATCCCCAGGGTATTTTCAGTCAGGTTTCTTATACGACCACAAAGTTTTGCTGCTGTTTAACAGTATGTCAATATCATGTTGTTGTTGTCGTTATAACTTGAGTATTAATGTATGGATATGTATGAATTTGTACACAAGTTTTAATACCACAAACGGAAGAGTTGGAGGTTATTGTCTTAACTTTTAAGGAATAAGGGACCAAAAACGAGCAAGTGTTTGGATCTCTGTGATATTGTATCGCAAGGTTTCATTCCTCTTTAAAAAGGCAGGGATTGATTTTTGGGTTTTTGATCCTAACTGTTAACTGTTAAGGAAAAAAGGACAAAAATTGATACAATGATTTGTTTCAATTGCCTATATCTTGTCCAAATTTCAATGGGGTTTAATTCAAAGTTTTTTGAGATTCTTTAATATGCAGTATGAAACCTCAAATTTTTAATTTTTATACGCCTGTCAACATTTTGACGGGACATATTATGGTATACAAATGTCCGTAAATTGAGAAAGACTCATCCAAATTTCTTGACACTTAAGATAGTTTTTCCTTATGATGGTCAAACAATCTGTATACTTTTTGGTGAAAATGAGATTAAAACTTTTTGAGTTACGGGCCTTTTTAATTCAGGGGGGGGGGGGGGTCACATGACGCGCTGTAAAAATTATTTATGATAATTGCTTTAAACTTTACACAATTCTTAGTTGTATTAATCTAAAGATCTGTATAATTTTTGGTGATGATTCAACATTTTATTTTTGAGTATTTTGTAAAAAAGGGGGATGGGGATTTAACATGACGCGCCGTATCTCAAAAACGATTTAGAATTATTGCTTAAAACATTACACTTTTCTTAGTTATATTAATCCTAAGATCTGTATATGTTTTGGTTTTGTTTCAAATTTTATTTTAGAAGAATTGAGTTTTTTGTATAAAAAAAGAAGGAAATGGGGTTCACATGTCGCCCAATTTCACGGTCCACTGAACATGGTAAATGATAGTGCGACTGGGACATCCGTGTACTATCATGGACTCATTCTTGTTAGTTTTGAAATTGGACAATACTATGTAAATGTCGATATCAAAATTCATAATGTCATAAACCTATGTAGTGTCAAATTTTTAATCACAATTCAAATTCAGACCTGTATCAAGCTTGAATACTTTTCCCATACTGGTCCCAACTGTTCACTGCGGGGTGTATGCGAAGATATGCGACAGAGACAACTGTAGTTGTGGTATCTTAAATTTCAAGTTTTAGTTTTTTTAGTTTTAGTGGTCATCCTGTATATAACTGTTCTGTGTATGCCTCTGATGGCGGATTTATGTCTCGCCTGAGAAATATCTTACCATCTAAAAGCGGCAATGTAAATATCTGTATAAAAATTTACATTTCAAGAGGTAAAAGACCTAGATGTTCATACCATAAATGCAGATACCTTATGTTACGAAGTTTCCTACTTACATACGTCCATTGTCCTTGACCTCAAATTCATAAAGACTACTTAAAAACAAATATTTCAACCTGTAATATTGATTTGTACTATAACTTTTTTAAGAACAAATGGTCATTGGTGCGTCTACATGTCCATAACATTGGGTCACATGAACTCGACCTCATTTCATGGATCAGTGATCAAGGAAAAAAAAAGTCACACGATTAGGCGTCTCTCTCTCAAATACTATAAGCAGTATGTCAGCTTTATGTGGTTTATGGAATTAATGGGTACATGTTAGTCTAGCAGGTTTCCTCTGAGCTTGACCTCATTTTCATGGTTAATGGTTCATTGGTTAATATTAAGTTTTTGTATTTTGACTGATTTTAAATTATCATATGCAATAGGCCAACTATATTTACTGGAATTGTAAGGAGGATATGTCTGTATGACAGTATTTCTGACCTTGACTTCATCGTCATAATTATTTAAATATGTATGTGACACTTTAAGTAAAACATTTATCTTTATGACTTTCAACATAAAATCAGAGTTCAGTAAAACAGGCTGCACACTCGTGTGCACTCTTGTGTTTATCCCCTGTTACGACATGTCTAGATACACTATGATAAAGCCTTTATTTTTAACACATCTTGAAAGGATTAACCTCTATTCATTCTGTGCCTCATTTTCAATAGTACTGAATTTATTCAAGACAAACCTTATTATACAAAACTGAAGGGAGAAATCGTTAAATATTCAGATGTTTCAGATTGATTAAGGATCAAAATCGGCTCTCCAGTTTGACTAGTAGGGTTTAAACTTATCTTGGTTTACTGAAACATTTACGTTTTAATACCTGCCGAGATACATATAGTATTAGCAAACGATCAATTCCATTTCCTATTCTAACTTTACAATAATCAACCCTAGGGGTTGGATGGAAATCTAATTTTGCCAATCCTTCCCTTTTCTTATATTTGTAAAACTAATCATCACATTTTGAAATTAGCAGACAATGTGAGCCCTATTTACCAACACTATGGTCAACTTTATAATTCTCTAGCATATATTATTTATTTCTGTTTGAAGATATTTTGGCTTTATTGTCAATCCTTCGACTTTAGTCAAAAAAGCGAGACATAGCGATCCTACATTCCGTCGGCGTCGTCGTCGTCGTCGTTGACGGTGACTTTCACAAATATTCACTTTCTTAAACTATATTGGATTTCTACCAAACTTGGACTGATGCTAGTTTATGATCATAAGATTGTATCCAGAAGAACATTTTGTAAAAAAAAACAACACTTTTTTCCATATTTAACTTATAAATGGGAATCATTACAATCCCTCTGTGGTTAAAGTTTTTAAAATTTTAATAACTTTCTTAAACTATCCTGGGTTTGTACCAAACTTTGACAGAAGCTTGTTTACTTTTTCTGTGCCAAGCAAGCGGTATAGGAGTATTGGCAAAGACTAGCATACCCAAAACAATGCGTCTTGGTTAGATGACATATCTTCCTGTAGACATTTAATTAAGGTGGTACCTAACACTACAGGGAGATAACTCTGTAAAATCAGCTAAATGTTTTAATTACTTTGTGGTGTTAAGGGAATGTTAAGCTTCTCAATGATCAAAATAAGTGTTTGTCAAACTGCTATGTAACCAGTGTAATTTTTCTGATAAAACGGTTGGTTCAAATTTTCTAAAATTTTTACATTTTTGTCAAAGGGTCAAAGTAAATACTTTGTCAAAATTTTAAGAAAATTAAACGAGTCAAATTAATTTTAGTTAAAGTGTTGGGTACCACCTTAAGGGCATCCGATACAGTTTCTCGATATAATGTCATTTTTATAATTTTGAAATATGTTGTAGGCCTTGGCGAGTTATAAAATAAAACACAAAATAAAACATAGGTCACCGTGCTTGTTTTCGAGATTAGCGGCATACCATTATGTTTTTTACATAAATAAATTGAATAAATTGTTTAGAAAGGAAATTAACTTCTTCGTGTACATACATTTTCGGTATTAGTTTTAAAATATCATTGGTTTTCTGTGCTGTAATAAAAAAGCGGATCCGGACTAAATCGTGGATGATGAATAATAATAAAATTTTAATTGACATGCATGATATTAGTAACACCAAAAGGGTCAGTCGTCTTGAGATTGCTCACTATACGATATTTGTTGAAGATCTCAAAGAAACAGTAATGTGTTTTATTTCTTATTATGTTATTAAACTGTTATCCTGGTAGAATCAAATGCACTGACTAATATTAATGGCGTAGAAATTAGCATGCGGGAGAAACAGAAATTGGAGCATGGAAATTCCACATAACGTTTCTTATTATGGAACATGACACGCATAACGTCCCGCAAAAAGTGACGTTTTGCGGGAATTCAAACGCTTAACGTCGCGCCAAGAGTTAACTCCCTTGAAACTGTATTGGATGCCCTTAACTAACCTGTAAATTTAAACATTCAAAATCAGGCTCATATGTCAAGGTTGAGTATAAAGCAGGATTGATATTAATATTACATTAATTTAATATTTTCTTGTCCACAATATGCATTACATTTTCAATGTGACGTTTAGCCCTCTTAGTGCGTAGCTGCATTTCAAAATATTGTACAGAAGCGGGTTAATTTCAGTAAAAAATACCGCAAACAGTAAATTGTTATTCAGTTATAAATAACCACATGTTACTTAAATAATTGAAGAATTAATAAACAAAGAGGCAAGATGCTTATTTAAAAAAAAATACCATTATTTATATGACATTACATAACGTCATAATGGTGCTCACGTCACGTCCTAAAAAAAGTTTCGTGCTATACAATCAGCTAGCGTCAATCATTTTGCAGTGGTTAGAAGACAACATTCAGTTTTTTTACAAAACATCACTACACTTTACAAGATTTCAAGTCAGTGTTACAAATTTTCGGTTGGTTATTTTTAATCAAAATCAAATAATATATTTGATACAGCACATATAGAAAATATGACGTTGCATAATCCAAGTTAACAACATACATGACAAATAAAACATAACGCATAATAAGAGAAAATTAATCATATGCTGTTTATATAAGTACAAGTTTTGTATATAACTTCCATTATTCATGGTAGACTAAATAACACTAAGCATTAATTTAAACTTCAAATTGGTCTTTTTTCCTTTGTTTATGGTCGTACGGTTTTCTGTAGTTGTTTACATCCATTTCATTTGAAATTTGGTGGGTAGTTGTGTCATTGCCAATCATATCACTTCTTTTTTATATTCAAATGCTTATCACATATATATATATATATATTTACAAATTGGTTGGCATCAGCCAACTTATTTTGATTAATTAAATATGGTACTGATTTGATATCGTCTTTAACCAATTTTAAAAAAACAAACATAAATTTTGTATAGGGAGCAATATTAGAGGAAGTGGACACAATATTCTGCTTAATCTCCGTGCATTAACATCATCTTATCATTCGAACTCTTCAAGAGATGTGACTTGAAAAATGCATGATAGTTTTTTTTATTCTTTTTTGCAATAAAATAAAATAATTTTAAACCCTCAAATGTTTCTGCCTTTAAAGGCACAATTGTTTAAAACGGTTTGTCTTCATTTCTTTTCAATACCAATATTAAATTTGATTTATCAACTGTATTGATTGGAACGAGCCTTGTTGACCCTTTTTATGTTTAAGAAATTTGCGTCTGGTATAATACATCTAAACATTTAATATTGTTCAAACCCAACGAGTTCTAATGGGTTTTACACCTATCTCTTGATTCGGACTTGATGGTGCTATTCCTTTTGCAGTTTGGCTTCTCTTGTCGTATGTTTAACTGTCATCTTTAATGTTTTTCGTATTTATAAAAGAGTTTCATTCTTTGTGCTTATGTATAGAATAACAAATCAAAGAATTCAAATAGAGAAAAATATTCCACCAGTGACTGATCAACACATTAATTCACGAATACCCGTAGCGCATAATTTAATTATCAGTGTAGTTCGATCAAGAGTGGAATATATTCTTTATATTTCATTGGCAAACGGCTTTGTATGATATTAAAGTAGAAAGTGTAAGGAACTTTATCTTTTCGTTGCATTCACAATTTGTTTTGATCCGACGTAATCGACACGTCTTGACAACGCCTACTGTTGTATGACGTCAGAGAGGTGAAATAACCACGGTTATTTCATAAGTGAAATTTCGGTTTTAATTCCATTCACTGGAAAATTATTGTATTTCATTGCAACCAATGTAATAAATACTTTTTACACTTGTAGTAATAATTGCTATGTAGTGTAAATGGTATTTGAAAAAATTAAGAGGTTTAACTATTATGATCATTTTCAGATTATGAGTGTGTGTCTAATGATTCAACGAATAAAAGTTTTACCTGCGAGTCTGTTTATAGCATGTAAGTAAACATTTTCGTCGTCTATAATTTGGCAAGTGATGTATATCTAGAGAATCAGTTTGTATAAAATGAATCTTCTTATAATTTTTCTATGAAATAAAATGATACATTTATGTATATCAAAGTTCTTTATGTAATCTGAAACAAACTAGAAAACAGTACAATGCATAAAATAACTGAATTAAACAATATTTAAAGTAAAATATGCATGAATGCTTTGATCACCCTTTAGATCTCAAAAAAAACACATTTCATTAAACATGTTAAAATGTAATATGTCAAAAAAGATTTCAATTTTGTAAATATTGCCGGAATTTTTAATGATTATTCCGTCCATTAACAAGTTCCTGGCTATTTTGTTAGTACTGAGCTTCCTCGCATTTGTTATGTTTTAAAGAAATCTACTCGAAAATGTGTTAAATTATAGCTAAGTGTATAAACATGTTTGATACCATTTGGTGGATAACTGCATCTTTTAGAAAAATATACTTTTAGGTACCTATTTACAACCAGAACCGAAAGCCAACATATCATACATCTAATTAAATGGGCATTTAAAAAGTCGGAATGCGAGTATTTATTTGTAGGACTTAAATCTATGGTGGGTTCCAAATCTATGGCAGATTCCTAATCTATGGCAATTGTGACGTCATGCCATTCCAAATCTATGGCAGATTTTTTACAATCCTAATCTATGGCAATTTTTGTAATTTACTAATGTACGGCGGATTTTTGTTGTTTCCAAATCTTGTGCAAATGGAAAGCAATGCAGGAACAGCCTTTAAATAATTATTACAACTCCTTTTCTAAAATATCTGTTTCTGAAAACAGCGTTATCATTATTCATCGCGATCTTCGGCCGGTACAGCACATTGTGCCTCTCTTTTGGATAATAGGTCACATCATGGCTTCCGCAAATTGTTGTCAAGAACAATACTTTCATCACGAATGTTGTTCAAATCTATGGGTTCCGCCATCGTAAGTGGCGGCGACGATGTAGTATGGCGTTATTCAATTTTGACGTTATGAATAGATATAGATCTGCCATAGATTTGGAGAAAACAAAAATATGCAATAGATTTGATTTGTTTGAAGTTTGTGACGTCACATTTGCCACTAATGAGTCTTATGAAGACGAAACGCGCGTCTGACGTACTAATTATGATCCTGGTACCTTGATAACTATTTACACCACTGGGTCGATGCAACTGCTGGTGAACGTTTCGTCCCCGAGGGTATCACCAGCCCAGTAGTCAACATTTCGGTGTTGACATGAATATCAATAATGTGGTCATTTTTATAAATTTCTCGAAAAAACTTTGGAATTTCTAATCCCAGGCATAGATTTTTTGCAAAATTCTTGGAATTTTAGATCCTCAATGCTCTTTAACTTTGTACTTGTTTGGCTTTATAAATATGTTGATATGAGCGTCACTGACGAGTCTTATGTAGACGAAACGTGCGTCTGGCGTACTAATTTTAATCCTGGTACCTTTGATAACTATTGCCATAGATTTATAATCTACCATAGATTTGAGTCCTACCTGTGACGTCACTTTGTGTGTTTATCGCTTTGGCTCACTCAGCTGTGAATTTGTATGTGCTGGTTTTATTCTCTTACGTTAGTGACCACTTCGGTTTTATCATGTATATCTATTATCTATTCATTCTATAAAAATTAACTGTTTGCAAAAATATGAATTAATCTTAATAATAAGGATGTTTTTATCCAAGGCAGAAAATCCTAGCCGCATTGGGCACAACTGTTTGGAACTTTTGGTCCTCAATGTTCTTTGACTTTGTACTTGTTTTGGATTTCGAACTTTTTTCATATGAGCGTCACTGGTTAGTCTTGTGTGGACGAAACACGCGTCTAGTGTAATAAATTTTAAACCTGGTACCCTATGTTAGCTATTATTCGTGTTTTTCTCTGTCCTATATATTCTCCCATTTATTTGTATTGAAATCCTGTCATGTAATGTTGTAATTTTAATGTTATATTTAACATTGCCATAAAAGAGGGAGGTTTGGCATGCCACAAAACCAGGTTCAACCCACCATTTTTTTTTTAAATGTACTGTACCAAGTCAGGAAAAATTGTTATATTATTGTTCGTTTCTGTGTGTGTTACATTTTAATGTTGTGTTTCTGTTGTGTCGTAGTTTTCTCTTTATATTTGATGTGTTTTCCACAGTTTTAGTTTGTAAGCTGGATTTGTTTTTTTGTCCATCGATTTATGAATTTCGAACAGTGGTATACTACTGTTGCCTTTATTTAAGGTTATCGAACTTTAATAATTATCAAACTATTTTTTGTTGTTGCGGTACAATAAAATGGACAGTTGTAAACTTTATGTACTCAATATATGAAAGCTTACCTAAATTGCCTTTTTTTACTCATGTGTAAAATTAAACATTTATTTTATATAAAATTTATATCCGATTTAAGTATCAATCTTGTTGGTGATATTTGGAAATACACATGTAAACGTTTCTAATAGATAATGGGAAAACATTTCAAAGAATACTAGTCATCTAAATCATTTAACCTCAATTTTTATACGTGTGCATGTAAAAAAAAATTCGTTGTAGAAGGGTCCAAATACAGCACAACATATTCCAAAGACAAAAGAGTGAAAAAGTATATTTTAAGAAAACACATTTGATTAACAGGTCAAACAATTGATGTTCTTAAAAACTGCTGATTATATATATAATAAGTCTAAATAAATATCAGCTCAACATTTTTATTTTCTATTATTGTTTATTTTTCTTCCCTGGCGGGCATTTGAACTCATACTACTGAGATATCGTGACACCAAATCGCCTTGAATGTATTTCATAGATGACAAAAGCGAATTATTGATGAGACAAAAGTCCTTTTTTTTTTAACATTTATTGACAATTAAGCTCTTTAAGAGTATAATTTAAATGTTGACTTAAGCCAGCACTATTGATTTAGTAGTATCATGCATAAACGGAAGACTACTGATTTACAGTAAAAATACGCACGAGTTTGAACTCATATTCAACTCGTTTTTGACAGGATAAAACCTCGTGAGTTTAAAGTTATGATATAAGTTATCTTAAGTTAGGCCGCCCTTAAAAATATTTTGGTTTGCCCAAACAAGGGTAGAGACAATGTGTAGGTGGGTAGGATTTTTTTTTACTTCGACAGGGAGAAATTGAAGTGTCAGGTGTTACTTACTCTGAGTGAATGATGCTGATCTGATTAAAAAAAAACGTTTTCAAATCAGGGCAATAAAATATTTTGAGTAGGCAGCTATTTTCTGGGTAGGTAGGGTTAGGGCAAACATACATATTCTTTTTTATGGCCTTATCTTACCATAGTGGTCAGTGGAATCTTAAAACATAATCTACAGTAAAAACAATAGACTGACCTCAGAAAAATTGGTTTATTGTCTCGCCTTGACGGAGTCAAAAAGCGAGACATAGGTATGCTGTTTCCGGCGTAGACGGCAACGGCGGCGATGGCGTCAACAATGTATTAGTTTGTGGTTAGGTCTACTTTATGGTAAACGGCAAGTGTTAAGTCAATCATATTTGGTGTACAGTTGTATAAGCATTGGCACATCTTATTTCCATGGAGATTATTTGGCCCTTCCCCCTCAGTCATGGTCAATTGACTTCAAAACGTTTGCTTCTTTTACATGTATTAGTTTGTGATTAGGTCAGTTTATGGGAAATCACAAGTGGTAGGTCAATGATATTTGGTATGCAGTTGTATAAGCATTGGCATCTCTTTCTTCCATGGAGATAATTTGGCTTCACCCCTTAGTCATGGTCTATTGACTTTGAATTTTGTTTCTAAGTTATCATGTATTAGTTAGTGATTAGGTCAGTTCAAGGGGAACCATTAGTAATAGGCCAATTTTAATTGGTATTCAGTTGTATAAGCTTTGGCAAATCTTATTTCCATGGAGAATATTTGGTCTTACCCCTCAGTCACAATCTAACGACTTTGAAACTTATCTTAGTTTACATGTATTAGTTTGTTATAAGATCAGTTAAAGATGCACTGCTTATGTTAAGTCAATGATATTTGGTATGCAAATTTAATGGCATTTGCAGATTTTGTTTCCATGGAGATTATAGGTGTCATACCACCAATTACTCCCTCAAATTTAGAACGTATGTGAAAGTAGGCCTCCTCGGACAAAAAATAGTGCATTTGATGTCATTGTTCACCTAAACTTACCAACACATTTGCAGAAATGAAACTTTTGTTGAAAGAGAAATATATTTAGACCATTTTGAGCTAAATTTTAGCTGTCTAGGAGTTTGCATTTAAAATTGAGGATTAATGCGCTCCATGGTATACTAATTTAAGATTTCCAGAAAACCAGGGGTTATTTTTAGTGGTACCTCCTTTCGAGAGCTCTCTTCTTTCTTATATGATTTTGAATGTATGTTGAAAATTGGCATGTAGAAAGGTGACACCTGTACAATTCAGGATATACCTAGTTTCTATGAAGTTAAACTTAAGGTAAAATATTTAGAAGGCTGTGAAAATTGTAAAATTTGGTTGAACAGATAGAGACTTTTAATTGGTGGTATGACACCTTATATAGCCCCCACCCTCTCTTCATGGTTCATTGACACTTTTACATAGTTTACAAGTTAATGTTTGTATTTAGATTTGGGAACGACTTATAATAAGTCAATGGTATTTGGTATTCAGTTGTATTAGCATTGGCACATTTCATTTACATGGAGATGGTTTAGCCATATAACTCAATCATGGTTGACTTTGAATATTTGCATAACTTGTGTAAGATGTTAGAGTATTGCTTTTTGGATTTCAACATTTGCATAATCAAAATTACGAAAAGTCGAGACTTATCTCTGTGATAACTGTTTATCTTTTATGAAGTAACAGTTATATGATTTTGGAAGCTTTTATAAATTTGCATTCATTTCAGGCATACAACTGGATCCAACATGACACTTCTGCTTAAAGGTAAGATATCTTAAATTTTATACTATGTTTGTCTTTAAGTTTTAAATTTCTAAAGACGTTCAAGTTAGGTATGCTTTTAACAAATAAAACACTGACTCTTAGGTAAATTACTCGTTTGAAAAATGCTGTAACTGTTGTAAAATTTGTCTGGTTTATGTTCTTTTATTTTGAGCTCTTTTTGTCTAGTTTATGTCTAGATATTTTTTAACCCCGAGGGTATCACCAGTCCAGTAGTCAACACTTCTGTGTTGACATGTGTTATCATTGATATGGTCATAACCATATATTAACTGTCTGCTATTTGATTTTTTTAAATACTAAGACTCAGGAATAGATCACCTTAGCTGTATTTGGTAAAACTTGGCCGAACAAGTTTGTGGAAATAGACACCACATGAAAGGAAAATAGAATCCCAAAGAGCAAAATTAAAAATAAAAAACAAAATATATTTGCTCTGAGTTTCATATGCGAAACTGATATATCTAAATCTACTAATTATGTATAATTAAGATAGATCTTACTGAGATATTACAGCAATTCATAACAATATATAATAGGTCTGCTAATCAGTTGTTGCAATTGGTTCCTATAGTTATACCGAAACGTATATAGATGTTGTGAAGGTGAAAAATTATATTTTTAACCATTTTATCTCATTTCCAGAAATTAAATCTTATAAATATTTCCCTACCAATGCGTTACATGAGTTGCCAAAAAAAAACCTTCTGTAATCAGATTTTCCCAAAAACAATACCCGATTTAGAAAACTTCTGTTTGATAAGATAGATTGGGAGTATAGTTAAGGTAGTCAAAACGTCATTGCTATCAACCGAACTGAGTTGCCAGTCAACATCATGTTATTTATCTAAAACATCAAAAGATGTCTGTACAATCTCATTATTAGTATTTTGCTTTCATACAAAATTTAACAAAACTTCCTTTTACTATAGTCAGGGCAATATTAAACATCAAATAAAGATTAGTAGTAGAACACTTACCAGAAGCCGGGATTAAACGATATGTGACGGTTTATTTGTGTAATTAAGGCATTCAATACAAAGTAGAGACCTTTTTTGTTCAGGGGAGTCTGCGATGTAAGCTGCGATTGGTTAGTTACATGATTGTTTACAATTGACCTCTCTATGGAGCACACGGCGATGAATGCATTTTATTAAGAACTTTCACACATTATTTACGTTATAACACTACCACATTAATGGCTGCCATATCGATTGGAACGAAACACAAAACGCTCTCCGAGGAGTAGGCCCAAGACCTCAATTAATGATCCCACTTTTCGTTGTCCACGAATATAGTTCCCTTTAATTATAGTGTATTTTTTCTTTATTTTTTTTCTTTCCCTTTCTCATACATTTCTTAGCTTTCCTTAGGTGGAAATGAAAGAAGAGAGCTAAAATAAACTTTTGGATGTTTTATTTTAACTGATTTTGATATGGAAAGAGTGATTAGGCCAGGTGCAAAAAGGTGATATTTACAGTTTTCGGAACATCTTTTGACTTGTCCATAGGGGTATGGATGTTTATTGGCTGAGTTTGTTAAATACAGAGAAGCAATCTTTCTGAATTTTGGATATAGTTTTGGACTAGAACTGTACTTTACACACACACACAATTTGACAAAAATATTAGGTGCAATTTTTTTAATGAAACAAAACGTTATAAAGAACTAATAGAGAATTTAATTGTGGTCTGTGGCCTAAGAGGTGAATTATAGGAAATATTGAGTTTGTACTTTGACAACTTCCCTGAATGATCTATATATAGGTACTAATTTGTCAAACTACATGAGAATAAATGATTTCCACTTTTATTTGATAGAAATTTTGTAAAAAAGTCACTTTTCAGCTTATATGCCCCAAAAGTAGCTTTTTCACTTTTTCCCATATTTTTGCCAAAACAGCATCCTTACTTTTTCTCTGACAGAATTTTTATGATATCTGTTTGTGTTTGTGGTATTTATTTCAGTTGTTTGACTTATTTGTGAATTCTGAACACAAAGAAAAGTAGATAAAAACATAAAAAGGGTGCAAATTGTGCTGTTTTAATAGTCTAAGTCTAACGGTCCGTACGAAGCAAATGAAATGTGAAGCTCTATGCACATAAAAATTTTATTCCTTTAAACAGATTGTACTTAATCTATATCAAAAGCACTTATTACTAGTTGTTTAACCTTATCTGAGTCACATACTACCTTTTTTTCTTCTGTTGAATGGCTGATGGTTAAAATATTGGCCTTTTGGGCCTGAAATTTCATGCAGGTTTTAAGCAGTAAAGTGAATAAACTTTGCCTCAGACCATACTGTCTACATATATAGTTGAAAGCAACTGTCTTGTTACATCTAGGCTTCATGTTTGATCATATTTCAGCAAGGATTTGAGCAAAAAGAAGCATATTTCCATCTCCCATATCATTTATATGCAATTTAATATGGAAATATGGGGAACGGCCTAAATTGAAAACTTGTTTTTTTAAACTAGACATTGCTTAAAACCATGTCATACTCTTGTGTTATGCTATTTGAAACTTATATTTACATGAAAAGAAAATTTATAATATGTAGAAGGTTTTGGTATAACTTAACAACTTCAGAAAGTTGTTGTAAGTGGAAAATATTAAATTTCATATAAGGCCTCGCTTCATTTGAAAACCTGTATATTTTGGCACAGGGTCATATAAAATTAACTTTTGGTCAATTTTTTATAAGTCTGATACATTTAGTATGCTATATATTACTTTGAATAGATAATATCTTATACATTGAGACATTAAAAAGTGCAATTTGTTGTTTTTTGGGGATTTTTGAAGCCAAAATTTGAAAGTTGAAATTGTTCTATTTCAACGTCACAATTCAGCAACCAAAGTTGAGATATAAAAAATGCCACATTTTCTATAATATATATTATATGGCTTTGAAACTTTGTAAACTGTCTCATAATATACTAAGCTTAAATCATGCCAAGTTTTATTGGAATTGGTCAAGTTTTTGGCCCCTAATAGGCCCAAGACCACAATTAATGATCCCACTTTTCGTTGTCCACGAATATAGTTCCCTTTAATTATAGTGTATTTTTTCTTTATTTTTTTTCTTTCCCTTTCTCATACATTTCTTAGCTTTCCTTAGGTGGAAATGAAAGAAGAGAGCTAAAATAAACTTTTGGATGTTTTATTTTAACTGATTTTGATATGGAAAGAGTGATTAGGCCAGGTGCAAAAAGGTGATATTTACAGTTTTCGGAACATCTTTTGACTTGTCCATAGGGGTATGGATGTGTATTGGCTGAGTTTGTTAAATACAGAGGAGCAATTTTTCTGAATTTTGGATATAGTTTTGGACTAGAACTGTACTTTACACACACAAAAAATTTGACAAAAATATTAGGTGCAATTTTTTTAATGAAACAAAACGTTATAAATTACTAATAGAAAATTTAATTGTGGTCTGTGGCCAGTATGAAGTTTGTATAAATCTACAAACGTCAGTGCCGGTGTTTTCTTGTTGATGAATCATTATTTGGTATAATGACGTCTGACATAAAAGACTTATTAAAAAAAATTAACTTATTCTTCTGTTTTATATATCCATATTAGAAATTAAAGGTTGTTCTATGTTATCAAAATAGGTATAAAGTGTGTACAATTGAGTCTATGAAAATACTAGAAATATATCCGAGTATACCCCGAGACTTACTGTTAATTGAAAAAAATAATTCTATTTGTATATTTTATTGATAAAAAATGTTCTGTATTATCACCAGGTTTGTCAGTACAAGTTTGACACTGTTTAGCTCACCTTGCCCAAAGGGCAAAGTTAGCTTTTCTCATCATTTGGCGTGCATCACCAGTTGTCCTCCGTCGTCGTCGTTAACTTTTACAAAAACTTCTCTGTTACTACAGGGCGTAATTTCACCAAACTTGGCAACTATCATCATTAAGGTATTTTGCGGTCGTATATTGGTATCACGTCGTCATCGTCGTCCAATGACACTTGGTTTCCAGAAAAATATTTATCACAAGGTTAAGATTGATTTTGGGAGTTATGGTCCTAACAGTTTAGGAATTAGGGGCCAACTAGAGGCTCAAAAAAGCATTTTTAGTTTCTAGACACGTGTTTTAGTGTTTTAAAGAATCTCTCTGAAATTATATCACAATTTCTATACCACAAGAAGACGGTTAGGGTTGGTTTTCGGGGGGGGGGGGGGGCGTTATGACTTAAACCGTTTAAGAATTAAGGGCAAAAAAGACGGGAAAACCAGGGTTTCCTGGTTAATGTACAATTAAGACAATTTGCAAGCAGTCTAAGGGAGGTAATCCGTATATAATATGTTTGATAACCTTTTACATTGCTTTTAAAATTATGTATAAAGAAATTTTGAAATATTTAGGTTATGAGCTGTCAGTTTACTTCAAGAAGTTAAAATTAAATTCATGATTATTAAGGAACATTGATTTAAGCCATGGTTTTGTATGTCATGTTCTAAAGTTGGACTTTTGTTATTTAAATAGGTAATTTTGGTTGCAAACTCCAATGATAATTTGAATTGAGAATGTGACCAAAGTTGATGGAAAGAATTTTTTGTTTTGTAAAAAGGGGGGGGGGAACTGAAAAAAAAGGGGGTAATGATTTTTTTATTTTTTAGGTGCCCTTGTTTGGAAAAGGTGTGTGGGGGGGGGGTTAAATTTTTTGTGAAAAAGGATGGGGGGATTTAAATTAATATTTTTGGATGGGGTTTAAAAAAAAGGATGGGGGAGATGAAAAAACGGGGATGGGGCAAAACAGAAATTGTTGGCGGGGATATTATTTTCTCATTTCAGATTTCAGAAATTAAAAAGAAAACTTCTTCATATTTGTTTTTTTTGCAGAAAAAGGGGTCTACTGCACAAAAGCAAAATATCGCGAATAAATTCAAATCCTATAGGTTGCATTTCTGTAAATATTGACAATGCAATTTCCCATAGGAACTTCTTTTACCGCTAAAACTGTACCACTTTTACTATGAAGTTTTGAAAAAATTCTTATCCTGAAAGTTCATATCCACTACAATTTTTTTCAAGGTCAAAATATAGGGTTGTGCGGCATATTTTCAACGTTTATATGCCCTGAACTTTTCAGAGTTTAAACTAACACTAATTTTCTTAACTACCCCTACCTCGAATGAAGGGTTACCACAGATTTCAATGTAAACAATATGCACATGTATATTCACTGGTAACATTCCCAAAATATGTTTCTATGAGATGGAACACAGAGAGCATAACTGGGAACCAGTATGTAAACAAAATTAATTTTCTATGAATATTCTAAATCTCCCCAAAAGAGTCGTGATTTGAGAAACAGCTGTATTTACAAAGTGCAACCTATAACCAACTCTAAGGTCTCAATCGTTTTTGTCGCACCTTCGACCGATCCTACATTCCGTCGTCGTTGTCGACGGCGGCGGCGTCCACAAACATTCATTCTGTGGTTAAAGTTTATGAAATTTCAATAACTTTCTTAAACTATCCTGGATTTCAACCAAACATGGACAGAATCTTGTTTATGATAAAAAGATAGTATCCAGAAGTAAATTTTGTACAAAAAAAATCCATTTTTCCGTATTTTACTTACAAATAGAATTACTTTTTCTAACAGGAAACCTTACATTCACTCTGTGGTTAAAGTTTTTTCTAAATTTTAATAACTTTCTTTAACTATTCTGGATTTGCACCAAACTTATACAGAAGCTTGTTTATGATCAAAAGATAGTATCCAGAGGTAAGATTGTAAAACAAAATCATTTTATTTCGTATTTTACTTATAAATGAACTTAGTTTTTCTGCCAGGAAACAATACATTCACTCTGTGGTTAAGGTTTTTAAAATTTAATAACTTTCTGTAACTGAATTGAACTATACTGGATTTGTATCAAACTTGGACAGAAGCTTGTTTATGATCAAAAGCTAGTATCTAGAAGGAAATTTTGTTGAAATTTTGTACCTGTTTATATGTATTTTACTTATAAATGAACCAAGTTTTTTCTTCTAGTTAACATAACATACAGTCTGCAGTTAAATTTTTTAAAGCATTCAATAGATTCATAAGCTATCCTTGATATTTACAAAACTTGGACAAGCTTCTTACAATCAAAAGATAGTATCGAGAGGAACATTTCTATTATTTTTTTCATTTATTTATTTTAGCATGCGATAAACAGAAAAAGTAGGCGAGACACTGGGTTCCGCGGAACCAATTTTTTTTAGTCCCGTTTTCAAATTGGTCCACATTATGGTCCAAAGGGTTCAAAATTTAACTTAGTTTGATTGTAACAAAAATCGAATTATTGAGGTTCATTGATATGCCAAATCTAACTGTGTTTTTAGAATTTGAAATTTTTGGTTCCGTTATAAAATTGATCTACATTAAGGTCGAAAAGGTTCAAAATTATTACTTTTTTTTATTTTTTTTTATTTTTTTACTTTTTTATATTAAACATATTTTATTAACAATCACCTGTTACATCAACCCTCAGTTGCCCAGGAATTTTGTTTGATATTAACGAAAATTGAATTATTGAGGTTCTTTGATATGCTGAATCTAATCATGATTTTTGATTTTTTGGGCCCTGTTATCAAAATGGACCACATTGAGGTCACACACTCTTCTTTTTTAATTGGAATTGATTCGAATTGGCTAATTCGAATTAACTAATTCGCATTAGAAATACGTTTTTGTTAATCCGAATTAAAATTTAACGTCGTTAGGACAGTAAAGCGAATATGACGCGCATTCCAATTGGAATTAAAATTGACGTTATGACGTTAAACGTTTCGAATGCGAATTAAACTAATTCGAATTAGTTAATGCGATTCGAATTCGAATTACGTGTGAACTCAGCATGATATGCCGAATTTAACTGTGTTTTTAGATTTTAAATTTTGGTCCCGTTTTAAAATTGGTCTACATAAAGGTCAAAAGGGTTCAAAATTTAATTTTGTTTGATTTTAACAAAAATTGAATTCTTGTAGTTCTTTGATATGCTGAATCTAATCATGATTTTTGATATATGGGCCCCGTTTTCAAATTGGTCCAAATTGAGGTCAAAAATGTCCAAATTTAAACTTTGTTTGATTTCATCAAAATTCGAACTATTTGGGTTCATTGATATGCCGATTCTAACTGTGTTTTTAGAATTTTTGGTCCCGTTCAAAAATTGGTCTAAATTAAGGTCGAAAGGGTTCAAAACTCAAATTTGTTTGATTTTAACAAAAAATGAAATAATTGCAATACTCATAGAAGAAGACCTATATCAATACTGAACGAATAACAATGAGATGAAGAGCAACAATCAAGAGTTGTTGACGTATTTTTTAAACTATGCTGAAGTCCTTCCTTTAATCACAAAGTGATTAAAAATTAATCCAGAGTTGTCTCTCTTTATCTGTTGTTTACTGTAATTCACAAATTCCAAAAATTAAATAAAACAGACTTTCTGTATATTATACTCATTTGTGTAGAGGTTCCATCCTCTGTTTTTCATTTATAATTGTTACAACTTATACAAAAACAATCCATTGAATCAAACATACATTTTATTACATCAACTTGTATTTACATTTTCATGACTAGAATATACATTTTTACTTTGTGGCATTACTTTTGCTACAGAGTATTCTATAATATTTTGTTGAGGCGCCAGGGTGACTACCGATTACCTATACACAATGGCTATCAGCTGACCTATGTTGACATAGTGTCATAAAAGCCCCGGCAGTTAAACACGGTTACACCACCACCTACCATGGGGAGTGACCGGGGAAAAACACTCGTATTACCAATGCACCAGTTATAAGTGCCCCACCTGTTGGCAGGTGTAGGCCTCCCCTCTATAATATGAGGTGGAGGAGGTCCCAGAGTTACCTATCTGTAGACCCCACCGTTACCACTAACCACATTTTCCAAACCTGCAAATTGTAGAACTTTTTAGGCCCAGAGCAAGGGCCGAGTGAAATAATCCCCCAATCACTACCAGTTTTCATGGACCGCCACTTGAGAGCCCCAGGCAGCTACCAAATCTTACTGGGGTATTGACCTCCACAAAATTTTCATTATTGAATCATTGGAAAAGTTGATTTTGTTGTACGTAGGAAAGACTCACCCCCCCCCCCCCCCCCCTTGTACATTATTTAAGAAAACCTGATTTCCAGTTTGTGACAAATAAGTTCCATCTGTTCTGTATAAAGACACTTCACTTGCCCTAATGTTCTCATGTAATATAGCTTTCCCCCCGTTTTCTATTACAAGGTTTTTGACCACTGAATTCAATCTTTTCTCTTCTGTTCAATTATTGCACCCGCATTCAAGGGTGCAAAATGCCAGTATCTGCGCTGTAGCATTGAAGACAATATTATAATAACATTTTTAAAGAAAGCCTTGTAACGTAGGATAGAACATTTTACATTTTCGATTAAACCCTTCCCTGTCAATTCTAAATCTGTCAAATCATTAGCTCCAAACTTGTTCCTATCATATTTCTTCGCCTCTACGTGGGCTCAATGGACAAGAGAACTTCCAACAATCCATAAAATCTTGGGAACTGTGAAAACCTGTAGCTTGTTAGCCTTATGAAACTAGAAAAATTCGAAAAAATAATCCCCCAATCACTACCAGTCTCCCTGGACCTCCCCCATTCAAAATTGACTCTGCGCCTAAGGATAGTAGAAGATAATTAATTTCTTAAAAAATGTCTAGTTTTCTTTCCAATTATTAAAATTGTTAATTACTTAAAACTAAAATTAACTCTGGATGCTTAAATCACAATAGTCCATATTTTAATAACGTGCTTAATGACGGAAATGTCCAAATCATAGAAACGCAAGTTTTTCCAAATTATCCTGTATAGGTCCAATACTATGAAGGTCCTGCTTGGATTCTGGTAACCATAATATTGCAATCAAATACAGCAAACAAGTACCTGAAAATATAAAACAAAAACAGCAGCAACTATTCTCATAGGGAGGGTGGATGGGTTTGAATAGTTAAACTAATTTCCCTAATAAACCCTTCCCTGTCAATTCTAAATCTGTCAAATCATTAGCTTCACAGTGCAAAATAATAAAGTGAGGAGAAGGTAAACAATTTCTCGTTGCATGCAGTAGGGAGTCCAAATCTTTAATCTGTAAACCAGGTTGCCCAATCCATTATGTTGTAACACCTTTTGACTCCAGTCTCAGATTGTTCCTGTCATATTTCTTCGCCTCTACGTGGGCTCAATGGACAAGGGAACTTCCAACAATCCATAAAATCTTGGGAACTGTGAAAACCTGTAGCTTGTTAGCCTTATGTAACTAGAAACATTGCAACGTAATATAGCGAGAATAACCATGCGATTTCAATCTGCCTAATCTCATAATTACCTCCTCTGAGACCCCCTGCCTGGCTAGTTCTGTGACTCCCCCAATTAAACTAAATTATCAAAAATTGTTAAGTTGGAGCCATTTATAACAGACTTGAATTTGGAAATAGTGATTTTTCCCCTACCCTTAGCAAACCAAAGAAGGCAACAGAAAAAACTGCTGAAAATAAAGCAGCTTCATATTTATTCCTACATACTTCATCTAAACAACTTATCATATCTGATAACAATTGCACCGTAATTGGTGCTAAAGTTATTACGTTTTCCTTTTTGAATTCTTTTTATTCCTTCTAATGCCTTTCCAATTATAAAGAATTTTGTAGTATCCTGTATGCCCTGAATTTAATGATGGTATGAAACTCCTGATATGTAAGATGATATGGTCCCCCCGAAAGACCCTGTACTGACAAAAAAGCTATAAAATTTAGCAAGTCATTGACTGGCACCGGCCAATCCTGTTTCTATTTATAAGATGATCTAATAGTACAAAGTTTTGACAGAGCCAAATTGTATGATTTTTGTGTATTTTTGGACCTTGATTGACAATATATTCAGCCACCTGACTTAAATGTTCAAGATCTGTGTTGGAATTTTGATTGGCCACTGGTCTGCTGCTGGAGGTAAGCTTCTGAACTTCCCTCACTGAGAACGAGAAAGACAATCAGCAATTTGGTTTTGTTTAGAAGGGATATAAATTGCCTTAACTAACGTATAATTTTTTAAGTTCATTAAAACCATCTGTCTTACTAAAGTCATAACTCTACTTGATTTGCTAGTTTTCATATTAATGATTTGAACAACCGCCTGATTATCAACATGAAAAATAATTTTTTCAGTTAACAAAATAGGATTCCCAGGACATAAGTTCTGCTACCCCTGGAAACAACTCTAACAATGTCATATCTCTGGTGATTCCAGTCTCAAACCAATGTTTTGGCCATATGCCTCGGGCCCACTGACCTGCAAAATAAATCCCATATCCGCCTTTGGAACCCCCTGCACTATCCGTGAACAACTCATATTTTTCCTTTGAAACCCATACATTGTCTGTTATTACATTTACACCATTGTATTGTTTTAAAAAGTCTAACTAAACTTCTAAATCTGCTTTCATCTGCTTGTTTACTCTAATTTTGTAATACGGTTTTCTTACCCCGATTGTTGAATTTATGAGTCTGCGACAGAAGGTGCGGCCTGGGGCAACTACCTTACAAGCAAAATTCAGGAGCCCAAGAAGGGATTGCATATCTTTAAGAGTTATTTTAGAACTGTCCAAGGTATCTCTGATTTTTTGTGAGAGTTTGGCAAGTTTTTTCCTTTGGAAGCCGCATGATTAAATTCTGTGTATCAAATTCTATACCAAAAAACATAAGTAATGTAGTTGGCAAAGTAGTCTTGTCACTAGCAAGAGGAATACGTATTTTGTTGCATACCTCTTGAAATAACTTTAAAGTATTGCCAACTTTTGATGTTTGGCTCGACTCAACAAAAAGAAAATCATCTAAATAATGGAGAATATCATCATTTCCGCTTTTTAGCTGTATTATCCAATGATTAGCTTTTGCAAATTTCTCCCACAAGGCACAACTTATTGAGGCCCCCATTGGGAGCATTTTATTAAGATAATATTCACCCTGCAATTTTATCCCCAACAAGTCAAAATCGTGCGGGGCAATTGGCAACAAACGAAAAGCCACTTTTAAGTCACTCTGACTTAAACAGGCAAATATTTTGTGTCTATTAATCAGACATGCTGCTTCGTCCACTGAACTGTACTGCACTGAACAATGATCTTTATCAATAAAATCGTTTATTGAATTATTCTCAGGATAGGATAAATGCTGAATAAGTCTGAAATCCCCATTATTTTTTGGCACTAGCCCCATTGGTGATACCTGAAGTGTGGGAAAAGGTGGGTATTTGAAAGGACCAGCAATGCGACCAAGTTTAACTTCCTTCATTAATTTTTCTTTACAAATTTTGGGTAGCTGTAATGCACTTTTTAAATTGGAACTCTCCCTTGGTTCCCTAGAGCCAAAATATTTTAATGAAAAACCGTATTTGAAACCAGATATAATTTCATGTGCTACATTGTTAGGTGGGTAGAATTCTAAATATTTTTTCCAAGACTGATACTTTTATAGGAGTATTTCCTAATAAATAAAAATTAAAACTTTTTGTTACCTCTTCCTTGGGCCCGGTTATTACATTGGGCCTTTCTGTGTTTGCCACTGCATCTTTCACATATGTGTTTAAACCTACAACGAGAGAAGTAGGGACAGTCATTACCATTATTATAGTATTAACATGACATATTTACACTTCCACTAGTTACCTGTGATTGTTGATGTGTTCTAGTGTTTGAAAGTGTAGCTGCATTTGAGTTAAAATTACATGATTTTGTGTACTTGTTCTATAACCCTGTGATTGCACTGACACACTGTTATGTACTGTGGGAGATGTGATGTGTAATAGCCAATATTCACCGTGTATATTTCCCCACGATAAATTTTGATTCTTTTCTATTTTTAGCTGAAATTGCTCGTTATAGGTGGCCCAGTTTTCTGACCTTGTTGTCGCTAATGTTATATCGCGCATATATTTTAACAATTCCTGTGCCTGTGTGCTGTATTTCTCAATGTAGACACTCATATAAATCATGAATGCTGAAGTCCATTTTTTTATTGACAAATAAACAACCGACGATCTTTTTTCAATGCAAATGTGTCCCCTTTTTAATTTCAAATCGCCCTCGACAACCTCTTCCATTTCTTTTTGCGTTATCAAAAGAGAATGAAGCTCTATAAACTTTCCCTCCCAAATCTTTTTCTTAATTTTAAAAGGCACATGTTCCCCCACTGTGTCATGCACGCTAGATTCTTGTGACGGAGTGAAATCAATGGAGTTATTTGCAATTTCAAAGTTTTCGTGTAACGGGTGGTGCCTAAGAGAGGGGAATGCCCGTGCATCCTCCTCCGACTCATTACCTGATGAGAAATCAGCAGTTTCCTCCGGTACTTCTGCCACCACGTGTCCGACCTCTTTTGTTTTCTTGGCAGTTCTTCTCCGGTCAGCTCCGTCTTTCTTTTGGGCAAGGCAATTTCTTCGTGCTGCACTTTCTTTCCTCCCGTTCTGCTGGTCGTTCTTCTTTTCTTCCCCATGGCCCTTGATGGCGATCCTACGGCATTTTTCTTGTAAGGCATCTTTTCCTTTTGAATAGTTTAACTAATTTGTGTAACACCTGTTTTCTTGTCGACAGCAAATTAACAAGTGCCCGATTCGGGAATTCCAAAATTCTAATTCAAGCTGATACAGGAATTTCAAAATTCTGATTCAAGCTGCGAGCGCCGTCGATGGCCATGCCAATAATGGCAATGAGCTACAGGCTGCAACACCCACGCACCCACACAAATATTTGATTGAATTAAACCAGATTATTGAAAATATAAAAAATTTATTATCTCAATTATTGGGATTCTTTGATATATTGAACCTAATCATATATCTATATTTTTTGCTCACCTGACCTGAAAGGTCAAGTAAGCTTTTCTCAACACTTGGCGTCCGTCGTCCGTCGTCCGTAGTCCGTTGTCCGTCGTCTGTAAACTTTTACAAAAATCTTTTCCTCTGTAACTACTGGGCCAAATTTAACCAAACTTGGCCACAACCATCATTAGGGTATCTAGTTTAAAGAATGTGTGGCGGGACCCCGCCAACCAACCAAGATGGCCGCCATGGCTAAAAATAGAACATAGGGGTAAAATTTAGATTTTGGCTTATAACTCTGAAACCAAAGTATTTAGAGAAAATCTAAAAACTGAGTATAATTGTTTATAAGGTCAAGATCTATCTGTCCTGAAATTTTCAGACAAATCTGACAACCCGTTGTTGGGTTGTTGCCCCCAAATTAGTAATTTAAAGGAAAATTTGCAGATTTTGGTTATCTTGAATGTTATTATAGATAGATAGAAACTGAAGAGGTCAATAATGTTCAGCAAAGTAAGATCTACAAATAAGTCAACATGACCAAAATTGTCAATTGACCCCTTAAGGAGTTATTGCCCTTTATAGTCAATTTTTAACCATTTTTAAAAATTTTTGTATTCTTTTAAAAAATCTTCTCCTCTGAACTAATAGGACAAATTTATCCACACTTGACCACAATCATCATTGGGGTATTTAGTTTTAAAAAAATGTGGCGTGACTCGGCTAACCAACCAAGATGGCCGCCATGGCTAAAAATTGTACATGGGGTGAAATGTAGATTTTGACTTATATCTCTGAAACCAAAGCATTTAGACCAAATCTGACGTGGGGTAAAATTGTCTATTAGGTCAAGATCTATCTGCCCTGAAATTTTCAGGCAAATCGGACAACCAGTTGTTGGGTTGCTGCCCCCGAATTAGTAATTTTAAGGAAATTTTGGTTATTATCTTGAATGTTATTATAGATAGAGATAAACTGTAAACATGCAGCAATAATGTTCAGCAAAATGAGATCTACAAATAAGTCAACATGACCAAAATTGTCAATTGACCCATTAAGGAGTTATTGCCCTTTATAGTCAATTTTTAACATTTTTTGTAAAATTTTTCAACTGTTATTACTGGCCCAAGTTCATAATAGATAGAGATAATTGTAGCAACAAGAATGTTAAATATAGAAAGATCTACAAACACATCACCATCACCAAAACACAATTTGGTCATGAATTTATCTGTGTCCATTGTTAAATATGCACATAGACCAAGGTGAGCGACACAGGCTCTTGAGAGCCTCTAGTAAAGGCTTTAAAAGTGGCTGCATTTGTGTTCATTCTTAATATTGAAATGTAAGTTGTATATGATGATAATACATAACATATATAAAGGTTGGGGATGAACACGGATGCGGCCACTTTCATTTTTGACAAAAACCATCTGAAAAGTGACATTTTTTTAGCATATTTGATAGATTTTTCATAATTAAGCTTGAATTGGAGCATTTTTAACGACTAAATCGGTTAAAATATTTCACATATACTAATTGAATCAACTGGAATAGACACTTAATTGTTTTAAAAGTGTCAAAAATCTTTCGTCAGGTGAACCTGAAATTTGAGGCCAAAATCCGCCCTTACCGGACCTACTCCTTTGCCCAAACTGTTCAGGGTTCGACCACTGCGGTCGTATCAGGCTGCGCAATATTTCTCAGATTCCTCACTTAGGAAAGGTGCACACACATGCAGCGTGTTTAAACGTTTTAATAGGTACCAACCTTCATCCTTATCTGAAACCTTAGTGTAACATCGCAACATGTGGTCGTTGTATGAAAATTCAATCGTGTGTCTTAGGGCTTTTTTTAAACAAAATATGTACTATAGATTATTATACATATACAAGTTATAGTTGAATATAAGTCGATTTTTTTTAGCAAATTGTAATTTGTACAGGTACTTTTTGTACATATTTGTACAAAGTCAAAATACAAATTCTTATGTGTACAAAGTCAAAAAAATAAATTATTATTTGTACAAAATGGTAACTTGTACACAACATATATATGAAATCTTGATTTTCAAGATCGGTGATGTATAAATAAAGTAAATGCATTTTAGGGAAGTTTGATTAATAATGGTTAATAATAATACTATAAGGAACTCTACAAATAATTTAATTAAAAAAAAATGTCTTGCATTTTGCTCGCTTCACATTCATTGAAATTACACCTAACACTCAAAGATACATTCAATAAATCATTAAAAAATTATAATATATGTATTTGCTTTTATATTTCAAAAAATCTAATTTCACAAAAAATATTTATTATGTTTAGCATGTTGTTTTAAAATACCTTTGAATAGTTCTATTGGTTTTTTTTTGTTAATTTGTTTTACATCTTTTTACAGCATTTTATAGCAGACAATACAGTATTGAGTTTTGCACATTGTTGAAGACCATATTAAGTGACTTTCATTTAATTAACTCTACTTCATTGGCAATCATAACCACATCTCCTTATTTTATAAGTGTTACCTAGATGAAACAATCTGGGTTTACTTTCTTTATATATAGAACAGGTATTAACTAATTAATTAACTTATCAACTAGCTTGTAATTATATGAGCAGCATGATGGGTGCACATGTGGAACATGATCTGGTTATCTTTCTGGAAAACCTAAGATCACATTCAGATTTTGGTGGGGTTCGTGTTGATCAGTCTATTTTTTATGTTTTGTTTTATGTACTGTTATTCGTCTGTTTGTCTTTTTCTTTTTTAGCTATGGCTTTGTCAGTTTATTTTCAACTTATGCGTTTGAATGTCCACTGGGTACCTGTTGCCTCTCATATATTTGTTCTGTTTAATAATATTATCATTTGTATTTTAAACTAAGGACAATTTATGAGTTTGACTTTCGTCCCTCTTTTATATATTTCATAAGAAAATGCACACCATAATAAGCATGAACTATATTTTTCTTTCAATAACAATGAAATTGGGGTATAAACCCTTATTTGGTAATAAATTGAAATAGTTCACACTATATAAATGAGCTCGCACACCTTGGTGGTAAACAACCTTTTTAACTAATAATTTTAAACCTGATATGGAACAGAGCATCCAACATATAAACAGACATGCATACAGACCAGAAAAAATAATCCCTATTATAGACACTGTGTAAAAACCTATTTATTGTTTAAGAATGTATGTGAACCTCTAAATGTAATTGGTTATTTGAGTTATTGGTTTGCTGTCCTCCCTGACCTCTCTATTATTCACATTAACTTTAGTCTATGCATGTGCCACATATAGTATTATAGACATGTTCATGCAAAAATGGTAAACACTGGTTATTATTTTTCAGTCCTTTTATTTCTGCATATAAAATATTGCATTAAATAAAAAGGGTGGGCATTTTGTCAGCTAGATTTGTAGTTTTTTAACAAACCTTTCAATGACATTATATATTAGAAAAAGGTTGGGTCAGGATTCTTCTGAAAAAGCTCATAAATAAAAATAGAAAGTCAAGTAACCCTGTAACATGGCTGTAATGTCAGAGCTTGGTAGATTTCGATTTTATTTAACAATAATATTATCACTGTAAAACTGACATATTATCTCAAACTTGCACTGAATGAACAGTTTTCCATCACCAATGACATCATGACCATATTCACTGACAAAGTCAAAGTCACCAGTTTCTATCTTTTGAGAATTTTTTTTATAAGTAATAGTTATAGTACACAGAGTTAAAATGTAAATATGAATTTTAATGAAACTTACATGCATTGTTTTCTGTCATGGTTTGTCATGAACCCTCCTCCTGTTGAACATTATTTTTGCTTCAAAGGCTGAAACACAATTCTGTCTGAATTGATTTCAACTTCCTTTGCATTTAGTTTATCTCTAGGCGAAGAGTTCAATCAGGGGGATAATATTCTTGAAGGTATGCACTTTTACTGGTATGTTCTGAATCAAATTATGTCTTTTCTACTCACTGGCTCCCAACTTTTATTTTGAACTTATTAGTTCAAATCATCTATTTTAGAGTACATATTAAATATTTCAACAACTGTGTTTTTATCATTTCACAGAAGACAAGAAAAAATCTGATTTCAAAAGTGACCATTTTTATAACAAAAACAAATTAACATATATTTTAAGGCTATTAATCACTATGATTTCTTGAAAATGTCACATTCGTTCAGTCTGCGCAATATATATATTTTATTTGTAATTTATATCAAAATAAAACGTAATACTTTAACATTTCACATTTTTCATCTATATTGTTTATTCGTTACCATGTAAACAGTGGATATACAACTTCAGTAACATATATATGAATTACCTATTATGTATGCTTCCGTATATCAAAACTTTAATAGAAAAGATTTTTTTTCACTTTCTGGTCATAATAAGGACAATACTTGATAGTTACTGACACTGCCTCTTAATAGCTGTATCACGATGCTATTTATTTTACAGAGTTATTTTCCATACTATGCTGAATGTTAAAAAGAATGCATACTGAACAACCATTTCTAAAGCAATTATCAAAATAATTGAAACACGTAGAAATATATTTTTTAAAATCTTATACCATTAATCATGTTAATTTACTTATATTATTACAGTTAATGGACACTATCAATCATCGATGAGGTCCGTTCGAAATACCTTGCCAGTATTTATGGTGTCTATCACTCTATCTGCAGGTAAATTATGAACAAATAAAGTGTTTGTAATTATCGAATATTTATGAAAACTATAACGATACATGATCATACGGATTTCTCCCGGCATTTACTCGTCGCGTTATACTAAAATCAATGAAGGCAAATTTGCTTATTTATTTGCAACAATTACTTCGTTATGCTTATTAATCTTTGATCATCTATAAAAACAGGCTATCATAATAGAACAAAAAATCTTTTCACAAAATACTTAATCATGTTGATGTAATGGGTTTTACTCGTTTGAGAGTGCTACTAGTAAAATAAAGATGATAATTAAGTAATCAACAAAGTCAATTACCCAATCACCATTGAACAGGGATCTTGAAAGGTCGTCACGCTATGCCAACACCTCAAAAGTCAGACACTGTGACAGTCGTAATAGTCATCCAGTAAGATATAATTACAATATTTTGCTTTATTAATACCATTGAATGATTATGTTGGTTATCGTGGAAGCAACCGATATTGATATATATGGCAGTGTGTCACACGCTGGGTGAGGATGATTTGAAGAACAGTTTCCTGTCGTTAATTAAAATATCCTAGACTGAATATACTATCCGAACGGTCGAAACTGAACAGATTTCAAATGAAAAGAAACATGATTTATCCAAGCATGTTATAAATCAACCATCTTGGTATTCTTTTACACCTACTTTACTTGAACTTAGAAATAAAAAAAAATGTTTTTAATGTTTAAGTAAAAATATATATAGTCAAATTTATAATGTTTTTATTGAATACATTCTAAACTTTTATCTAAATCAATAAAAAGGGATGGCATTTACCCCAAAAATTAACCTACAGGGGATACTATACATGTGCAATTGGATGTTAAGCAAACACAATTTATCAATTTGGTAAGCTTGCCTGGGATAATAAAAAAAATGTTATCGGTGTTAAGTTCTTTCAGCTCAAGGGCATATTATTCAGTTACAGAGGAGGTAATGAAGCAAACTTTACTGAAATCATCATTAAGGTTTCTTGTTAAAAAATGTTTCTTATGATCCTAACTGCCAACCAAAATGGCCAATGCAGGGCTAAAAATTGAACAAAAGGGTTATTAGCAAGTTGTGTCTATAATTTTAAAACCGTTAGAAATATAGAAAATCTGTCAAGGGTTGAAAGGTTCAGGATAGTAAACACCATCTTGTGCCTATCAAAGTCAAACTATCAGATGAGTTATTATAAGATTTATTGCCCCTACGTGACAGTGTGACCTTTTTTTTTTTGTTCCCCCCCCCCTTTTGCATATTATCTTCAACGTTATAAATTTTAAAAAGAAACTTGGAATTACAAAAACTATCAGCAAGATAAGATCTTCAACGAAAGGAATATTAAAAAACCGTCAGACGAGTTGTCTTATTATGATAATTGCTCCATTAATAACAATTTTTACATTTTTGGGGGGCTTTTTGTTTAATATCTTAAAAACTTCAATGTACTCGCTAATGGAGTTTACTCTTTTAAATGAAGACTCTATACATGCTATAGGTTGCAATTCTGTAAATATTGACAATGTAATTTCCCATAGGAACTCCTTTTACGGCTAAAATTGTACCACTTTTACTATGAAGTTTTGAAAAGAAATCTTATCCTAGAATTGAAAGTTCATATGCACCACAATTTTTTTTAAAGGTACAAATATAGGGCTGTGCGGCATATTTTCAACGTTTATATGCCCTGAACTTCTCAGAGTTTAAACTAACACTAATTTTCTTAACTACCCCTACCTCGAATGAAAGGTTACCACAGATTTTAATGTAAACAATATGCACATGTATATTTACTGGTAACATTTCCAAGATGGAACACAGAGAGCATAACTGGGAACCAGTATGTAAACAAAATTAATTTTCTATAATATTCAAGATCTCCCTAAAGAGGCGTGTGTTGAGAAACAGCTGTATTTACAAAGTGCAACATATACAAACATTTATCCAAATAGAAAACTCTCTAAAATAAGTTTTTCTCACATTAATACTCATTTATCAGAATTATAGCCTTATAGAAATCACTGCGTATACTCCAAGTTTTTCTTAACTGTACATTTATACCCCCTCTCCTGTTTCAATTTTTTAAAGAATTTGAAAACTAGATTTTAATTATTGCCAGCTTACCCTATTTGCATATTTTCTGATAAAAAATGCCGAGAACCTGTTTAAAACTGTTTTGATAACATATTGAAAGCATACCAGAGTACTATAAATGTAATGTTTAGCATTCAATCATTACAACTTTCAAGATTATATAAGATATCCGATCCAGCCTCTGTCTCCAGTCCACATCTTACTGTACGCCTATTTGTCAATTAAAGTACACATTCTCTGCCTCAAATGGTCAATTTAGAATTCTTTTCACAACAGTATCATCTGTTACCATATATCTGACACAATCTAGCTAATATATATACTAGACGTGTTCAAACAAAGCCATATTTGCAATAATTGTATGTTTGCAGATACCAGTCTGAGATATAAATTTACTTAAAATGTTATAGAGATGACTGCTAACATCTTTTTTTGCGTAACTTCCAAGCATCGTTATTGTTTTCTATATCAAGAACTTTAAAATCATAAAATCATAGCATTTACAAGTTGAATTATTTGTTTTATGACCCAGGGGTAGGCAATTTTCTATGTTTTTTGCTTCTGCTTCTGCTGTTTCTAGCAATTTAGAATATTTAGTACATATTCAGGATAGAACACACAATTTTTAGTTTTGTTGAGATATTTTTGTTTTTCTAGTTTGTATTTATTATGCTGTGGTGACAAAAAAAGCAGATTAAGGTGTCGCGGCTTATTAAACACCCCCAAAAAAAATATTCAGGATGGATCTATGAGTTTCAATGACTGTGAAGAGTAGATATAAGCACTTCTTAACAATTTAACCTACAAATATTATGAATATTATGAATAAATTTTGTATCCAGGACTTTAAGTAGACTATGCATACTGTAAACTGTGAATTTTTGCTGAGTCATCATATTTAAGACCCAGGATTCTATCAATCTTCATTAAATATGTATAAAACTTCATATTTGAGTTAATTTCTTTAAAATCTGTGAAATAAAGCAAATTTAGTTAAATTCTGAATGTTCCCCTCTTCCACCCTATATAGGTTGCATTTCTGTAAATATTGACAATGCAATTTCCCATAAGAACTCCTTTTACGGCTAAAACTGTACCACTTTTACTGTGAAAAAAATCTTATCCTAGAATTGAAAGTTCATAACACCACAATTTTTTTCAAAGGTCGAAATATAGAGCTGTCCGGCATATTTTCAACGTTTATATGCCCTGAACTTCTCAGAGTTTAAACTAACATTAAGTTTCTTAACTCGAATGAAAGGATACCACAGATTTCAATGTAAACAATATGCACATGTATATTTACTGGTAACATTCCCAAGTTATGTAGCTGTGAGATGAAATACAGAGAGCATAACTGGGAACCAGTATGTAAACAAAATTAATTTTCTATGAATATTCAAGATCTTCCCACAGAGGCGTGTTTTGAGAAACAGCTGTATTTAAAAAGTGCAACCTATAGTGCTTTTATGAACAATCCCCCACAACATTAAGTCTCGGCATTAGTTTTCGTTATTAATCTTTTCCTAAACCAAATGTTGAGAAAATTAAAAAGATGTTTAACGATGTTCACCACGTAACACATATCTAATTTTGAATTTTGGTGACGATCACTTTCATCGTTCACAAGTTAAGTCCCTTTATAGATGGGGAAATGCTAAATTTGCAATTTACGCACTCTTAATTTAGTTTGCCCTTATCAAAACTCTTTTACGCAATGCTTATTATATTACCACCAAATACAGATCAAGTGAATCTCTTTGAGAAAATTAAGTAAGCTTTTCCCTATTCCTGAAAATGTCAAATCCGCTACACTGATTCGTTACATAGTGTGTTAGTGAGCTAATATGATGTATACGGGGTGAAAGCGAAGGGAAGCTCGAACCCGATATGGAGTTTACTGACCCCGTATATATCATATAAGGTCACTAGCACACTATGTAACGAATTTATCTTACCGACTAACTTTATTTTGTGAATTTAGACTAGAGTTGTCTAATTTGCTATCATAACACATCTTCTTATTTCTATATTAAAGAGTTCAAGTGTTCAATTTTAAAAACCTTCTTCAATTGGTCTGCACTAAAAAACTAATGTAAACAATAACTATTTATAATCAACAATCTTGATGTAACAATATTAAATAGAACTTTCAATACTTTTGAATAATCAAACAGTGTCAAAGTCGTAACTCCATTACTAACCGTGTATTGAAATAAGGCTCGCCTTCCTCCTACTCTTATATCGAATGTACACGGTCTCCACGCGGACGCTTTTAACCAATCACATTCCTAGAAATGAATAGGAGGTAAGATAAAGTTTTTTGTAAGCAAATTAACAAAATTCAATTTAACATTTTCGTAGTTATTAAATACAATAATGTTAATATTCAAAGGCTGTTCAATATTTGTCATGTCAAAAATATAGTTGTTTAGTACATTCCAGAGTCTGGCGATCATCAGATAGCTCCAAAATAAATGTTCTATGGTCTCTGGTTCTTCTTTCCAAAATTAACATATGTTGCTACTATTTATTTTCATCTTGTAAAGTAGAGAATTAGTTCCTAAATTTCTTTGGATAATTCTATATTGGAACCAACATAGCATAGTGCTTCTAGTATATTTTGTACACGACTATTTTCCAGTTAAAACCTATCATATTAAGATAATTCTCCTATTTGTCCTTTGCAGCAAAAGTAATATATTTCTCATTCCATACTGTGTATATGTGCTTCGATCTTTTTTTTTATTCAAAGAAATTACTTATATTAAAAATTAGTATTGCTTGGATTTTTTCTCTTCTTTACTTCAATATTTATCGTGTGCTATGATCATGCAAATCATTCAGCCTAAATTGATATAATTGTTAGACATTTCCAAATTCCAGCTTTAGCCCGGTTTTTATAGTAGACACTTGAACCACAAATTTTAATGTTTTCTCTCTCCAATAAAGGATAATATAGAACTTTAAATAGGCCGATTATAACTTTTGGCCACGAGCATCACTGAAGAGACATGTTTTGCATCAGATGCTAGAACATTGGTACCGTTAATGTTATTAGTTCGATAACAAATATTTGCTCCAGATAGAGACTAATCTCAATCATTTTGAGTTCGAGTAATACAGCCGTCTTATTTATGTAAGTTTCAGTCCCTGTATAAATGCTTTTAAATTTAACATTTTAAAACCATTTATATAATAATTTTGACATGAAAGAACTTGCTTGACCTTATCTTGTTTATTATCCCAGATAAAAGCATATATTTTATTTGTTAAATTACGTATCATATTATCATAGGGACTAGATATAGATAAAAACAGGTGATTTAATTCAGATATGACCCAAGTTTCAAAATCGTAATCTTTCCAAAGAGCGTGAAATGCTGTTTTGACCATTTCAAAGTTTTGTCACTGGCCGAAAATTTGAATTAATCATTCTATCTATGTCAACTGAAAAAGTAATTCCAAGGAGCTTAAATGTACTGGAGCCCAATTTTAATCCCCACTTTACACAAAATTGCTATTTGTATCTTGAAACCTTTCCGAAAGTCACATGTTTTTACAATGTTAATCTTTAGTCCCCAGATTTCAGCATGAAATTGGAGAACACAAAGAGATGCATCGAGCAATTTTGGCGATCGATCTCAGTTTGTATCCCGGATTTGTTTTCTCAATCAATTTGTGACTTCCGAACAAGGGATATACTACTGTTGCCTTTATCTAATATCAACGGTCTATTATGTGCATATTGAGAAAGTACAAATTCTGTGCCATCTATAGTAGAAACCTTTATCTCCTTGATATTTCTTACTAAAATAACTGATAATTATGTCTGCACATAGCAAGAAAATATAAGTTGGTTTCTGGACAATTACTTTAGTAGAAGTTAATACATATCTGAAATTTAAACACAAGGTTTATATAACCACAAAAGGGAGTTGGGATTGATTTTGGAGGTTATGGTCCGAACAGATAAGAAATTGGGGCCAAAAAGAGGCCAAAAACAGGCATTTTTCTAGTTTCCAGACAAGAACGTGTGTTTAAGTGTATGAATCCCTCTGAAATTGTATCACAAGTTTCCATTAAAGGATGGTTATGATTGGCTTTGGGGGTTATGGCTCAAACCGTTTAGGAATTTGGGGCAAAAAAGGGGAAAACAAGGTTTTCTTGGTTAATGGACAATTTTAAAGCAGTGTTAGAGAGGTAATCCAAATAAATTAAGTTAATCCTCCCATACAATGCTTTAAAATATGTATAAAGACATGTTGTCTTGACTTGATTAGATGCTTCTTACATGTACTATTAAATTTATGCGGATTAAGGAATATTAATTTTCTATGTATAAGACTTTTCTGATGTATTAAAATGGATAATTGTGGTTGCTTCTTGAATGGAAATTTAAATTGAGATTATGACCATTTCTTGAGGGAAAGATTTTTTTTGGAAAAAAAAGGGGAGGTGGTAAAAAAGAAATTTTTTCTCATCTTAGATTTCAGAAATTAAAAAGAAAATTTCATCAAAATTTTTAATTTATTTTGCAAAAAAAAGGGTTACAATTTTTTTCGGTTTGGGTTATTATGCAACAGCAAAGTGCATTGCACAAAATAGAAAAAGGGGGATACATTTTTTTTTGGAGGGGGCATTCGCAGCAGCATAGTGTATTGCTAAAAAAACAAATTTGGAGACTAATTGTTTCTTCTACGTCTTTTTCGAAAGAAAACTTGAAAACTGTGGTTGATAGATACACGCAGTCTTCAGAAATGACCACAGGACAATAAAAAAAACAAATGAAATAACGGGTGATTTCCTAGGGGTCAACCCCACTCCCTTCAATTTGAGAATGTGCTTTAACTTTTAAACGGTTGAGATCTCCACCCACAAACCATATATAATCTAGTATGGGACATTAAAACAATCAAATAAAATTATTATCAACAATCTTGATATAACAATATTAAGCAGAATTTTCAATACTTTTAAATAACTAGACAGTGCCAAAGTCGTCACTTCAGTACTCACCGTGTATTGAAATAAGCCCTGCCTCCCTACTTACCTAATATGGAATATACACGGTCTTCACGCGGACGTCAGTTTTCCTATCGAAGGTCGATGGTTTTCTCCAGGCACTCCGGCTTCCTCCACCAATAAAAAATGGCCACCACGAAATAGCCTGATTGCGGTGCTTAAAAGTGGCGTTAAAATACCAAACATTAATCAAATCCTAGCGGACGCTTTCAACCAATCATGCTCCTAGAAATGAAAAGAAGTAAGATAAATTTATCTTTGCTCTTATCCCATATGGAATTAACTGACCCCGTATATGTCGTATTAGGTCACTAACACACTATGTAACTAATATTATCCGTATGTGATTAGTTAAGTAATATTTAAGGTGGTATGGGTGTCAATCGCCATCTTTGATTGTAAAACACAGAGCATCTAAGGTCTAGACTTTTTAATCAAGTTAGCAAATTTTGATGCAGGAATGCAGATAATTGATATGAATTTACATTTAAAAGAACAAATTTATCAGATTATAACTTAATAATATTGATATTTGTACAAGTGTTGATTAGTTCTGCTTGAATTTTAATATTTCTTAATTGGCATTTTAAGGGGAGGTAACTCTGAAATAGTGCATTTTCTGAAGGAATCTACATGGAATTTTGCTATTTTGTATTTTTGCCGGAAAAAATGCACGGGGACCCTATCTTTTCTTTTGATATTCACAAAGCAATTTAGAAAAGCCATCTTCTCGTATTTTATTTTACAATTCTATCATTAAGTTTAGCTTCTAATCACATAATGGAGCTTTTTCCTGTATAATCCATACAAAATGTGTCATTTTGTCACGACCTGTAGCTTGAGAAAATGCGCGGTGACCTATCAATTTTATGACATTTTTGAACATATTTCAATAGATACTACGTTTTGGCAAAGAATGAACAAATTCTATCATTTTTAATTTAGACTCCTATACCACCTTAAGGATATACTTGGGTGAGATTAGGTAAAAATTAATAAATCAAGAATTTAAAATTGATACTATAAGCCGGTTGTGCATTCGTTAAGAATAAAAATAAGCTAAAATATTGATAGGTCATGGACCTCCTTTTCGAGATATATGAGATTTAAAATATGGCGGAGAAAATGTTGACTCGGACTTTTACATTTTTAATTGGTAATGTTTGGGTCTCAAAACAAGAGAAAAAAAATCAAGAATCTTCTAAAATTTTGAAAATGACCTTTCATGAGCTATTAAGTCTTATATGAAAGAATAAATGGGTGTTTTGGGGCAAAATATTTTACCTTGTAGTGAATGGAAAAACACAAAGGAGTCCGAATATTTGGCATGAATTCCAAAACCTCACCTAGGTACATCCTTAAAACCATTCTTGATTTTAACTTTGTCAGCCGTTCCTGCTGCGTCCTGAATAACCCTTTCTCGCGTGTTTTTAAAATGTTTTACTTTTTCATTTCAGTTGTATTGATAATGCTCTCTGTGCTGTTATATCACAGTAAGTGTGTTATCAGTAGACATTATATAAAATGAAACAGTTACATAGTCGCGGCTGGTAATCTACACATGCAGAACATTTGGTTCTGCAATGAAAACCGTGAGAGGATTTTCCGGTTGTGCTTGAGTGGAGTTATTGTCACCGCTTCAAAAGGTATGTTAATTTCTAAATTGCAATTTTCTTATTCAACAGATCAAACTATTGAAAATTGGAGAGTGTTATGCTGTGGTGAATACTTTTACGAAGAGATACATTTTTTTCGGTCATTGGGTATGAATGTCATTTTTGGTGGCGTGTACGCTGTCCGGTGTTGATAGACATCTTAATGGATCTAAAAGCCTTATATTTTCATTATGTCATGCGTGAGGGAATCGGTTCTGATTGAGGACATCGTGAATGCGTGAGGGGACGTGAAATCATATCTTTATATCCAAGCTATGAGTCGTTGAAAGTTGACTTAATTTGGTTAGATTGTTCATGAAAAATCACATTTGTGTGAATAAAAAAATTATGAGATAGAAATCTGAATTTTGAAATAACAATACATCACCAAGTTTTCTTTAAATGAATAAACAGTCTAACCAATATATTGCAAAAATGTCTCAAAATTTGCGGATTTGGGCAAATAATCGGTCTAGATTACCAAAATTTGATATAAATTAGTATTGTAATTTTTATTGTAATTAATAAATGGTATATCAGTATTTAAAATCTAATCTAGAATTATATCTTAAGTCAATCCTATTTTTAGAAATTAAAATGCGACGTCAGTTTGTGCGCTGATGGGTTTGGCTAACTAGGCTGTGAATTTTTATGTGCTCGTTTAGGTTGTTTTATGTATCTGTTTTATTCTGTAATTAGTCATCACTTTGCCATAAAAGCGGGAAGTTTAGCATGTCACAAAACCAGGTTAAACCTACCATTATTTTATAGTTCGTTTCTGTGTGTGTTACATTTTAATGTTGTGTTTCTGTTGTGTCGTAGTTCTCCTCTTATATTTTATGTGCTTCCCTCAGTTTTTGGTTTGTAACCAGGATTTGGTTTTTTTTCTCAATCGATTTATGAATTTCGAACAGCGGTTTATAACTGTTGCCTTTATTGGAGAGATTTTTTTCAATTTATTGGTTAGACTGTTTATTCATATACAGAAAACATGGTAATTTGTTGTATAAATCAAAATCTTTAAACAAATATAAAAATTTGAGTTTTCACAATCAATGTCTTCAAATAAGCAATTCAAGGGGAGATAGCTCTTTTCGTAAAAAATATATAATAGGCTGATAGGAAATTTTAACTTTTATTTGAAGCAAGAAACAAAATCGTTGACACCATTTTTTTTATTCTTCGTCAAACATAATAAAAAAAACTATCTTCCCACAAATTATTTCAAAATTCTATCTCATTAATTTTGTTTATGCACACAAATGTGTTTTTTCATGAACAATCTAACCAAATTAGATCAACTTTCAACGACTCATAGCTTGGATATAAAGATATGATTTCACGTCCCCTCACGCATTCACGATGTCCTCAATCAGAACCGATCCCCTCACGCATAAAATAGTGAAATTTTGAGGTTTAAAGATTTATTAAGACGTCTATAAACACCAGACAGCGTACACGCCTCCCAAAACGACATTCATACCCATTGACCGATTTTTTTTTTAGTAAATTTGAACTTGTAGGTCTGTTAATAGAACCATTTCAAAATTTAAATGTCACTGTTTCAGGCAATTTCTTGTGGGGCAACTGATTTAGTAGGAGTTCAACCCCACGTACAATAGTAAATGATACATGTTTCTCTGCGTTAAAATATTCACCACAGCATAGCACTCTCCGATTGTCAATATTTTCGTCATTTGAATAAGAAAATTGCGATTGAGAAATGTACATACCTTTTGAAGCGGTGACAATTTCTCCACTCAAGCACAACCGGAAATCCTCTCACGGTTTTCATTGCTGAACCAAATTTTCTGCGTGTGTAGATTACTAGCCGTGATAGTGTATCTGGTTTTTTTTAATTGAATATAAAGTAACATCTCTTTAATATTTCAATTACTGATAAATATCAACTGTTACTCAATCTCACTTTAAGATATATTGACGATGACCTGTCATTCAATAACCCATATTTAAGTGCTTGCGTCACATATATATTACTTTTAAACATATATATTACTTATAAACAAAACTTTACGACAAAACAGATGATTTTAGTTTTCCAATTGTGAATTTTCCATTTCTAAGTAGCAACATTCCAGCAGCACCAGCATACGGTGTATATATCTCCAAATTGATACGATATTCCCGTGCTTGCATTTCCTATCATGATTTTCTTGATAGAGGGTTGCTGCTTACAAGGAAGCTATTAAACCAAGAATCTAAATGGTGAAGTTGACATCATCACTTCGTAAATATTACGTACGCCATCACGAGTTGATGACCGTTATTGAATGACCGTTTCACAAATGATATGGGATATGTTCCTTACGTTGTAACTACATTCACCTTCCCTTTCATGAATATGACCTGCCGAATTAGACTATTTACCGGATTTGTTATCACATAAGCAACGTTAACATGACGGGTGCCACATGTGAGCAGGATTTGCTTACCCTTCCGGACCTGAGATCACCCCTAGTTTTTGGTAGTGTTCGTGTTGTTTATTCTTTAGTTTTCTATGTTGTGTCATGTGTACTACTGTTTGTCTTTTTCAATTTTTGCCATGGCGTTGTCATTTTATTTTCGATTTATGAGTTTGACTGTCCCTCTGGTATCTTTCGTCCTTCTTTTACAGTGATCGGCTTCAAAAGTAGTTTATTTTGGCCATGAGTATCACTGAAGAGACATGTATTGTCGAAATGCGCATCTGGTGCAGGAAAATTGGTACCGTTAATGTTATAACTAACTAGATATAGGAAGATGTGGTATGAGTGCCAATGAGACAACTCTCCATCCAAATAACAATTTTAAAAAAGTAAACCATTATAGGTCAATGTACGGCCTTCAACACGGAGCCTTGGCTCACAGCGATCAACAAGTTATAAAGGGCCCAAAAATTACTAGTGTAAAACCAATCAAACGGGAAAACCAACGGTATAGTTAGTTCATTTTATTTCTTTTTTTCAGAATTACAAAAACATATGTGCGTGGTAAAATTAAACAAACAAAACATTATCAAACGTATCCGAACTAGAATGCATACTGATACTCAAAAATGGCATTCAGTTTTACCAAAAAAAAGTCTATCTGATAGTCAAGTGAATGTAACTTTTGAATTTAAAATAGATAAACCGGCTTTAAATGATTGTATCCTACTGAGAGAAGCCTGTAAGAAAAATAAAATAGACTCTGCGAGATATTTTATAGAAGACGGTGCTGATATTGATGAAACCGATAACGAAGGACATACACCATTATATTGGGCTTGTTATGTTGGTAACATTACACTCGTAGCCTTGTTATTAGATAAAGGATGTGAAATACACATTTCCAATAAGGACGGAATATCAACTCTCATGATAGCTTGTTGTAAGGGTCATCTGGCTATAGTAAAACTATTGATTGAGAAAGGGGCTAACATTAACATTGCCGACAAGAAAGGAATGACGCCTTTGTTGTGGTCATGTGTGGGTAAAAAAGATAAAGCACGTTTACTGATAAGTGAAGACTGTACAGTAGATAAACCTTACAATAATGGTTCCACGAGCCTAAATGGTTCGAATGGTTGTGAACGTCTATCAATAGTGAACCTACTTATTGAAAGAGGTGCTAGTGTTAACGTTACCGATAATGAAGGCCGCGGGCCTTTTTATTTGTCTTGTGGCGGTGGAAATATTGATATAGTAAACGTATTAATACACAAAATACGTAATATAGATGAACCTATAAATAATGGAAATACGCCTTTCAGTGTTGCCTGTAGTAATGGGCATAGGTCAATTGTAAAACTGCTTATTCAGAGAGGAGCTGATATAAACAGAACCGATAAGGGAGAAAACACACAATTTAATTTGGCATGTTACAGTGGAGCTATTGATATAGTAAACTTATTACTAGAAGAAGGATGTGATACAGCCACACCTAACAATTATGGGATTACTCCTCTGATGAGAGCGTGTTGTGCAGGACATATGTCTATAGTAAAGATTTTACTAGACATTAAAGAATGTGCTTCCATTAACAAAACCGATAAGGAAGGACAAACGGCGTTGTTTTGGTCCTGTGTCGGTGGTCATCTTGATATAGTAACTTTACTGATAGATAATGGTTGCGATATAAATAAACATTACACAAATGGCAAAAATGCACTCATGGTGTCGTGTGAAAAAGGCGATCTGTCACTGGTAAATTTCCTTATCGAGAGAGGTGCTGACATTAATTCTACCGACAAGGAAGGACAAACGTCTTTTTATTGTTCATGTGACATTGGTAATATGAATATAGTAAACATATTGATGAAAAATGGTTGTGATATACATAAACCAAACAATGATGAAAAAAGCCCTCTCATGACCGCTTGTAGTAAAGGTCATTTTGCAATTGTGAATCTACTCATTGAGAATAAAGCTGATATTAACATTACCGATAAAAAAGAACAAGGGTCATTTTATTGGTCCTGTATCGGTGGTGATATTGAAATAGTTAAGTTGCTGATAGATAAAGCATGCGATATTCACAAAGCAAACACAAATGCGAAGACATCCTTAATGGAAGCTTGCGTTAAAGGAAATCTGTCTATAGTAAAACTACTTATTGACAGAGGAGCTAGCATTAAGGAAACCGATAAAGAAGGATGTACCCCTTTTTATTACTCATGCGTCGGAGGTAATATTGATATAGTAAACTTGTTGATAGCGAAAGAATGTGACATACGTAAACATAGCAACAATGGGAACACACCTCTAATGGCGGCTTGCAGTTATGGAAATCTCTCGATAGTACAACTTCTTCTTGATATAGAAGTTGACATAGATATTTCAGATAAGGCAGGACACATACCATTAGATTGCTCCGGTAGTGGTGGTATTGTTGTTAAGGACAAAAAGGTATTTTGTCTTAAAAAAACGAACAATAATGGAACAACACTTCTTATAGAGGCTTGTTATAAAGGACATCTATCGATAGTAAAGCTACTTATTAAAAGAGGTGCTGATATTTACATGACCGACAAACAAGATCAGTCACCGTTCTTCTGGTCTTGTGTGAGTGGTAACATTCAGATAGTACGCTTTCTGATGGATCTAGGATGTGATACACACAAAACTAACAATAATGGACACACACCTTTTATGATGGCGTGTGCCAATGGAGATTTATCAGTAGTTAAAGAACTTATTACGACACGAACGGACATTCACTCTACTGATTACGAAGGTCGAACGTCTCTACATTGGTCCTGTGTCGGTGGTAACATAAATATAGTATACCTTTTGGAAGGTAAACGCTGTAATTTACATCAACCTGACTTATATGGGGAAACACCTCTAATGATTGCTTGTCGCCATAAACACCTGTCAATAGTACAGTTACTTATTGAGAGAGACGCTGTCATAAACATAACCGACAAAGAAGGACGTACACCATTTTATTGGGCATGTAAAGGTGGTGATATCGATATAGTTAAATTAATGATAGATGAAAGGTGTGATACACAAAAGGCTACCAATGAAGGGGCGACACCTCTTATGCAGGCTTGTTGTGAAGGTCATGAGTCAATCGTTCAACTAATAATTGAGAAAGATGTTAACATGATTAGTATAACCGATAAAGAAGGACACACACCTTTTTATTGGTCCTGCGTTGGTGGATATATTGATATAGTCAAGCTATTGCTTGAGAAAGGTAGTAATATACATACTCCTAACAAAATTGGAAAAACACCTCTAATGACAGCTTGTGAAAAAGGACATCTGTCAATAGTTAAATTTCTTATTAAAAACGGGGCGGACATAAACAGCAGCGACAAAAATGGAAACACGGCAATAAATTGGGCTCATGTTTGTGGTGATAATCGTATAATATACTTACTGATAGATCGAATGATGTGATGTAGAGTCATTTGGTAATGACGGGCGAACACAATTAAAGAAGCATCACCAGAATTTTCTTCAATATTGAAACGTTTATTGTTATTGGCAAAAGATAGATGCCTAGCTATCTTATGACTTAAAATGTTGACCAGTCGTTCATTTTGACTTTCTAATACTCACACGTCCATCATTTTTATGCACCACCTACGATAGTAGAGGGGCATTATGTTTTCTGGTCCGTTCGTCTGTCCGTTCGTTCGTTCGTCCGTCTGTCTCGCTTTAGGTTAAAGTTTTTGGTCAAGGTAGTTTTTGATGAAGTAGAAGTCCAATCAACTTGAAACTTAGTATACATGTTCCCTTTGATAAGATCATTCTAATTTTAATGCCAAATTAGAGAATTTATTCCAATTTCACGGTCCACTAAACATAGAAAATGATAGTGCGATTGGGGCATCCGTGTACTGTGGACACATTCTTGTTGGATTTACATTAAGGAAAACTTATAATCTTATGGATTGATTTAGAAGAGTTAAACAATCGAAAAGATTGTATCAAATATCCATTAAGTTTCATCTGAAAATCCAAATGTATATTTGATATCTCACTTTTTTAATTGCGTTTTTTTTTTACAAAACGGAAAACAGTCGTTCTATGTAACATTTTTATATGTTCGTCTACGGGACGTATCATGGTATATCGTAGTCCGTCTGTCCCGTCTGGCCGTCTGTCTGTCCGTCGTCAACATGTCGGATATTCACTCAAAAACATTTTAACCTTTGGGGGATTGTTTAAATCATTGACGTGAGCTCTCTTTCGTCTTTTATAAATTTTAGATTGTACGTTTCCGAGTTATGGGGTTTTATTCATTAAAAAAAGGGGGATTTTCCAGTTTTCCGATAATAACTCAAAAATGTTTTCACCAATTTGCAAGAATTTTGATGAATTGTTTATATCTATTGACAGGAGCTCCCTTTCGTTTTTATAAATTTTAGATTTTACGCTTCCGAGTTGTGGGGTTTTATTCATTAAAAGGAGGGTTTTAGTTTCGGACAATAACTCGTAAACGCTTTCAGCAAATCTCATAAAACTTTAGTAAATTGTTTTTATTTATTGACGTAAGCTCACTTTCGATTTTTATTTATTGAATTTTATTCTTTGAAAATGTGACGGGTGTATCATGCACTCATTGCGCAGCTGTTTATTGGTTATGTTACGTATTGGCCGAGGGGGAGATGTAAAAGCATCAAGCAACCATTGTTTACATTTTAGGAACTACTTTAATCAAGCATGTGTGTAATTAACAATAACATATTCATACGCGTGGGGTAACTAATAAAGAAGTCAATGACGGATATAGCAGGTTATATGTTAGTAAGAAAGAAAGAATATCATGACCAAATTGTATACTTATATCATAAACAATGTATGCTTAGCCACTGACCCTTAGGATACTATTTATAACTATATACTATTTGTGTGAGAATTATAAGTAGTCACAAGGAATGTTTTTAAAATGAGTGCATTTGTATTTTCAAAGAAAAATATTTATGTAAAACAAAAACTAATAACATAAAAATGTTTTGTTCGTCTCTGTATTTGATATATACTTATCCTGCAATTTGGCGTCTTATCATACATATACAGCCCAACATATATCGCTAGGCTGTATCTCTTTACTGTACAGATATCGCTTTAAAGCTTTGCCCAATGCCGGAATACGTTAGTATTTTGCTGTTGAATAGACATGTGTGACCTCAGATTGTGTATTTGCAGTTGCATTCCAATGACGTATTGCTTAACCGTATGCGAAATATAGATTAATGTTCGTTCTGTTTGTTTTTAAGGAGGTTTGCTACTCAGTTTTCAAAATAACAAGCTTTTCATAACTCTAGTATAAATTGATAGGGGATTATTAAAGGAACCAAAAGAGAAAAAAATATATAAAGGTCAATGTGCTTGTTTTCATTAGCCATTGAAATTTTGGCGGGAAAATGTTCTCTCTTGAATTTACATAGCTTTCTCATTGACAAGTTTGAGTGCTCAAAAACTATTTAAAAATAACAAGAATTTTATAAGACTTTTACAAATAAAGGCAACAGTAGTATACCGCTGTTCAAAACTCATAAATCCATGGACAAAAAACAAAATCGGGGTAACAAACTAAAACCGAGGGAAACGCATTAAATATAAGAGGAGAACAACGACATAACACTAAAATGTAACACACATAGACAAAATCCCACGAGAATAACAAATATAACATATATATATAACATCAAAACCAAATACATGAATTTGGGATAGACAAGTACCGTGACACGTCTTATCGCAATGTGAATTTACACTCAAAAATAAGAGAAAACAAACGACACAACGTTATAATGTAATACACAGAGAAACTAACTATAATATAACAATGGCCATATTCCTGACTTGGTTCAGGGCATTTTTAGGGGGAAAATGGTGGGTTGAACCTGGTTTTGTGGCATGCCAAACCTCGCACTTTTATGGCCATGTGAAATATAACATCAAAATGAGAACACAGGACTACAATATAAATAAATTGGAGAACACAATAGCCCACTTTCGAGTTCATCCGTCACCGGCAAAAACTAGTCAATTATGCACGCCTTTGTGACGTCATTTACCAGATAGAGGGGATCGCCTGTATCCCTGCACTATTTACGTTCATCAAGCGTCTTAGTGATCGTCGTTGTGCAGGATAAACTAGAAATAATGGTTGTTCTGTAGGTACTTAATGACAATTCCCTAATGACAGCAGTGCTGATTGTCAATTTTGAGAATTTAATTTGAATTTTCCAACCACTCGCTCAACATTGAAACGGAAGTGACGACGCCCCTAAACGCACAAATGACGTTCACTAAAACCAGAGTTTTTGACGGAAATGCATCGAACTCGAAAGTTGTCTATTGACAAAGAATCACACGAATAACAGCCAACAAAAGGCAACAAGTTCAAAATTTTAATACGCCAGAAGTGTATTTTGTCCACACAAGACCTACGTGTGACGCCCAGATACAAAAGTTTGAAAGCCGAAACGAGTACAAAGTTGAACAGCATCGAGGACCAAAAAGATCAAAAAGGTTGTGCCAAAAACGGCAAGGGTTTTCTGTTCGTTACCAGAAAATCCCTATAATTTAGAATAATTTATCAGTACTTTTGCAAACAGTAAATTTTATAAAATGAATATTCAAAAGATGTACATGATAAAACTGAAGTATTAACTAATTACAGGAAACAACTGAAATACATTTACATAACCAGACATTTGAAACACAAAATTAAAGTAGACACATCCGAAAAAGTTTAATCCTCTACGCCAAGTGACGTCCTATTTGAAACTGAAAAATGACGAAAAAATGACGTCATTTGAATTTGTAAAACAGATCATCAAAAAATGAAAAATGACGTCACATAAGAATGAATAAGATAGAATTAGGATTGATTTAAGATTATATATTTGAACTAAATACTGATAGTGCATTTAATAACAAAACACATTTATATACTTATTTATATCAAACTAAGGTAGCAATTAACTTTATTATAAAACTATGTCCGGTTTGTTTTGAATCTAACTTCAAACGTAAAATATCGTACTGATTACGTTGAACGAAATCAAATCTAATAAATGAAGGCGGTGATTAATTTTCTTTACCATAACACATAAATATAATAGAAAAGACTTCAACACATTTGACAAAATCCGATGAGAATTATAAATATAACATTAAACATTTAAACTAAATACATGAATTGGGGATAGACAAGTACCGTACCACGTCTTATAGTAATGCGAGTTCACACTCGGCAAAACAGTCACAATCGGGAATAAGTCACGTTTGGTAATTAAAAGATTAGACGACATTATGACAAAACACAATCTACCATGTTGTCAAAATGTCCTTAGCTAGTTTGGTTAACGACACATCGTATGGATCCACCAAATCATGATGGTGTCCATAAAATTTACGGAGTGTCAATTTTAATCTGTCCTCCTCATAACTTTGTTGGAGCAGTTTCTGCGTAAGGAGCACACTCCTGTACATGAAGTCCGTATAGTGTGAAAAAGCACGAGAATAACGTATCAATTGTGATATGTAAACACCATACGAAGGGGCAGAGGGTATGTTACTGCTGAGTAATGGGAAATTGATAATTGGGAAGTTGAAATCGTCCCGTTTATCATAGATTTTCGTGTGAAGTCGTCCATCTACGTCAATATTGAGGAAAAGATCAAGGTATGAAGCAGTCCTTCTAGTATCAGTGGTATCCTTAATTTCAAGTTCACTTGGATATATGAGATGTAAGTATTTGCTGAAATATGGGTTATTCAATGATAGAACATCATTAATATATCGGAAAGTAAAATTAAAGAATTTCGCAAGATGCTTTTTCTTTTTGTCTTTTAGAAGGTTCTGAATGAATTCTACTTCATACGAGTACAAAAACAAATCAGCCAGCAGGGGTGCACAATTAGTACCCATTGGAATACCGACTGTCTGTTGAAATATAAATCCTCCAAACTCAACAAATATATTGTCGATCAAAAAGTCCAGCATTTTGATAATATCATCTTCAGTATATTTTCTGGGAGATTCAGTGTGATTTTTCACAAAATATGAATTATTGTAACCCAAAACAAGAAATTTGTATCTACGATTTCCATTTTTATAGAAAAAGCTCTGTTTTATGAGATGGTGTAGTCGATCTTTCAACTGAGCATGGGGAATAGTAGTATATAGCGTAGAAAAATCAAAAGTTTTTATGTTGCTGCAAAATTGCAAAGATTGTGATTGAAGGTTAAGCAGTAGATCTTTCGAATTTTTGAGAATCCACATCTGGTTAACACCACTGGTAAAATATATCTCCTCACAATATTTTTGAAGCCCATGTTTAACTGTCGAAAGAATAGTAGTCAGTACTTTAGAAAGATGTTTGGTCGAACATTTTGAAGACCCAGCTATGTATCGTTCTTTATATGGAGTTTTGTGTAATTTAGGTATCCAGTATAATGAAGGCAAGTTTTTTTCGTTTTCTTTGATGTTGATACCAAAAGAAAGGACAGATTTATGATTTTGTAAAATTTCGTCCTTGGTAAATGATGTTAAAGAATATGTAGGATTACCAGTAGTTTTATCAATTCCAAGCTCTGTAGTGAGACATTGCAAATAATGTTTTTTACATATGAAGACAATATTATTGGAGGCTTTATCTGCTGGAACAACGACATATTTTTCATGCAAAGAGGATAAAGCATCCACAACCTCCGGATTCTTGAAAGGGTTAGAAACTTTAGTGCTCATATTACATCGTAGTTTTTGTATGCGCCTCTGAATGCATGATCGAATAGCTTTGATCCATTCAGACAAAGTGTCCAGTTCTGGTTCGTCTGGTTCGCGCTTTACCCATTTTCTTGCATAGTCCTCAACTGCATCCATCAGTAACTTGAAATTCTTTTTCCAGTTGATGGGCTGGGGGATTCTATATTTTGGTCCCTTGGCTAACAACTCTCTTAGTTGTTCATTGGTAACGATGCCAAGGTCTCCAGTAATAATATGACCAGCTGGACTGTAAGTGTATTGTGACGATGCACATGAGCAATCCGGAGGCTTGGATTTTGTATCTTTGAGGTTAAAAGCCTCTAAAACTCTCTTGTGGTTGAAAATCTTGGATGCAATAGACTTGGTGTAAGTATAAGAAATAACAGGTGTAGCTTTATTTTTGAAGTAATCAGGTATAGTTTTTTGTACAGATTTTTGATGGAAAATATTGCTAAAATTTACAGCCTCTAAACCTTTATTGGCGAATTCTACCTTAAAAAAATAACGTTTTTCCTCACTATTGGATGTAGTCGATACGGGTTTGAATAGTCTATGGTTAGCAATGTCCATGATAATTGCAACTAATCTATACAAAACAGAACGAGAATCAGTAACGGAAGTATTTTGGGCATCTTGAAATAGTAAAGAAAGTTTTGACAATGGAATGGAGTATAATTTAGTTCTAATATGATGAATTCCTAAAGGTTTTTGAACAGACGTTAATAGACTATCAATTGTCACGGTGTGTACAGCCGGTGGTATATATTTTCTGTGACCATGACTTCTATTTCGTCGAGCAGAAGTATTTAACAATTGTAATGTATTGACGGTACTACACCTGGGACTAGACAAAATACCTACACCATCAATTTTGTCATTGCATCCATAGGGAATGGCTGTTCCCAACTCTCTTATGCAAAAGTCTTCTCTTTGTAAACGATATGGTGTACTCAATATGGGATCATTTGTTGGATGATATATTTTCTCTATAATCCGGACTTTCATTGAAACAATAGAATGGTCGGGCTGATTGAAATGTTTATAGAGAAAGGAGTAGGTCCGGTAAGGACCGATTTTGGCCTCAAATTTCAGTTTTATCTGACGAAAGATTTTGACCACTTTTTAAACACTTAAGCGTCTATTTCATATGATTCTATTAATTTATGCGAAAGATTTTAACTTTATTAGTCATTAAAAACTATCCGATTAAAGCTCAAATATGAAAAATCTACCAAATATGCGAAAAAATGTCACTTTTCAGATGGTTTTTGTCAAAAACGAAAGTGGCCGCATCCGTGTTCATCCTCAATCTTAATATATGTTATGTATTATCATTAAATACAACTTCCATTTCAATATTTTGGATGAACACGAATGCGGCCACTTTCGTTTTACACGGAAACCGTCTAAAATTTAAGTAAAATGCTGGAATTGTTAAGATTTCAGTAATTTATCATGACTTAATGGTGCTAGTACCCAATATATGTGCATTGTATTGTCAAAAACAGCCCATATTTATGTAGTAGCACCATTCTACTATCCAATAAATAACTAAAAGTTTACATTTTAACAATTTTGTAAAACTGCTATATTTTGGGGCCAAAAAGGGGTCTTACTGGACCTACTCCTTTGTTGTTATTAGGATCATTTACATTAGACCGATGATCATTCATCCTAAAATTGAGTCTTTGTCGAGTTTCCCCGACGTAGATCAATCCACAAAGAGTACATTCAATACGGTATACAATATTGGAAGCAGTGCAATTCAAATCCTCATGACTATGTGTATTGTAATTTTTGGTGGTTAAATTACTTTGAAAGTAGGTATCAGTTATAAGTATATCACAGGTTTTACAATTTTTACGGTTACATTTGGAAAAAGAGCAATATTGATGGTTGTCATTGAAATCTAAAATATCTGAAAGTTGAACAGTACACGGCCGAATATATTCAAACTTGTCTGAATTTTTATAGTACAATGAGGATTCAGAAGACTGCACGTGTGTCATTTTCATAACATCATTTAAGATCATCCTGGGGACACCTGATAAAATCGGAGTTGACACCTTTTTATCCTGGGCGTCGTATCATCCAGTATAACATTTTTTGTTCTACTAGTTTTCATGTTGTTAGGCTACAGGACTGGTAGAATCCTCGGGGACAGATTGTCCACCAGCAGAGATTCCGGTCCGGTGGTGATAAATAAAGGCAACAGTAGTATACCGCTGTTCAAAACTCATAAATCCATGGACAAAAAACAAAATCGGGGTAACAAACTAAAACCGAGGGAAACGCATTAAATATAAGAGGAGAACAACGACATAACACTAAAATGTAACACACATAGACAAAATCCCACGAGAATAACAAATATAACATATATATATAACATCAAAACCAAATACATGAATTTGGGATAGACAAGTACCGTGACACGTCTTATCGCAATGTGAATTTACACTCAAAAATAAGAGAAAACAAACGACACAACGTTATAATGTAATACACACAGAAACGAACTATAATATAACAACGGCCATATTCCTGACTTGGTACAGGGCATTTTTAAAGGAAAAAATGGTGGGTTGACTCTGGTTTTGTGGCATGCCAAACCTCGCACTTTTATGACCATGTGCAATATAACATCAAAATGACAACACAGGACTACAATATAAATAAATTGGAGAACAGAATTGACAAAGAATCACACGAACAACAGCCAACAAAAGGCAACAAGTTCAAAATTTTAATACGCCAGAAGTGTATTTTGTCCACACAAGACCTACGTGTGACGCCCAGATACAAAAGTTTGAAAGCCGAAACGAGTACAAAGTTGAACAGCATCGAGGACCAAAAAGATCAAAAAGGTTGTGCCAAAAACGGCAAGGGTTTTCTGTTCGTTACCAGAAAATCCCTATAATTTAGAATAATTTATACTTTTGCAAACAGTAAATTTTATAAAATGAATATTCAAAAGATGTACATGATAAAACTGAAGTATTAACTAATTACAGGAAACAACTGAAATACATTTACATAACCAGACATTTGAAACACAAAAGTAGACACATCCGAATAAGTGTAAACCTCTACGCCAAGTGACGTCCTATTTGAAACTGAAAAATGACGAAAAAATGACGTCATTTGAAGTTGTAAAACAGATCATCAAAAAATGAAAAATGACGTCACATAAGAATGAATAAGATAGAATTAGGATTGATTTAAGATTATAAGAATTGATCCAGAGTTGTGATATTCTCAAAATTCTTTATGTAAAGATCATATTATGGTTATGAAACAGAGACTTTGTGAAATTGTGAAACAAGAGTGTGATACTACTTTAGAAAGTTCATTACAAATGACTTTCAATTATACATGTAAAGATTTATAAAAAGAAAAATGGAGGTCAATGGGCAAAATATTTTAAGGCATCCAAATGGATAAAACCAGAGAATTCCGAAAACATGACAATAATTCCAAAACATGAAAAGCGAACATCCTTAAGCACGTCTTTAGAGCAATAATAATTAAACTCATTTTCTGCTAACAGACAAACATTAACAGCAGGATTAACTTCATTTTCCACGGCACCAATCATCGAGTGAAAAAAACTTGAATGTGTACATGTGTAACAATTTTCATTTAATTATGCCACGTTATTGTCATTGTTTGATACATATGTGAGTAGTATTCTATGTTATGGTTCTGAAATATGGGGTTTTCATAAAGCGCAAGACCGAGAAAAGATATTTATTGATTGTTGTAAAAGAATTTTGAATGTTAAAACAAGTACACCGAATGTCATGGTTTATTGTGAACTTGGAAGATTTCCAATGTTTTACCAGGAAATTACGTATATTTAGATATTGAATTAAAGTATTGAATAATTACAATTGTATATTACATGGTTGTTACAATTATTTATATGATATGTGTTTAAAGAATCCAAATAAAAAAAATAACTGGGTTTGTAATATACGAAAGGAATTGATCCATCTTGGTTTAAATGAGTTGTGGTATTCTCAAAATTCTTTATGTAAAGATCATATTATGGTTATTAAACAGAGACTTTGTGATATTGTCAAACAAGAGTGTGATGCTCCTTTAGAAAGTTCATCAAAATGTTTTTTGTATAGATATATGATATCCAATTTTTCTTTGCAGTAATATTTGTGTTAACCCGTACCCGAAATTTATAAAAAGTGTATTGTTAAATTTAAATTGTCATCACATCATCTAGCTATGGAGAAGGGAAGACATTCTAATGTGAATAGAAACCTAAGAACCTGTTCATTGTGTATTGATGATATTGAGGATGAAATGCATTTTATTTTATTATGTCCATTATATTCAAATTTGCATGAATGTTTGATAAAACCATATTATTGGCGTAAGCTATCTGTTTGTAAACTTTTACAATTATTAAGCACTACTAATGTAAAAGACTTGTGCAACTTAGGAAAATATATATTTTGAGCACTCAAGCTCAGAAATGACTGTTTTCAGTAAGATGATTTGTAATTCATTTGTTACAAATATTTACTATATGGAATTATATTTATATGTATTTATTTTTTGTGTATGTAATACTTCTGTCTGTTTTGTCATGATCGTATAGTTTTGTAATCTATATTTAGTATATATTGATTATATATATATAAGTACGTCTGAGTCAGTGACAACTCTACAACAGATGTATCCATCGGATCGCCATCAATGATGGTGATACATGGCTGTGTACATAATGTATATACAACTTGTCTAAACATCAACCCAACAATGTTAGATCTGTAAATTTGCTTTCGCAAATTTTTGGTTCTTCCCTCGCCGGGATTCGAACCCATGCTACTGTGATATCGTGACACCAAATCGCCTGCACTGCAGCCGTCCCGCTAGACCACACGACCACCTGGGCTCTCCAGAAAAGAGCTTTCGCTGGCCGTGTGTTACCTTTCTTCGTCAGTTTTAACCTAGCGGCGTACTACAGTACATGATATATAAGGCATGAAGATGTTATTGTTACAGATCAGCTAAATTATCTATAGTAAAGGATCCTACAAATTAATGTAATATACAGTCACAGAAAATAATTATATTTATAAGTACGTCTGAGTCAGAAACAACTCTACAACAGATGTATCCATCGGATCGCCATTAATGATGGTGATACATGGCTGTGTACATAATGTATATACAACTCGTCTAAACATCAACCCAACAATGTAAGATCTGTAAATTTGCTTTCGCAAATTTTTGGTTCTTTTCTCGCCGGGATTCGAACCCATGCTACTGTGATATCGTGACACCAAATCGCCTGCACTGCAGCCGTCCCGCTAGACCACACGACCACCTGGGCTCTCCAAAAAAGAGCTTTCACTGGCCGTGTGTTACCTTTCTTCGTCAGTTTTAATCTAGCGGCGTACTACAGTACATGATATATAAGGCATGAAGATGTTATTGTTACAGATCAGCTAAATTATCTATAGTAAAGGATCCTACAAATTAATGTAATATACAGTCACAGAAAATAATTATATTTATAAGTACGTCTGAGTCAGTGACAACTCTACAACAGATGTATCCATCGGATCGCCATCAATGATGGTGATACATGGCTGTGTACATAATGTATATACAACTCGTCTAAACATCAACCCAACAATGTTAGATCTGTAAATTTGCTTTCGCAAATTTTTGGTTCTTCCCTCGCCGGGATTTGGTGTCACGATATCACAGTAGCATGGGTTCGAATCCCGGCGAGGGAAGAACCAAAAATTTGCGAAAGCAAATTTACAGATCTAACATTGTAGGGTTGATGTTTAGACGAGTTGTATATACATTATGTACACAGCCATGTATCACCATCATTGATGGCTACATCTGTTGTAGAGTTGTCACTGACTCAGACTTACTTATAAATATAATTATTTTCTGTGACTGTATATTACATTAATTTGTAGGATCCTTTACTATAGATAATTTAGCTGATCTGTAACAATAACATCTTCATGCCTTATATATCATGTACTGTAGTGCGCCGCTAGATTAAAACTGACGAAGAAAGGTAACACACGGCCAGCGAAAGCTCTTTTTTTGAGAGCTCAGGTGGTCGTGTGGTCTAGCGGGACGGCTGCAGTGTAGGCGATTTGGTGTCACGATATCACAGTAGCATGGGTTCGAATCCCGGCGAGGGAAGAACCAAAAATTTGCGAAAGCAAATTTACAGATCTAACATTGTTGGGTTGATGTTTAGACGAGTTGTATATTGATTATATATATATATATATACATGTACCTATATGTTGTAAAACATTTGGTTAATAAGGAATTGAATTGAATTGAAAAACACACAAAATCAACCATGAAACAATGTCAATCTCAGCATGTTCCATAAGTTTAAAATTCTACAGCTTAGAACAAAATCATACATTTTCAAAAATGAAGATGGTAGCCAACAAACTTAATAAACTGGCGTTATTACCGAAATACATTTGTAATCGACCAAAAATATATATGAACATCTAACCAATATCTTAAATAAAAAGCTAAAGGTGTTGAAAAGGGGAAGGAGGGTGGGAAAGTTTATAAAATCTCAAAATAAAAATCTTGTTTACAAAACTATCGATCTGTAGATAAGCAAGAAAGTGTAATAAGATACATAGTGAAGAAACTAACCAATGGGCATCCAGTCAAAAGAGCGTAATGCAGGGGTTCCCCAAAGGATTATGAAAATAATCAAAAAGAAATGAATAAATGGTTTACGTCGTTTGCATAAAATAAGTTATTAAAATAACTTGCCTATATTTTAAATCTGACAATATTTTGTTTTTTATTTCTATTTTTGAAAATTGTTGTAATGTAATAACTATTTACTATAAGCGATGTATTAATGTGGACGAGCGTTTTGAATATTTTAAATTTAACTGTCGAGAGGGGATAAATATCGTATTACACGAGATTTGGTGGTGGAATCTGTTTCTCTAATGATTTTCAAATAATAAGCAGGCAAAATGTGTCCTTCTTTTCGAGGGATCTGCAAAAAGATGTGTTCTTTCTACGTGACGTCATCAGGCATGGTCGCCTTTTTTCATGCCGTCACAATATGATATTCAGAGGAAAGAAAGAAAATTCGAGGTCATAATCGGATTTCAATCCATGAAGAACTGAGATCAAACGAACCACAAGTTGATTTTTGTTTATACAATGGGTGCAGATAGGGATAAATTGACGAAGAATTAGAGAAATATAGATTCTACCACTGCATCGAGTGTGATACGATATTTATCCACTCGAGACAGTAAATTTTTTTAAATTAAACTCGAGGCTCGCCGAGCGTTTTAAATATTTAACATTTAACTGTCTAGAGTGGATAAATATCGTATTACACAAGATTTGGTTATGGAATCTGTTTCTCTAATGATTTTCAAATAATAAGCAGGCAAAATGTGTCCTGTTCGAGTGATCTGCAAAAAAGATGTGTTCTTTCTATGTGACGTCATCAGACATGGTCGCCTTTTTTCATGCCGTCACAATAGGAAACTCAGAAGAAAACAAGAAAAGTCGATGCATAATCGGAATTTAACCAATGAATAACTGAGATCAAACGAACCACACGTTGATTAATTTTTTTTATATATATATACAGAGCTGAATGAGCACATCGCTTGAAACAACTTGAAAAATGCAAGTGAAGTTAAACGGGTACAAAAAATTGAGGTATAGTGAAAGAGACTGAATTCTTAGTGATAAGGACGAGATTGTAGTTTTGGTAGCCAAATAAAAACCAGTAGACAAAACCTTTTATCTCAAGCCAAAATAAAAGAACTAGTTGAAAAAAAATAACAGTATATTTAAAATGACTGGACAATTTGTATTGTGAAATGTGAAATTACTAGTTTTAAATCAACATTGATTTTTTATTAATGCAACTGATTTACTCTATTTTGATATTTTGTAACTATTATGTGGACTTAATCGTAACTTTAGACATTTAAGTGTCATAATCTTGGACAAAGGACTGAATTTCGTGAAGGCTATATCTTATTCATTTAATTGGCAGTGCTCTGTTACAGTTGTGACAATAAACATACATGTAAACGTGCCGAATACTCATTCCTCCTTTAATCTAAATAAATGTTATTTCTATTTAGTATTATTATTCTGTTAATCTGCGTAATCCCTTAATTTCTTGTGCTTATTTATATTGTTATTGTTGAATATTATTGAATGCTGCAGATAATGTTTTTTTTTATATGCGTGATTGATAGTTATGTTTTTACAGAATATTTTAAAGACATGATATGGTTCATTCCCTCTATTCCCACTTTTTATAAATCTGGTAAGAAAAGGTAAAATTTCATGTGGGAATAGGAGGAAAACTTGTGCAAACAAAGGATTATACTGTACAAACATTTTTAAATCAACTGTTAATTGACCAGTGTTTTTTTTTATTAGAACAGGTAATAAGTTATTTTTGCATCTGTATGAATTTGGTTTTTTTTAAACAAAATAAATAATGAAGTAAAATTAACAGTTTTCACCCATTATTTTATATTATTTGATTATTGGTCCAAATAATTATATTTTAAAGTATACTTTTATTTCACATCTTAAGCCAACAGGAATCACCAAAAAGCATTAAATTATCGTTTATTTAAAGATACTTTGGAGTTTGAGAAATATTTATTTTGGATGACCGGCAGATATCCTTATTTCTTAAATTTGGAACTTTAAACATGAAGTCTCAAATAGAAACTGGAAGATGGCAAAACATAGAAAGAGAAAAACAGAAAATGTGTATTGTGTAATTCAGATGCCATTGATGATGAATACCGTTACATTTTTAATTGTTCAGCTTTCGATAATTGTAGAAAACAATGTATTGCATTTTACAATAGAAATAAAACAAACACATTGAAGTTTTATGACTTAATGAATACCCCAAAATGTACAGAACTGTACGAACTTTGTAAACTTATTAAGGAGATCAATAACAAATTGAACTTTTCTGGGTGAACAATTGTGAATGCCTCTATCTACTTTCGTACATTATTTATTTATGTAATTGTATTGAAATATGTATAATTATCTCTATACCTTTCTGTAATTTGGTTTGTGAGAATAAAGATATATATATATAACATCTTCATGCCTTATATATCATGTACTGTAGTACGCCGCTAGATTAAAACTGACGTGGAAAGGTAACACATGCCCACCGAAAGCTCTTTTTTTGAGAGCCCAGGTGGTCGTGTGGTCTAGCGGGACGGCTGCAGTGCAGGCGATTTGGTGTCACGATATCACAGTAGCATGGGTTCGAATCCCGGCGAGGGAAGAACCAAAAATTTGCGAAAGCAAATTTACAGATCTAACATTGTTGGGTTGATGTTTAGACGAGTTGTATATACATTATGTACACAGCCATGTATCACCATCATTGATGGCGATCCGATGGATACATCTGTTGTAGGGTTGTCACTGACTCAGACGTACTTATGAATATAATTATTTTCTGTGACTGTATCTTACATTAATTTGTAGGATCCTTTACTATAGATAATTTAGCTGATCTGTAACAATAACATCTTCATGCCTTATATATCATGTACTGTAGTACGCCGCTAGATTAAAACTGACGTGGAAAGGTAACACATGCCCACCGAAAGCTCTTTTTTTGAGAGCCCAGGTGGTCGTGTGGTCTAGCGGGACGGCTGCAGTGCAGGCGATTTGGTGTCACGATATCACAGTAGCATGGGTTCGAATCCCGGCGAGGGAAGAACCAAAAATTTGCGAAAGCAAATTTACAGATCTAACATTGTTGGGTTGATGTTTAGACGAGTTGTATATATATATATATATATATATATATATATATATATATAAGATTATACTTGGTTATAATATTATTTATATCATGATTATTTAGTAAATAAACTCATCATAGATACCAGGACTAAATTTTATATATACGCCAGACGCGCGTTTCGTCTACAAAAGACTCATCAGTGAAGCTCGAATCCAAAAAAAAGTTAAAAAAGCTAAATGAAGTACAAAGTTGAAGAGCATTGAGATCCAAAATTCCTAAAAGTGTTGCCAAATACAGCTATGGTAATCTATGCCTGAGGTAGAAAAGCCTTGGTATTTCAAAAAATTCAAAGTTCTGTAAACAGTTAATTTATAGATATAACAATATCAATGATAATTCATGTCAGCAGACTACTGGGCTTGTGATAAAGAAGTATTAGTAAAGAAGACATTTTTTTAGATTTACAAATTCAAAAATTTAAAAATAAATCTGACTCCAATCTATTTATCATAATGTTTCTTTATTTTTAAGTACATTTTCAAAAGTTTTAAATTAATCTAACTCCAATCTATTTATCATATTTTTTCTCTATTTTTAAGTATTTATTTGATGAAAAAGAAACATATTACAAATAAACATCTGTTGTATGGTGGCCATACTTTAGTCCGATGCTTAACATCATTATTCAATCTAGTTGTGAGTAAAGGTCGTATCCCTAATGGATGGAAACTAGGTCTCCTTGTTCCATTATTTAAAGGCAACAATAAACCGAAGACTTCACCGGACAGTTACCGACCAATTACGTTACTTCCATGTGTTCTCAAAGTGTTTGAGCATGTTATTAAGTCAAGATTGATGTTATATGTCTTTGATGGAAGTGTCTTTCCGAACCCTCAGCAGCAAGGCTTTCAGAAATATCTCGGATGTCTTACTGCATCCTTTAATTTACATGAAACTATATTTTATAATATTGAATTATTTAGTAAAATTTTTGTAGCATTCCTGGATAGCAGAAAAGCTTTTGATACGGTATGGAGGATAGGTTTAATGTACAAACTGTTTAAACTTGGTGTAAATGGTAAACTATGGTTATTAATTAATGACTGTCATTATAATAAGTGCTGTTATTGTCAATCAATGTCAATCAAGTTTTTTACCTGTATTAGAAGGTGTACGACAAGGAGGTGTGCTCTCAGGTTTATTGTATTTAGTATTTATAAATGATTTAATATGTGATCTGGAAAAATTTAATCCAAATACAGGTATTTTCAATATCAATTGTTGTGCACCTGCTCTTGCAGATGACATATCATGTATTGCCACATCTCCAGCATCCTTACAACGTATGCTTAATGTGTGTAACCAATATTCAAAGAAATGGCGTTTTCGCTTCAATGCAAATAAGTCGTGTATCATTCAATTTTCTGTGAATACGAGAGAGATCAATGTCAATTTTCCATGGTTTATTGGTAATGAACGTATTCCGATAGCAAATAACTAGGTATAGAACTAAACTATCGATTTAAATCAAATCAAAGAACTGAAAGTTCCTGCAGAAAAGGCAGAAACGCATACTTTGCGTTGAATGGCATAAAGACAAATGCAACAAACTCGTGTGTATTACTCAAACTATATAAAACTGTGATACTACCCAGTGTTTTATACGGGTGTGAGATGTGGAATAACATGAAATCTTATGATAAAGCTACTTTAAACCGGTTTCAACATTTTATAGTGAAACATATTCTCAACTTGAAAACGTCGACTCGATCTGATATGTGCGAAAGTATTCTTGGTATTCATCCAATAACAGGATATATAGACAAAAGAAAACTTATTTTCCTACAAAAACTGTGTACTTTAGACATTAGTTTCCTCTCTTTCTAAGAGAATATTTCTCACCAGATTGTTTACTTTCTTTATAGACTCTCAAAGGAAACACTACGGATTTATTCCTGATATCGTTGACATTTTAAAACAATATGGACTTATGCATGTTATGAGTTACCTTCTTGACTATATTGAAGATGGAAAATCCGTATCATATGTCGTATCATCCCGAGACATCAATATCAGCCCAAGGGCCTTTAGGCCCGAGGGACGATATTGGTCGAGGGTGATACGGCATGTGATACGGATTTTGCCATGTATTATACACTTTATCATATATTTCAACAGAAGAGTATTATATTATATGAACTGTTTTCTGATCCATAGCACTGGGTTACCTTCAGTTCTACTTTTGTCTTGTTTCAAAGGCCTTAAAAAGAACTGCTCAATTACTTATCCGAAGCACCTGGGTTACCTTACAATTTGCGTGCTGTTGTTTTAAAAACATTTTGTTTATTATTGTATTAATTTGTGTGTTTTGTATTTTTCATAGTTGCATTTAGTGTGCCAAAAAATATGAAAACTAGACGTTCGTGACGTCACATGTAATATGAAAACTCGACGTTCGTGACGTAACATACCAAACAATGACGTCATTCAAAAAAATTACCTATTTTGAGGGGAAAAAAATTTAAGCAAAAAAAAACCCCAAAACTGACTTTATGTAAAAAAAAAAAATTAAAAAAAATAGGGGTGTGATAAAGGGTAGGGGTGTGATAAAGGGTATGCGATAAAGGGTGCGCATCAAAGTTGCGCGATATGGATTTAACAGCAGGCTATTTATCACATATGCAAAACTACTGTATTTACTACTAAACATATGATAAATGAATTTATTGCACGCTAACTTTTTGTTACTTTCTGTGGGAAATATTATATTGCTATGCAACAAGTATGGACACAGACGCAAATTGTCAGTGGGGTTAAAGGTCGTTACAAATGTATTGAAAGCTAGACTGGAAATGTGTATTAACAAATTGAGTTGATGTGTACATGTCTTCATTCAAATGCATTGACTGATAAAAAAAAAAGGGGGGCTTCAACTTCCACCCCTCTCTGTGAATTAGTTGTTTGAGTGTTTGAATATGGAGTTTGTTAATAAATAGCTGCACTGTAAGCGCATGATATGTCTTGATTCCTTTTAAGCTTGCTTAAAGGTTGAACTATTTTGTTTTGTACAATTATTAGTCTATTTGTTTTCTCATTTCAGTTGTTTTATATTTGTCATTTTAAGGTCTTTTATAGCTGACTGTGCTGTATGAGCTTTTGTCATTGTTGAAGGCTATTTGGGGACCTGTAGTTGTTAATCTTGTTTTAAATTTTGGAATGTAGCTGAAGTCAACAGACATAGACAATTCACCCAAGTTTTATAAAATGATGTGGAAGTGTTTATGTGAATAATTGAGATGGGAAATGAGGAAAGTGTCAAAGTGACAACAACCCAACCATAGAGTAGACAACAGCTGAAGGCCTCCAATGGGTTTTCAATGTAGCCAGAAACTCCTGCACTTAAAGGTGTCCAAAAACTATAAAATCCCTTCTTTTTTTTAGCATATACAAAAATTCATAACACAGAAATGTATAATCTGAAATTTATTACAATCAAAAGGGACCTTAGGTCAATGGTGTAAACAATTCACCAAAGTTTAATTAAAGGTGATGGATGCATTTTTGTGTTATTGTTCAAAATTGGAAAATTCTCTCTTTTTTAAGGATAAAATCTCTACATGATAATGAAAATTCTAAAATTTATAAAATCGATGTGGAGCTTATGTCAATAGATATAAACATTTCAACAAAGTTTCTTGAAAGTAGGGGGAAGTGTTTTCTAGTTATTGTCTGAAGTGTGGATGATGGACTAATAGACAACAGTATACTATATTATGTTGTGTGTGAGACATTGGTATAATAAAATGGTTTCGAATGAATAATGATTAGAAACTGTTTAATGCAGTTATTGAGGGAACGACAGTGAAGAAATTCCTGAGATCAATGCGTTTGAATCCTAAGAATTCAATTTTTGAAATGAAACAAAGTTCAATTTTTGACCCTTTGGATCTTAATGTAAACCAATTTGAAAAAGGGACAATCCTGTGCAATTGAATATTTCTTGCTATTGTGCAATACTGTGCAATTAAAAATTTCTTGCTATTACACAATACTGTGCAATTGGAGATTTCTTGCTATTGTGCAATACTGTGCAATTGAAAATTTCTTGGTATTGAACAATACTGTGCAATTGAAGATTTCTTGCTATTGCAGAATACTGCGCAATTGAAAATTTCTTGCTATTGCACAATACTCAGTTAGTATAATAATTTTTTACCCCGATTTGGACCAACATGAAAACTGGGCCCATAATCAAAAATCTAAGTACATGTTAAGACTCACCATATCAAAGAACCCCAAGAATTCAATTTTTATTAAAATCAAGCTTATTTTAATTTTGGACCCTTTGGACTTTAATGTAGACCAATTAGAAAACAGGACCTAAAATTAAGAATTTGGACATGGTTAGATTTGGCATATCAAAGAAGCACAATACCGTATTTCATTTTTTTGATGAAATCAAACAAAGTTTAATTTTGGCCCCTTATTCCTTGGGACCAAAATTAATCCAAACCTACCTTTTGTGGTCATAAACCTTTATAGATTTCAATTAACTTATACTAAAGTTATTGTTCAAAAACCAAGAAAAATGCTTATTTGGGGCCTGTTTTTTGGCCCCTAAATCCTACACTGTTGGAACTAAAATTACCAAAATCTATCCCAACCCTCCTTATGTGGCCATAGACCTTATGTTAAAATATCATAGATTTCTGTTAACCAACTTAAGTTATAGAGCAAAAACCAAGAACAATGCTAATTTGGCCCCTTATTCCTAAACTGTTGAGACCAAAATACCCCAAATCAATCCCACCCTTCCTTTCATGGTCATAAATCTTGTGTCTAAATTTCATATATTTCCATTTTACTTTTACTGAAGTTAGAGTGCGAAAACCGAATGTCTTTGGATGAAGACGATGATGCCAACGTGATACCAATGTACAACCAAAAAGTTTTCAATTTTTGCGGTTGTATAAAAATGATGTCAAATCAAATTTTTAATGGAGTTTGCAACAGTAATTATTCAACTACTCATTTTAATACATCATAAAGTATTAAAGTGTAAATGTCATACAGTCATGGTGATGATGCCTCCGCTAGCATATAACGTTATAAAGGTACATAAATCAAGAACTGTAAAAGTGAAGCTGCTAAAAATTGAACTTAAACCAAGTTTAGAGGTACCGGTAATAAGCATTTGTATACACATTTCACTAAATTTAGTTGAGACAAACTTGAGAAATTTTTCCATTTGTGAAAGGGGATAACCCTAGAATGATAATCAAAGTGCTTGTAATCACTGAATGGCTATTAAAGACTGCTTAAATTTATCAGTTGGTAGTAAAGTGAATTTTGCATTGTATATTGTATACATAGCATTATTTTAAGTCGATTCAACTACTTTTCTGGACAGAGACAGATAACTCCAATTTTCAAAGAAGATTTCATAAAGCAATGGTTTTAGGTAATATTAATTCAACAACCATTCTGGACAAAGAAAGATAACTCCAATTTATTGCCTTGAATCTACAAAAATGTTTGTTTTTGGCCCTCAATTCCTCGACTGTTTGCCCCATAACCCACAAAATAGACCCCAAACTTCTACTTATGGTATTAAATATTATGGTACAGTTTCAAAACAATTGAAATACATATACACACCTTTTTGTACTGACACAAGATTAATGCTTGTTTTGGGCACCTTTGGAACCCTTATTCATAAACCTTTGGGACTATATATATATAACCGCCCCAAAACAATCCCAAGCTTCCTTTTATGATTATAAATATTATGTTATAATTTAATGGCTTCCTTTTTACTTATACTGAAGTTATTATCTGGAAACCATCCATCTTGGGAAGACGACGACAGGATACCTACATGTATTTCAACTGCAAAAATTTCTGTGGTTGTATAAAAATTTCAAATATGTACAATGAAATATAGTTTCAAAATTGATAAGCCTAGATAGGCCTTATAATTTTTTCCCCACATAGTTGAAGGACCATTTACACTCAGGACTGAGTCATAAGTAGGCAGTAAAGTCTACAGATGTATTAAAACAACCTAGCATCATATTGCTAGTAGTGGGAGTAGCATTCTTGGGTAAATTTGTTCTTTTTTTATATAATATATTTGGTTCAAATCAAAATAGAATGCTTTTATCTCCCTAATACTTACATTGTAAATAGAGGTGGTACTACTTTGACAAATCCTTGTACATGAGAGTCCTCTGTCAAATCTTTATTTCACAAAGAATGAATTGCATAACAATGAACTGAGCTCAAAGCAAAGTACTTTAATAATACACTTAGACAAAGAGCTAAATCCAGTGATATACTTTGTACTACTGGTCCTTCATTAACACCCATTGACCAAAACCACATCTCAACGACATTCCATACTACATGGTTGGATTCGGAAGTCCTGAAAAAGACATGATTTTTTTTAACATATTTTAAGTATATATATACACAGGTTAAAACTTTCTTGTTGTATAATCATTCCGTATCTAGCAACTATCAATTTGCTTAATGCACATATTGATATATGTTGAGTGTACCTCTGTTGGAAATAAGAACACACAAACCTCCACCTAGTTTTAGTCAATGGACAAAACATTCAAAACTATAAAATATTATAGATCTAAGACTTGTCAGTGTCTATTTACCATTGCCACTGAATCAGTGATATATGTATTGTACACATAATTATATACATGCAAGACTAAAATTATAAAGTACATACATGTTTGTATATAAGACTAAAACTGACATTCAGTCTTTACAACATCTTCATTCCCAAAGTCATTTTCAAATCTGACTTCATGGTAAAATAAGATTCCATATCTACAACCAATTAAAAGGAAAAATCCCTCTGATAGACTAGCATTTAAATCCGATTTCTAAAATGGAAGCTAGGTCACCTTGGAACTTAGAACTAAAAAAAATCAAACAATATATCTGATATATTTCAAATGCATGTACATGAAATAATATAAATCTCTAAAATTCACCATATTGTTCCCTTTTTCATCTTCTGTTAGATACTGTATATCCAGTGGCGGATCCAGAAATTTTTTTAAGTGGGGGCCCACTGACTGACCTAAGAGGGGGCTCGCTCAAGTCATGATTCAGTGATTCCCTATATAAGCAACCAAATTTTGTCTCAAAAAGCAGGCCCCCCCCCTAAATCTGCCTCTGATATCAACCTCTAGATGTCTTTCAATTACATTCAGTTTAGTGTGGGTTGATCTTTGATTGTTGTACATGTTACAACCAGATTCCCGGCAGGGGGCAACTTTGTAAGACCGCAGAGGTTCAAGCTTAGATTTTGAAATAAGGGGGAAAATGTAACCTTTTCAATTTATAAAACAGGTTCAACATCAATTTTGTACATATATAAACATATTCTAAATTGTGGACACACCTTCATTAAATATTCTACTTCAATTAGTGGAGGAGATCAAATTAAAAAGTTGCAATGGTTAAATACTCCAATCACAGTCTTTCCTGCTAAAATCTCATGTGTAGAATGTGATAAACGGTTTTTGGGTCTATATATTGTCCTTGATATTGAGGTTATCTTGACACAGCAAAATATAAAGAAAATGTAAACTATGATCTGGAAATTGACTTCGTTTTCCCAAAATAAGCCCACTTAAACTGAACTTTAAATGCAAAAGACCTCTAAATGGCTAACAGATATTGCTATATAAAAGAATAGTCCATGATTATACATGTATAATGATATTAAAGAATTCATGAAATTTACACTGATTCTGTCAGTTGAATGGACTAGAATGAGATAAGTTATATACATGATAGACATAAAGGTTTTTTCCAACAGTTGTGGTGTAAATTAATTCAGTTGTATTTTATGGTTGATATATTTATGTATATACATGTATGTAAATCATTGGCTCTTCAACCAATGATATTTTACAATATCAATTATTTGTTTATTTTTCTAATGTTGGTATTTTTCAGCATACTAAAAATGTTTTAGCACAACACGAGCACAAGCTTTATAGGGTGTCCTCACACAGGGTTTCCGCTGGCCGTCGCCATTTTTCCCATGCAATTTGCGAAAAAATAATACTTGTGGCGATGAAAATTCGTCATTTGCTTAAGAATTTGGCGAAAGAAATATATAGAAAGATTTATTTTCCTCCTTCTTGTTTATTTACTTTTTTCGAGTTTCTCAGACTTTAACTTATCAGACAATACTCGGAATTCACCTTGACCTCATTAAGATTTTGACAGAAAATCAATTATCAGCTGATTGCAATTTACAGCTATCGACAACAAAGGACTAATTAATAAAGGTGTTGATTGAATTGTTTGTCAAAATGATATGGTTGAATGACTTCCACTAAATGTCACATACAGGAGTTATTTACCACTTTTCGACTCATGTGTTTGAAGAACTCTTTTGACGTCTCCTCTCCATGTAAAGATAGTTTAGAAAAGAAAGTTGTTGTTGTGACAATAAATGTTAAAGGGCAAGAAAAATCTCCGATTTAAAACTTGAATTATCCTTTGACTTTGATGTAAGTAATTGATCAGGGAGACTACTTTAAAGTCGTTTGAGTGACACACGTGTTTCAAGCATAGTTTACCGTCTAAACTTTTTCATTTAAGATGGTCAAGAAAAGATGGTCAAGATGGTGGTTATGAAGAAAGGGGGGGGGGGAATGCATTCTGGCATCACAATTTCAAATGATAGAGGATAACATATGATCTGTCCATATACATGTATGGGGTATCTTATTGAAGTATTCTTGCCAAATGAAGATTAAACAGTAATTCTTAGACATGACAATAAAAGAGGGGGGATAGGACCTTTATCGGGACTCCGGGATCGGGTGTTTTTAAGCTCGGGATTATCCCCCCTCATAAAAACTTTTTTCAAGACGATTAAAAATCAGCTGAATTTGACAAATCACACTATTTGTTTTCCAAAAATAACTGTATTTGGATGGGGGTTCTGTGTATTCACATTATTTTAACAACTCTCCTTGGGCCGAGAAAAAAAAATCTGTGTTTCAGGTAACCTGACCGACCCTGTTTTTTAGCCCCGACCCTAACTTTTTTATTGTATCTTTCAACAAAAAAAAAACAATAATAATTATCAACCGACCCTGTTTTTGACACAGGCTTCTGATAAATGACATAATATTTTTTCTCTCTTGCTTCCTCTTGCATAGAAAGCCAGTAAAACATTTTATTAATGTCAAAAGGTATTCCAAATAGATTAAAATCCAAGAAATTTGCACAGCAGGTGCTTCAAAAACATTGCAAATGGCCCAAGACCACAATTAATGACCCCGCTTTTCGTTGTTCACGAATGTAGTTCCTTTTAATTAGAGTGTATTTTTCCTTAATTTTTTTTCTTTCCCTTCCCCACTCATTTCTTAGATTTTATTGGGTGGAAATGAAAGATGAGAGGTAAAATAATTTTTTGGATGTTGTATTTAAACTCATTTTGATATGGAATGAGTGATTAGGCCAAGTGCAAAAAGGTCATATTTACAGTTTTCGGAACATCTCTTGACTTGTCCATAGGGGTATGGATGTATATTGGCTAAATTTGTAAAGGTGATTGCTTCAATCTTTCTGAATTTTGGATATATTTTTGGACTAGTGCTATACATAAGACACACAAAAAATTTGACAAAAGTGCATGGTGCAATTTTTTTAATGATACAAAATGTTCTAAAGAAATGATAGAGAAATTAATTGTGGTCTGTGGCCAAATGGCACACTTCCGGTTTTTGAAACTAATTATGGATCCGGACTTGGAAAAAACATGATAAATACTTAATAACTCAAATATGAAATTTTGAATCATCACCAAAAAGTATACAGATATTTAGATTAATGTAACTAAGAAGTGTTTAAAGTTTTAAGCCATAATCAAGAATTGTTTTTGAGATACGGTGTGACATGTGAAAAAAACACCCCCCTGTTTAAGTTACAATGTGCCGTAACTCAAAAAGTTTTAATCTTATTTTCACCAAAAAGTATACAGATCATGTGACCATCATAAGAAACAACTATATTAAGTTTCATGAAATTTGGATAAGTCGTTCTCAAGTTACGGTGCCACATGTTTACGCTGGACAGACAGACGGACACCTGACATTTGTATACCATAATAGGTCCCGTCTTTGACGGACGTATAAAAAGCAGTACTAAGCGCGCATGTTACGCCAGAAACATATTCAAAGTATACAGTTTTATAACTTCTTAATGTCATATCCAATATTTATCAAAACCTAAAGGGGAGTTACATGTATCTTACTTCCTATATTTTTTCGTGGATGTCAATACACCTAATCGCTATTTATTCCATACCGGATGAATTCTAAAATTACACAACTTTTTCATCCAGTTGAAGCTATCTGGGGGCCGTTGAAACAATTCACCATGCACAATACTTTTTAATGAGACCTGTTTTAACTTATTGTAAATACTTAAAACAAAATAATTTTTTACTTCAATTTTCAATTTCGAAAAATAGTGGATTATTAACTATTAAAGTTTCTTGATGATCGCTTTCTAAAGTTTTTCCTCCCTCAACTCTCCAGTAAAAAACCTTTATTTTCAGTCGCATGACCCAAACAGAAAGTTGTACATACAGTGTATTACTGTTTTTCCCAGATTGGACTAAATAGCGATAATTAAATAAAGTGTTATTTCCGGGATTGTTGAAAACTTGCATATTCATCACTATCTGATTTTGTGGTTTTAACAATCCAGACAGACAAATAGCAATAAGGTGTTTAGAAAAAGATGACCTAAAACCTCCTTCATATAAGACAAAAAAACATGGGAACTCATACTGAATGGTCAAATGTGTTCAATATGAAAATTTGGTAAAATCACAAATCAGCCGTTAATGTAAATGGACTATAAGTATGACTTTTGAGCAAATTTAAAGGGAAATGACGGGGAAGGGGCAAATTAGCTTTCAAGGGGAGCAAATGCTGTTTAAATTGGTAAGCGGGTTTTAAATATAGAGGGAAAGTGGAGTCATCTTTTTAGACTTTAGTTACATGTAAATATAACTTATGTAGACTTACCTTCTAATTCTATAGACTATTAAAAAAAACCACACACACAACTCGGAACTATTTCTAATTCACTTGGACTACTGATATGCAAACCTAAAAACAAAAAGAAAAATATCATAAAATAGTGATTGAAATATTCATAACACTTTAAAAGGATAATTCAGACACGTGTTACACGGGGAGCATGTTTGTTTACATATAATAATGTCACGTGATCGCGCACTGACCTCGCATGCTGCATCGCCCTTACAATTCACTAATACATGTACATAACCATTTTCATGCAAACATGCAACGTGAATGTGATTGGTTATCAAATAATACAAAAATAATGCATGAACCGTTGAAGAAGAAATTATTTCATCAAATAGAGTGGATTTTCACTTTCGACACGAATAGGTCGAGTTGACATTCCTGTCATCGAAATAGTATTGAGATAAAAGGGATAAAACGGACCGTCAAAAAGGTCTAGAGAATCACATCAGTAGAACCTTAACATAAATAAGTAATACTTGCCAACATTTCTCTAATTGATAACCTATAGAACTGAAATTTCACAAAAATACCGGTAAATAATTTTGTTGTGATGCTGGTTAAATTGGCGCTAAATAAATATTCTTACTCCTATTGCTTCATGTAAAAAAAATGTATAGAATTGAATTCGACTACAGTTCAGAATAAAAAATAGTGAATATGCAAAAGCCAGGTAATATGTTAATGATAAAGTGTGTATAAATTTTCGTAAACGAAGTTACCCGTATACTTCCCCAAGAATTACATTTGAGCGCAAAGTTCTGTAATTGTGTGATATGGTTTTGGGTTTATGTAACATAATTTAGACTGGGATCCTGGCTAATCTTGACCTTACGACGCGCAGCTAGATTGGGCCGGATCCCAGTCTAATGTAACATCGTAGAACTCAGGGTAACGGAATTTTTTGCGTTGCTATTAGATCATTGAGGCCATCTATTTTTATTACGGGTTCCACATATTTAAATCGGAATTATAGAAAAAATGGAATGTTGTGAGCAGAATCAAAACAGAAATGATGAACACTGCAACATTTCCAGAAAAATATAAATAGGATGGAGGATCTGTGTATTCACATTATTTGTAAAACTCTCCTTATTCATGTGAAGCGTGTGCTTTACATTGAGGCTTATTCTTTACATCGAGGCTTATTATGCTAATCATTGACGCCACAGTACTTCAACCAATCAGACAATGTTTATTTGGGGCATTCGATCGATTTTAACTCAGATTTTGGAATATTTCAATCGAAATTATAGAAAAATGGAATGTTGCTGGTACATATAAAATAGAAAATGATGAATACTTTTAGCTAAAGATAATTTGGATGGGGGTTCTGTGTATTCACATTATTTGCACAACTCTCCTTACTGATGCCATATTTTGGAATTTCCGTGACCTAAATGGTTCGCGAAAATTAATATTTTTATATATAGTATAGTAATAATATTGATTATACAGTCTCTCATAAATCTTTTAAGATTGGCACATACAATGTGAATTTAAAGTTTGTTGTGATACATGTATGTTTTATGTACCTGTATGAATATTTTATTGTGTAAATATATGTAATTGTATGTGGTGAGACTTTAATAAAATATTGAATCTGAATCTTGAATCTGAATCTATTTGCAAGTGGGAATAGAAGGAATAGTATTTTTAAAAAGTGGGAATAGGAAGAAGACACCCTTAAGGGAATGACACTTGTATTTTGTATAATTGATTTATAAAATTACTGTTTTATGCAATGCATATTTATTATGATGATTGTATTACATGTATCAAAAGTCGTGAGACTTTACTAAAATATTGAATATGAATCTTTTCGTGTACATATAATGCTAGCAAAGGTAGTCATACAGGAAAACAAAAAGGAGAACAAACCATGGTTTAATAAGTATTGTTGGATTAAGAGAAAAAAATTGCAAGGGATCATAGAGGCGTTTTTATAATACATGTATAATACATGTATAATCGATCTAAAGCAAAAATTGAAGAAATAGAAAAGATAAAACGAATATGTAAACGCCAGATGAATACAGTAGGGAATATAGAACACCTTTTTTAAAGTCCGAAGTAATAGTGGTAAATTCTTAATCGGACAAGGAAAGAATAAATCTAGCATATTATTAGATGCACTTTATGAATAACGTCAAAAATTATTTTTTAAAATATGTTTTTGTGATAAAAACAAAGGGGGGGGGGGGCAACTTATTTTCCTCCAGATAAAAGAAAACTTAATTTTCCATAAAAAAATAAGGTCAAAATTTAGTTGCTTATTCTTAGTTTATAGTCTAAAAACAGTTTTACTAAGTATTGCGCAACTGTTACAGCACAGTGAATTGCACGAAAGCAAGAAATCATCATTGGATATAGTTTCAAATCATAAACAGATATAACCAACTTCAAGTTTTTTTACTACATTTATTCTGTGTCAGAATCCTACAGGGTGTCAAATATTTAATCCAAATTCAAACATGCACCAAGCTTGAATATTGTGTCCATTTTTGCCCCAACATTTTTTATCGTATCTAGCTGCGCTCGGCGAAGCAGTTTATTTTTTTAATGTACCTCATAGACTTGTGTTGCGCAGTTTATGTTTTCCCATAAAGTACTGCAGCTTTTCTTTATCTTATTACACAGTATAAATTGAGAGTTGATTTTTAAGCAATGGCGTTGTCAGTTTATTTTCGATTTATGAGTTTGACTGTCCCTTTGGTATCTTTCGTCCCTCTTTTTGAATAATTTTGACAGACCTAATTTTTTTTCTGATTTGCTCCGCGTTTTAAAAATACATCAGATTTCAAAGAAGAATTACAATTTATTACATTCACGATCCGATACGCAATGCTTGACCACCGTTATGTAGTTTTTTACGGGTGCGTCTAAACACTGCTAAGGAGTCCTTAGTGCACTAAGGACTAAGTCTTATTTATAACATGCCACTGAGGACTAGAGTGGGTGCCGTTACATGTAATTTCTTTTCATATTATGGTAGAGATTGATATTTAATGCATAAATTTCAAATTTTATAGAAAAATAATCATAGATAGATAAGATACTCAACATTATTTAGGCGCGTGCCTGTTTTTCTTTGATATGCCGAAAATCAATCAACCGTTTGACACGTGTCAAAATATATAACTGATTACACAGGAATCCTGCTATCTGTTGTGTTTAATGGACAAGATTGGTAAAGTTGGATACTAATAAATGATTTGTTGCTGAAATTTTATTAATGTTTGTTTTTCAGAATGACGAAGTATTATTTTTCTCAAGTGTATTTTGTATTTCTTGCAAATATTAAATTTGCCACCAGAGCAATATATCTAATGTCGGGTTTTTTATTTGATGTTCATATCAATAAATACGAACGATAAAACTAACGGCCTAATTTATGTACAAATAATTCACAAAAAATAAGAATTACACAGCAATAAAGGATAAGCACTGAATTGGGACAAGCACATAAAGAATGTTGCGGGGATAAACTCGTTTGGAGGCGCCAATCTCCTGTAAACTGGAACAGATGTGCAACAGTACAACATAAGAACTAACTATAAAAATCAGTTGAAAAAGACTAAACTCATCAGTTGGATACAAATAGAAAAACATATATTAATGTGTAGTGGATGTATACGAGTACGGATACTTCCCCACATCAAAATGACAATAAGTACAGCTCTGAGAGTACTTGTAGTCACTTACAGCTAGTTCAAAGCCAATAACAACTTATAAAACAGATCATGCATCTAAGAATAAAATATCACTCCGTACACATCTAACATGGGTTAGAGTAATGACTTTTTTCTTTTGACTTTTAAATATTTTTACTACTCTCTGATTGCTTTTACTACATTTTCTTTTGCAAGAAATTCCATATTAAAAACACTCAGTTATAACTTATTTTTTATAAATTTCATATAAATAATTATTTTCTTTATTCAATTCCATAGGTAAAGTTAACTGTGACTTAATTAGTCTCTAATGACTAAAACAACATATTTTACAATAACAACATCTATTGTTCTTCCTATTATCTCCCATGTATTTTATTGAATTAAATATCTATCTCCCATAATATGTAATATGATGATAAATTCAAATTTTTATTCACTGATGAAAATGTGTGTTACTTTTTATCCAAAATCTGCTATGATGTATTATTGAAAAGAAAAGGTATTTTATATAATTGTAGATAATAATGTGTTTTGTAGAAATGTTTTTTTTTTATAGTCTCTCATAACTCTTTTTAGAGTGGCTCATGTTGTTTTAAATATTATTGTTATTTTATTTATGTATAAATGTATGTCAATTATGAGGTGAGACTCTAATAAAGTATTTGTCTTGTCTTGTCTTGTCTTGTAAAAAAAATAATACATATAACAGCTCTCCTTCTAGTCCTTAGTGGCATTGTATAGTCCTTAGTGCACTAAGGAGTCCTTAGCAGTGTTATTCGCGATCATTTTTCTCGATATACCAAATGACAGTCGTGGACTAACGACAGGGATATTAAAAATATGTCATTGTTAAACATGTTTGTTAGCGCTCAACCCTCCCTTCAAGGGGGCTCGCGGGTATAAATCTTTTTTTTTTTAAATATAGGATTTCGCTATATTTTTTTTCTATAAACAAGTGTGGACACAGATGAGTGTGGATAGTATGTTTGCATGTTTGACAGTGTCTTATGACAAAAGGGAGTTCTATGTTTTCCTATCTCGTGTTAATAAATGGGAGATGATATATAGATTTGATGACATGATAAAAGAAGCCTGAAATTCAATGGTTGTCGTTTGTTTGTGTGTTACATATTCACTTTTCACTTATTTTTTGTACATGTACATAAATAAGGCCGTTAGTTTTCTCGTTTGAATTGTTTTACATTGTCATTTCGGGGCCTTTTATAGCTGATAATTGGGTATTGGGTATTGGCTTTGCTTATTGTTAATGGCCATATGGTGACCTGTAGTTGTTAATTTCTGGGTCATTTTGGTCTCTTTTGGAGAATTGTCTCATTGGCAATCATACCACATCTTTCTTATATGTATTTGCTTACTATTTATATGGTTCTATTTATATTATTTTGTGGTGGATCATCAATATCATTAGTAAACATTTTTGTTAAAATGTTCCTCAGATTAGAATACATTTATTGTTTTTTTAGTAATGACAATGCCTAACATGATGCTTGGGGCTAGATGATCTAGGAAGTAAACCTTTGTGCTGATTTTTATCAATTCTTTGATAATATCTCCTCCAAATCCGATCGAAGCAAAGAAAATTTTAGACCAATATGACAATGATTTCACCAAAAGAACCTTTGTGAGCATGCTTCAAAGACTCATAACTACTCCAAAAGTAATCTGATTGAATTTCAAGCATGTCAAGTGGATATTATCAACAGCTTCTTAATTAGTCTTATATGTCTAAATATCTACAAAGTAATAGTATTCAAAAGGTGATGCAAAATTATTCTCCTTTCATTTTTTTTTGGTTATATGGATACAAATATAAGTGATACATGTACCAATACAGTATTTGTTGTGGTATGAAAGTGAAGTAATTAACATTTACTGTAACAATGTTAATTCACGCAAATTAAGAAATAAACAGTTGAATGAAAAATGTTGAACATGTACAATGAAATATAGTTTTATATTTTTTTTTAAAACATTAAGTTGAAGGACCATTTACATTCAGGACCGAGTCATCAGTAGACAGAACAGATGCATTAAAACAGCCTAGCATCATATTGCTAGTAGCGGGAGTAGCATTGTCGGGTAAATTTGGTCTTTTTTTAATATTTGGTCAATGGATATACATTTGTATAATGTTTGGTTCAACTCGTAATAGAATGCTTTTATCTCCCTATTACTTACATTGTACATAGAGGCAATACTTATTTGACAAATCCTTGTACATGAGAGTTGTCTGTCAAATCTTTATTTCACAAAGAATGAAATTAATTGAATAACAATGAACTGAGCTCAAAGCAAAGTACTTTAATAATACACTTAGACAAAGAGCTAAATCCAGTGATATACTTTGTACTACGGGTCCTTCATGAACATCCATCGACCTAAACCATATCTCAATAACATGCCATACTACATGGTTGGATAAGAAGTCTTGAAAAAGACATGATTTTTTTATCGTATTTTAAGTATATATGCACAGGTTAAAACTTTCTTGTGGTATAATCATTCAGTATCTAGCAACTATCAATTTGCTTCATGCACAAATTGATATAGGTTGAGTGCCCCTCTGTTGGAAATAAAAACACACCTCCACCATATTTTAGTAAACTGATAAACAATCATTCAAAACTATCAAATGTTATCTAAGACTTTTCAGGGTCTATTTAACATTACCACTGAATCAGTGATATATATAAAAAAGAAGATGTGGTATGATTGCCAATGAGACAACTATCCACAAAAGACCAAAATGACACAGACATTAACAACTATAGGTCACCGTACGGCCTTCAACAATGAGCAAAGCCCATACCGCATAGTCAGCTATAATAGGCCACAATAAGACAATGTAAAACAATTCAAACGAGAAAACTAACGGCCTTATTTATGTAAAAAAATGAACGAAAAACAAATTTTTGTCAACACAGGCTTACTCTGTTTGATGGGATGAAAGAATGACAAACAAACAAATATTTAAGAATTGAAAACTGTCATTTATTATTAAAATGACGAAGAAGCAACACAATGAAAAACATGTATAATGAAATCAATAAATCATATTTATAAACAACATATATAACCTTATTGACCCATCCCATCAAAGATGGGGTTACATTCGCCACAATATTGTTACCCAAAGCCTTCCTTGTAACAATATCCCCCATCCAAGCCAGTGATAAAAAATTCTAAAAAAAAAAAAAAAACAGAGTCCTAACTACCAAAAATAGGAAAAACAAAAAATATCAAAAGAGAAATCACAAATCTGAATAAAGCTACTTCTATCTAAGAGTATTCATTCTATACACTAAAACGATAACTATCCCATGATTATAATGTATTAACAGATTCTAAAACAAAACAAAAATGATAATGGTTGCCGGAGGCCCCTCTCCCCATGGCAACCAAAGCCAGATTTATACATATATTTACATTGAAAATTCTAGTTTAATTTTATCTTATTTATTTTTATTATTATTCGTATATCTATTTTTTTTATTTTATTTTATTTTGTTTTTATTTTGATCCCGTTAAAAATCTTTTTTATCTGTGATAAACATTTTTGACTGCTCAATTTAACTTCTTGAAATATAACATCATTACCCGCATAGTTTATTACAGTGCGTAAAGTTAAGCAATATCTTTACGAGATTCCTTAAATTTTATGACAACAGGTCGACCAGAGTTCACCCCATCGTCAGCTGCAATGACAGAAGGGGATGATTCCTTACTGTTAGTTTTATAATTTCTCTGAGAAATTGGAAAATATGGCATAAAATTGCATGACCATGATTGCAAACCTAAATACTTCATTTTATTATGTGTTAAATTATCCTTGAAAATAATGGTAGCAAATGATTGTATTTCTGATAAATATCTCAACTTAATTATACAAAGAAAAAAAGAAAAAACGAAAAAACAAATCCAAAAAGTAATAAAAAAGCAAAAACAAAAAGGAAAATACAAAAACAAAAACAAAACAATAACCATATACACTATACAAAATATTACCGTAAGTCTGTAAAAAGGGATTGAAAATAAAGAGGCCCATGTCCCCATTATATTTCGTATTCACAGTTACCAACATAAATACAATTAAAAATGAGTATCAACTATACTGTCACAAAGTTATTACACTCTTATACACTCTTAATACATGTAATGAAAATACACTTCTAGATCTAAACATGATTACCCGTTTATGGCACAGTGGCAAGAACAAGAAACCCTTAAACGTATTTCATAAAAAGAACAGCCTTGTGTCGTATCAGAGGTCCATATCCCCATGATACAACATCAAAACACATAAAACAGATTCAGATGTTAAGGACTGGTATCCGAATATATTTTTTGTACGCATCTGAATGCCATCTTCCCATTAACTGAATGTTATCACTTGAAATGCCCATCATAGCTGCTGAACTCGCAGCCCCAATCCTAAAACTATGTCCTTTATACACGGCGGTGTCACATCCAGCCCATTGTAACGAAAGTTGTAACTGGCGTGTAAAATACTGCCTAGGAATAGGTTTACCATCCATAAAACAAAATAAAGGACCATTTTGAATCCCCCTCATCTTGCAATATTCCCATACCGCATGCACTGAACATAAATCTACATTTTTAACATTACAGTTAATTTGAAATTTATGACAAGATTTTCCAGTGTGGTGTTTGAAATGACTCATATCCAACAAAACCGCAAAAGGATGCTCTCCAGTTAGAAGAAAGTTTACAGACGTGAAACTAATAATATTCTTGGGACTTGACGAAGTGCTGGTTATTTCCCCAACTCTCAAAAAAGCATGGAAAGCCATTAAATACATTGCTTTCAACAAAATTTGCAAAAACTTAGATAAACCTAAATGCGTTAGTGATTCTACCAACCTTTTTAATATGGCTGGTGTTATAGGTAAACGAGTATCCGCCCTTGCCTTTTTCTTTCGAAAACCTTCCAAACATTTTTTAATAACAAAGCTTTTTGATAAATCAGGAAACCCAGCCATTTTCTGTACGTAATTCAACATAGAAACATATGATGAAACCGTATTGAAGGATAACTCTCTGTGCATACAGTATGCTATAAATAACACCAGGTATTCCAACGAAATAGGCAATACTGAACTTGCTGGAAAATATAGAGCTAAGAAATCTTTATAATAGTTGATTGACCTATTATAATTTTGAAATGAATTCTTAGTTAAAGAACCTTCTAGAATTTCTGTAGCAATCATTCTTAAAGATCCTTCATAAGGTGTGAAACATCTGTTGGTGTTTGATCCATCTCTGGTGCCAAACGTTTGAAATCTGATACCTGAAAACGAGAGAGTTTGTCTGCTAAAATGTTTTTAAAGCCAGGAATGTGCTTTGCTTCAAAATAAATATTGTATTTAAGAGCCTGCACAACTAATCTACGAACTAAGGCCATTAATTGAACGTCTTTAGCTGTCTGTTGATACAATGGACAACAGCTATATTGTCACAATGAAATTGGACATGTTTATTTCTCAAAATCTGAGACCATAACTCAACAGCAAGTACGATTGGATAAAATTCCCTGATAGAAATATGTAATTTCAGCCAAGAATCTGTCCAGCCATGATAGAACCAATGTGTTCCCAGGAAACCCTCAAAACCTAAATTACTAGCATCTGTATACATGTGTAAAGACTGAGAGGTTTCAAACTTGTGCTGTACAATCAAACCTTTACCATTAAAATGATCAATGAATAAAGCCCACGCTTTTAAATCTGACTTTGCTTCTTTATTTAAACGTATCTTAAAATGCGGGCGCCTGATGCCTTTAGTTAAATCATGGTATTACATCTATGGTTAAATTTATTAAACGCCTCAAAAACGATCTTCCTTGGGGGACAACATAACAAGCAAAGATTAGTAACCCAATTAACGACTGAAGTTCTAAAAGGGTTACCTTTTTCTTATTACCGAAAAAGCCAAGAAGATTTCGTACTTTTTCGATCTTATCTAATGGGAGCCTAATTTCCATTTTCTCCGAATCTAGTTCTAGGCCAAGGAAAATTAATATTGTTGTTGGAAGCACAGTCTTCTCAGATTTAATCGGAAGACCTATTTCCGCTGCAAAGTCTAAAAACTTTTGAAGGTTAAATTGTCCAATTTCTATTGGAGGGGGGGATATAAATAAAAAAGTCATCTAACAGGTGAACACAGCTGTGAATGGCAAGTTTTGTCTCAGCAATCCAATGTATAGCTGAACTAAATCGCTCAAATAAATTGCACGAATAGCTTAAACCCATAGCTAAATTTTTGTCAAAATATAACCCCTCCTCTAACGCAAAAACCCAACAAATGGTAACAGGAAAAATGCATTGGCACCAAGCGGTAAGCTTGGACTACGTCGATTTTAGACATGACACAGTTTTTTCCGTATTTAAGCATCAACTGGCAAGCATCATCCACCGATTGATACTGTACAGATGAATTCTCCTTGGAATTTCCGTCATTAACCGAGGACCCCAAAGGGTGAGACAAATCATGTATAACTCTAAATTCTCCTGGTTTCGATTTAGGTACCAGACCTAAAGGAGAGATTCTAAAGTTTTCAAAAGGAGGTTCCTTAAAAGGCCCAGCCACCCGACCGGCCTTAATCTCTTCTGTAATTTTTTTCTTTAAAACTAAACAATTTTCCAGAGTTGACTTCAAATTTCTACTGAATTGGTACTTTTCAGCGCCTTCAAAAGGAATTTTAAACCCAGTTTTGAACCCCTCTAATAAAAATTCAACTTTACTTGTGTCATACCCTTTAAGGTACTTGCCCAATTGGTCAATGTGAATAGGTGTAGATATTTGAAAATCACCTGGTTTTAGGTTTCTGTTTACTGGACTGTTTTTCTGAATCATGCCCCCCCCCTTCTATTGGTGGAGTTAGAATCGGCGTTCTCGTGTTTTGATTGTTGGCAATCCCTCCTGCTGTGGTATCCACCGCAATTCTGGCAGGTGTGCTCGTATCTACAAATTCTTGCCGTGCAGCCTGATTCATTGTTGAAAGCATAACAAAACCTTTTCTGTTTAAGGGCTGGAGCCGTGAGGCTTTGTGTAAGAAAGGGCTGTTTCATGGCATTAGTTTTCCCAATAAGCCCCATAGCTAACGCCTCATTGAATAATTCCCCATTTACACCATCCCATGGTAAGTGTAAAGGGTCTACTTCCCTCCACTGCCTATAAGCTTGATCATAAAAAAATGCAGCCTCAATTCCAGCTTTTTCTGCCAAGTTTGCAATGATAGCCGCATATTTCATCAGCTTCGGGGATTCAGTAGGGTATTTTTCAAAATAAATTGCCCCGTAAATGCGAAAAGCTTCATGCCACTGTGCCATTGACTCAATTTTTGCCTTACTACTACTATTTTTAACAAATGTTAAACAATCATCTTTCTCTACTGGAACATACTTAACAACTCTGGATTTGGATTTCAATAAATCCTCCAGATTAATGTATTTGTTAGACCAAATATCAGCTTTCAGTTTTGGGTCCACACCCAAAGCCAGTGGGCGTGATAAACCCTGGCCTCCTAACTCGTTTGAACATGTACCTGTGTTTGGAGTGCCCTGTAGAAGATGGTTCACCACCTGTTGACTCGGAGATCCTTCAGTTGGCATGAACCACTGTTGACCGCTTCTGCTAGTAACATTTGAGCAGGACGGATGACTGCTCTCAGATGATTGTTTATCAATAATATTTGTTGAGTGGGACTGGGATGGTGTCGTCATCTCTATTGTATACATGTAGTGGTATCTTGCCTTGGTGGACAAATGGAATTAACACCTTGGTGTGTTGGTATCAAAGTTGGATCAGGTGAGTTTACATCCCTGCCTTGAATAACGCCAGTGCTTTTGAGTATTGTAACTACTGTTTGGGTGATAATTGGAGTTGCGACCGTCAATATTCTCAGAATTTGGTCATCATTACACGTGTTTGGATCAATTGGATTGGATTGTACAGGTGGTTTATCAGCTGACAACTGGCCGGAATTAATATTTGGATTTGAAGAGCTTGGTACAGAATTGTCTATAGATACACCCAGTCCCAAATCTGAACTGCCTAGGTTTTCAATTACTTCTCCAAGCCTCTGTGTGCTTTTCCGTTTACGATTACTTCTTTTTGGTTCTTTGGGTGGCATTTCTGATAAAACGGTTGCTGGAAAAAGAACACAAGATATATTGAATGCATGATATAGAACTACCATATCAAAATAAGAGCCATAAGAACATTTTGAACATATTTATACTATCTGCACTTTTCTTTTATACCATATATACTCTATACCCTTAAATTCATTTAAATGCCGTGTGCACTGATTCTAAATATTATATTTTATTAACCACAACAGAATTGACATAAGACCCTAAGCACTGCCCATAAAAGCACCATTTGTACTAGAGCGTCACAAATTCATCTAAATGCTATTTGCACTCAAAAACTAGATACAATAAGTACTCAAACACAACAAATCTATCTATATGCCATATCTACATGTACAACCAATGAAAATCAAATATCCTTCTAATAGACTAGCATTGAAATCCCAGTTTTCTAAAATGTTAGCTAGGTGGAACCTCAAACTAAAAAAAAATGAAATAATATATATTAAATATTTCAAATGCATGTACATGTAACAATATAAATTCTTCAAAAATTCCCTATATTTTTCTTTTTTTTGTCTTCTGTTCGAGACTGTATATTGACCTCTAGATGTCTTTCAATTACATTCAGTTTGGTGTCGGTTGATGTTTGATTGTTGTACATATTACAACCAGATGTTCAGCAGGGTGCAGCTTTATACGACTGCAGAGGTCGAACCCGGAACAGTTAGGGAACCCCGAGAATTCAATTTTTGAAGAAATCTAATAAAGTTCAGTTTTGAACCCTTTAGCCCTAAATGGCGTAGACCAATTTACAAAAAAATAAATGTCAAGATTCTAAATACACGGTTAGATTCAGCATTTCAAGGAACTCCAATAATTCAATTTTTGATAAAATCAAACAAAGTTTAATTTTGAACCCTTATGGCCTCTATTTCCTAAACTGTTGGGACCAAAACTCCCAAAATCAATCCCAACTTTACTTTTTAGGTTATTAACATTGTGTTTAATTGTCATTGATTTCTATTCACTTATAGTAAAGCTATTGTGCGAAAACCAAGAAAAATGCTTATTTGGGCCCTTTTAGTTTTAGGGCCCTTAATTCCTCAACTGTTCGGACCAAACTCCAAAAATCAATCCTAACCTTCCTATTGTGGTCATTAACCTTGTGTTAAAATTTCATTGATTTATATTGATTTATACTTATTGTGCGAAAATCAAGAAAAATGCTTATTCGGGCCCTTTTTTGGCCCGTAATTCCTTAACTTTTGGGACCCAGCCCTCATAATCCATCCCAACCTTTCTTTAGTGGTATTGAACCTTCTGTTTAAAATTTATAAAAATCCATTTACTAAAACTAAAGTTTTTGTCTGGAAACTAAATGTGTCTTCGGACGAAGAGACGACGACAAATTCACACCATTATACGACGCAAACATTTTTTTTTTGCTGTTGTATAAAAATTGTCACTTGACCAACAGAAACACCTTACATTTTGTGTGTGTCCAATGCATTATTGGAACTGATTAAGGCAAATGACCCTTAGATTCAAGTCACCTAATATCACTTACTATTGTCGGCTGACCAGATATTCTGTCCCACTTTAACTATTGATGTCATAGAACAATCCCGTTTCTATTGTGGCATCAGTTATTTTGTATTGTGAAGTCAAAATTTTTCAGGAACCTGGGTGATGTCCCGTCATGGCAGACAAATAGCAATACGATGTTTACGAAAACATGACCTAAAACCTCCTCCATATAAGACACAAATACATGGAAACCGAATCAAAATCACAAAACAGCTGTTACTGTAAATGGACTAAAGATTAAACAAATGTAGAGGAAAATGACGGGGAAGGGGCCAAATAGAGTTCAAGGGGAGCAAATTAGAGGGAAATTTTTAAGTTGAGTCATTTTTTTAGACGCAAGTTAAATGAGAGGGGGCAGGACCTTTTCCGGGACGTCTGGATCGGGTGTTTTTAAGTTCGGGATTTCGGGATTGACACTTTTGGGGTCAGGGATCACTTTATCTGAATTTCGGGATTTCAGGATTTGATAATTTTTAAATTCGTGACCTCAAGATTTCATGTTTTTAAGCCGGGGATTTCGGGATCAGGACCCTTCAGACCCACCCTCTTAAATAATCACTTATTTAGATTACCTTCTAATTCTATAAAAAAAATCACAACAGTCAGAACAGGAACAATATAACACTATGTCTAATTTACTTCGACTACTGATATGCAAACCTAAAAACAGACACAACAATATCATAAAATAGTGATTGAAAGATTGATTGCACTTTGGATATATACTTCAGACACGTGTTACATGAACCGGTTTGTTTACAAATAATAATGTCACGTGCTCGCTCACTGACGTCACACTTTGCATCGATATGGCAATCCACTACACAGTTCACTCGTACAGAACCAATTATCATGCAAACATGCAACGTGAATGTGATTGGTTATATCAAATAATACAGACATAATGCATATACAGTTTTAGAAGAAATTAAGGATTTTCACTTTTGACACGAATAGGTCGGGTTGACATTTCTGTCATCAGGGATAATATTCAGATAAATGGGATTAACTGACTACCTGTTAAAAATGTCTAGAGAAGCACATCTCGAGAACCTTAACATTAATAAGCCATACTTACCAAAATTACTCTATATTAATAAACTCTATGTAAATGAAATTTCACAATGATTACGATACATAATTTTGATGATGGCAATAATCAATGCAGGGTTGAATTCAATATTGTAGCAGCTACGTAGTTCTTCGTAGATTTTGACTATTGAACGTGTAGCTATAGACTAGCTGCTACATAGATATTAATAGCAGCTACGTAGCTGCTACGATATTGAATTCAACCCTGGTTAAATTGGCGCCAAAAATATTCTTACTCCTATTGCTTTACGTAATAAAATTTGTATGGAATTGAATTTGACTAAAGTTCAGCATTAAAAAAAAACGTTAATATGCAGATGCATGACAATATATTTCTGATAAAGTGTATATATATTTCTGCAAAGTTGCCTGTATACTTTACTAAGGATTTATTACATTTGAGCGCAAGGAGATCTCTATTTGTGAATCAGATTATTAACCCCTTTGAACCCAGGGTCGAAGTTCAAGATGTTAACATATTAACGGAAATTTTTGCATTGCGTTTACATCATTGAGGCCATCTATTTTTATTGCGGGGTTTCACATATTTAAATCGAAATTATAGAAAAATGGAATGTTGTTAGGCAGCAACCATTTGATTTTTTGGGGGGGTGCTTAGGATTTTTTTTATGGACAAACTTGTTTTTCCGACTTTGGCGAAAAACAATCTATTTTTTGGTTCTTTCAATTTTAGCATTACATATAGTGGCAGCTGAGGCTGAAACAAACATTTTTTTTTCTCAGGGTCAAAAACAAATTATTTTTTTCTCCAAAAACTGGAAACAAACTTTTTTTTCCAAAAAAATCCATAGCTCCCCCCAGAAAATCAAATTGTTGCTGCATTAGCAGAATCAAACAGAAAATGATGAACACTTGATTATTTTCAGAAATACATAAATTGGATTTAGGGTCTGTGTATTCACATTATTTGTAAAACTCTCCTTATTCCTGTGAAGCGTGTGCTTTATATCGAGGCTTGCTATCCTTATTATCAACGCCACAGTACTTTAACCAATCAGAAAATGTTTATTTGGGGCATTCGACCTATTTTAACTCAGATTTTGGCACATTTTAATCGAAACTATAGAAAAATGGAATATTGTTAGTACATATAAAATAGAAAATGATGAATACTTTTAGCTAAAGATGAATTGGATGGGGGTTCTGTGTATTCACACTATTTGTACAACTCTCCTTACTGATGCCATATTTTGAAATTTCCGTGACCTAAATGGTTCGCGAAAAAAATAATATTTTTATATATTATAGTATAGTTATAAACTTTATCCTATACTTAATAGTAAAATAAAAATATGGGGTCACCGTTCATTTAAGCTCACAATCTGCCTACAAAAGAAGCATGCATTTTTTTAAAACACTTTTTTTCTGTTGAACTTGAATTTGCAATGAAAAAAAATAATTTTGCTAATTTTTTTGTACCCTAGAGCCTCCATAAATGGGACAAATATAACTATACACAATAAGATCAAATTGTAAAAATCAGTTGCACTTGGATTAACCCGAAAGATCGGTACGTGACACTAAAACTAGTAACCACTAAAACGAGTAACATTAAGACAAAAGTCACAAAGCAACCAAGTAAGATGATTTGCAGTTAATAAGTAAGTTTTTTTCAAAAAAAGAAGATGTGGTATGATTCCCAAATGAGACAACTCGCCACAAGAGATTAATAACTATCTATACCAGGTGTATCTGACCATGATATTGTATTAGTGGATGCAATCTGTAAGCCCCAAAGATCTAAACAATCACAACATAAAATTTATTTATGGAAAAAGGTTGATATTAAAAAGATAAAAGACGTAACATCTCATTTTATATCTGAACTTATATCTCAGGCTAATGAAAATTTAAATATTGAACAATTATGGAATAAATTCAAAGAAGGTAGTAATAAAATAATAGATGATAATGTACCAAGAAAATTTCTAAATCTAAGTACACCAACCCTT